>NC_087346.1:146720833-147026666 GCF_030014295.1 Loxodonta africana | reverse complement strand
ACCTGATTCTGTATGACTCCAAAGCTGCAGTTTTTTACTTTAAGGCCTGATTCTTGGTAAATTTGGACTTGAACCTGGGCAGATGCTGAATCTGACAGCACCAGTTCCAGTGAGTGGGGAGCAATGAAGAGGGCTCTGAGCAATTGTGGCTTGTCGTTAGGAGGTAAACCCATTGCCATCAAGTTGATTCTGGCTCATAGTGACCCTACAAGATAGAGTAGAACTGCCCCATAGGGTTTCCAAGGCTATAAATCTTTATGGAAGCAGACGGCCACATCTTTCTCCTGTGGAACCGCTAGTGGGTTCAAACCGCCAACCTCTCAGTTAGCACCCAAGCACATTAATCACTGCGCTACCAGGGCTCCCATCAGGAGGTAACAGCATGACAATTCCAAGTGAAGCCGCCAAGCAAGTAATTCAGTGCTGCTGAGACCTTCACCAGAACTGCAGGCCAGATGCCATTCCACAGGCTTGGACAAAGGCTGTGTCCCGGGGTCCCCCAGATGTGAAGACTCAGCCCATTGTCCTGCACGTTCCTGGGCCACAAGACCAGTCTAGCTCCCCACCACGTTGGGCCTGAGCCAGCTTTGGTCAGACTTGGATGGAGGGGGACTGGCTGTGGATGGGTTGGGGGCAGTGCCTTCCGATGGGAGGGCAGGGTAGACAGGAACCGACCCAGGGGAGCACAGACAGGACATAGGGGAACATTATCAGGGCAGGAGAGGCCCCATATGGGATTGCAGTGAATGTGTGCAATTGTGTACTACATTTTCTCCAAGCTTCCAGTATTAATTGTGATCCAGCAGGCAGCCTGGGGAGTTTGAATAGATCTCATATGTTCAGTCAGTATTTACTGAGCACCCACATTGTACATGATGCAGAAGAATGTACTTTGGTTTCCCCTAAAAGTAGACCCTAAGATGAGAGCTTGGGGGAGGTTGTTTGTGTGCGTAAAGGAGGGAGTGGGGAAAGTGAGACAGAGAAGAGATAAAAGCCAAAAAAGGATGTGTCATTGAGTGGAAAGATGTCACTGTAAGGACTAAAGGTGCTCCTGACCCAAGCCATGGTGTTTTCAATTGCCTCATATGCATGCAAAAGCTGTACAATAAGCAAAGAAGGCAAAAGAAGAATTGATGCTTTTGAATATGGTGTTGGTGAAGAATATTGAATATACCTCGGGCTGCCAGAAGAATGAACAAATCTGTCTTGGAAGAAGCACAGCCAGAAGACTCCTTAGAAGTGAGGATGGTGAGACTTCACCTAACGTACTTTGGACATGTTAGCAGAACGGACCTGTCCCTGGAGAAGGATATCATGCTTGGTAGAGGATCACCAAAAAAGAGGAAGAAACCTCAAGGAGATAGACTGACACAGTGGCTGCAACAATGGGCTCAAGCATAACCACTGTGAGGATGGCGCTGGACCTGGCAGTGTTTTGTTCTCTGGTACATAGGGTTGCTATGAATCAGAACTGACTTGACAGCACCTAATCTTCTGTTCAGCTCTTTAAGCCCCACCATAAAAAAAAAAAATTTTTTTTTTTTTTAGCCACATTAAAATTAACAACAATTAAAAAAAAAAAAAGATCAAAGCCATCGAGTTGATTCCTACTCATAGGAATCAACGTATAGGAAAGAGTAGAACTGCCCCATAGGGTTTCCAAGGCTATCGTCTTTACAGAAGCAGTCTGCTACATCTTTCTCCCGAACATGGATGGATTACCCAATTAGCAAGGTACGCACAGGTTTACTTGGGCTTACTTACTAATCTGTAGTGCACAATTTCATCTTTTTTTTTTTTTTATCACATCAAAGATGTGGTGAAACCCACACGAAGTTGTGCACTACAGATAAGTAAGTAAACCCAAGTAAACCCGGGTGTACCTTGCTTAATGTAAGCCTGTGCGTACCTTGCTTACTCGTTAATCTGTCCCTGCTCCAAAAGAGTGGCTGGTGAGTTGAAAGTACTGACCTTGTGGTTAGCAGCCAAGTGCTTAACCACTGTGCCACCAGCGCTCATTAAAATATCTCTCTGGATGCTGGTGACTAAATATTCTACTTCCAAGAACGCCCAAATCATTCGAGTCAGCCAACTTTTGAAGTTACCAGGGCACGTAGTGGGAGAGTCCCTTCACCCTACCCATCAGCCACCATCCCCCTACAGAAACCATCTCAACTAGACCAGCAGGTGAGCACACCCACAAATGTGGTCATTTCTGCTTTTTCTCTATCTTGGCTACTATCGTCATTTATTCATTCATTCAGCCAACAACTTATTGAGTGCTAGTCATGGGTCAGATGCTGTATTTGGTTACAGCAACACACAGGTGAATGAGATACAGCCCTAGGTATTGGCCGTATAGAATCTAGCACGTTTATTCTCCTACACTGAGCTAAGAATTTTGAAAGCACCTTGGGTTACCAAGGGTTCTAATGAACCCCAGCTAGAATCTATTTACTAAACACCAAAGGTAAAGTTAATCATATTAGGGAGTGCCTGGTTGGTGCAAACAGTTAACACACTCAGTTGCTGACAAAAATGTTGACGGTTCAAATTCACCCAGAGACACCTGGCGACCCACTTACAAAAAATCAGCCATCGAAAACTGTACAGAGCAGAGTTCTACTCTTGACACACATGCGGTTGGAGTCAACTCAAATGCAACCGGAAAAAAATCACATTAGACTCCTGTTTAACATCTATTATTGGGCTCTCATTTGTGTCCAAGCTCTTTTACTTAACATCTAAGCCTCATGATCCAATTCCTGCCTGCTGCTCAAGCTTTGTCCTCCAGCATTGACCCTCATAGATTCTGTGCTCCCACCATGAACTATTTGCAGTTACCCAGAGTATCTGTTCTGCAGCCACTTGTGCCCACACTCAAGTCTCCTCCATCTAATTAGTTATCCTCTACTCAAACCTCTGAATCCTCTACTACACCAGCATGCTCCTTAGAAGCAAGGATGGTGAGACTCCATCTTACATGCTTTGGACATGTTATTAGGAGGGATCAGTCCCTGGAGAAGGACATCATTCTTGATAAAGTAGAGGGTCAGTGAAGAAGAGGAAGACCCTCCAAAAGATGCGTTGATACAGTTGCTGCAACAATGGGCTCAAGCATAACAACGATTGCGAGCATGGTGCAGGACTGGGCAGTGTTTTGTTCTGTAGTACTTAGGGTCACTGTAAGTCGGAACTGACTCAATGGCACCTAACAACAACACCAACACTCAAACTTTACGACTGAGCTTAGGCAGCCATTTTTCTGAAACGTCTTTCTTGACTGTCCATCTCTAGAGGCACCATGTTGTTGTTAGTTGCCATCAAGTCAAACTCAGCTCACAGCCACCTTATGGGTAACAGACCAAAATGGTACCTGACCCTGCACCATCTCCATGATGACTGGTGTGTCTGAGTCTATTGCTGTGGCTGTTGTGTCAATCCATCTCATTGAAGGTTTCTCCTGTTTTCGCTGACCCTCTACTTTACCAAACGTGACGTCATTTTCTAGTGATTGATCTCTCCTGATGACATGTCCAAAGTAAGCAAGCCAAAGTCTTGCCGTCCTCTCTTCTAAGACGTATTCTGGTTGTATTTTTTCTAAGATGAATGCATTCTAAGAACTGGTGTGTTCAAACTGTGGTATTGGCAACAAATATTGAATGTACAGTGGACTACCAAAAGAATGAACTAATTAGTCTTAGAAAAGTACCATTGCTAGTTTTTAAACACATGCACTCAAAATCACACTGCCTTCAGTGACCATTCCAACTCTGCTGCTCTGTGACCTTGGGCCAGTTCCTTCATGTCTCTAAACCTCAGGTTCCTCCGTCTTGAATGCAGATAATAATAGTAATGTATAGGGTTGTTAGACAGATGAAATGGATGGCCCGTATGAAGACTCAGCCCAGTGATTGAGCGCACAATAAGCACTCAAATGTTAGCTATTGTAATGTCAGAATACATACAACGCTCTATTTTAATTGTTACCTTAATTTGGTTATCATCTCCCTACCTATGTCTTGTATAACTATAAATCCAAGAGCTCCATGGAGAAAAGGCCACGTATAAAAGTGTTGAGTACATGAATGAATAAACTGGTATGCCCCTTTCAAAATTCACAAGATGCTTTCAAGTAATACGTATTGAGTACCCACTTGAGACCAAGTACTGCACCAAAGACTTTCCCACATATTAGCTCGGCTGTTCTTCCCAATATTTCTGTAGGATTAAAAAGTCTACTGTTACGATGGATTCACTGAGTGGTGCAAACAGTTATGTACTCAGCTGCTAACTGAAAGGTTGGAGGTTCAAGTTCACCCAGAAGTGCTTCTGAAAAAAGTCCTAGTGATCTACTTCTGGAAAAATCAGCCATTGAGACCCCTGTGGAGCACACTTCTACTACTCTGGCACACATGGGGTCTCAGTGAGTTGGAACTGAGCTGACAGCAACTGGTTCTGGTAACAGGTACTGTTATTGTAGCATTTTTACAGATGAGAAAATAAGTTCAGAAAAGGTATGTGTTTTTCTGAGGCCAAGTCCTTAGTAAATGGCAAGGCAGCGATGTAAACTGGGATTGTCTGCTTTGGGGAAGAAACATCACTATGGTTCTAACATGCATTTTAGGGGACTGGGACAGGAGCTAAGACATCTTAAATACAGCCCAGCAGTAATGCAGAGATGCAGGATTTTATTCTTATAAAATGTCTTGGATTGTACACACTTTTTTTTTAATTAAGAAGAAATTTTTAATCATAGAGAAGAAATAACTTGATTGAGAGAAAGAAAAGGAGGAAGCATTTACTAATGGTGAGTTGCAACAAGCCCCGAAGGCAGCAGGTCCAATGGCTCTTTGAGGAATAGATGATTGGGTTAACCTATCATAAATCGGCCAAGTTTGTGCAGAGGTAGTAAATAGCACTGTCAACAGCACTAGATTTGGTGCACAGGAAGATATATTCCTATGAAAGTAAGCGGAGAGAAATAGAAAAGAATTAGGTTCTACTGTTCTGTTTTCGGGTAAACACAAATCTGAAACCCTCTGCAGAAAAGACCCTGACTTGGGAGATTCTACACAATAACCCCACAACATCCAGGGAGCCACTGGAGGTAGGCTGTGTCCTGGGTCAGCAGTGACTGGTCTGATCCACACTTTCCAGCCAGCCCTCCCAGCGCCCTAGACACCCAGGCTTCTTAATGTTTCATACAGAATTCGTTGGCTTCTGCTGTATTAATCGAAAAGTTCAGTTTATGCAGCAATAACAAACAAATCCTAAATGTCAATGGCTTAAAACAGCAAAGGTTTACTTATTGTTTATTCTCCAAGCCCACCATGGGCCAACAGGGGGTTCTCTGTCCATCATGGGCACACAGGGAGCAGCAGACTTTCCCATCTTCCAATGCCAGCGTCAGAGTATGGATCTTCAGAGTTTACTACGCAAGGGAAAGAGAGTGTGTCGAAGATTCATGTTACTTCCACTCACATTTCCTGGCCCAAGAAAGTCATCTGGCCATGCCTGAATTTGGGGTGAGAAAGGATAATTCTGCCATGTGTGTCAGAAGAGGACAGAACGGGAAATACTGGGGGCCTACCATACTGCCCTCCACACTACCTCTGCGAGCTTCAAGAGTGTCAGGTTAGAGTCAGATGGTCCCACCTGGAATCCTGCTCAGCCATTTTCTGCCTTTTCGACCCTCTACTTAGTCATCTCTTCTCTCGGGGCAAATGCAGACCATCTTGGAGTTGTTGTGAGGACTGGGGGATGATGCATGGATGTACCCAGCACCTTCAGAGGGACACAGTAGGTCTGTACTCAAAGGATCCACTCTGGTAGCAGAGTGGGGGGTGAGGGAGGAAGCGGCAAAACTAGGAGCAGGAAAGACCAGTGTAGGCTTGTGAAGGATGGTTTGGCCTGACATATAGTATTTTATGGGCCTCTATTTTCAAAGGCTTGCATTCTAGCAGAATAGTCAGAAATTGATTAGTCAATGTAAAGTTGATATTGAAATAAGTGCAAAGGAAAAAAAAGAAAAAAAACAGTTGCCATCAAGTTGGTTCTGACTCGTGGCAACCCCGTGTGTGTCAGAGTACAACTGTGTTCCACGGGGCTTTCTTGGCTGTAATCTTTACAAAAGCAGATTGCCAGCCTTTCTTCCACAGCGCTGCTGGGTGAGTCTGAACCGCCAACCTTTGGATTAGTAGTTGATCACAAACCATGCGCCCCACCCAGGGGCCTTAATGTGATCACAAAGCAAGAAACTCAACCCACTGTTGTCAAGTCTCGCCTGATTCATGGTGATATCCTGTGTGCCAGAGTAGAGCTGTGCTCTGTAGGGTTTTCAAGGCTGATTTTTTGGAAGTAGATCAGTAGGCCTTTCTTCTGAGGCACCTCTGGATGGGCTCAAACCTCCCAACCTTTTGGTTACCAGCTAAGTCTGTTAACTGTTTATACTACCCAGGGACTTTAGTGCAAAAAAAAAAAAAGAGGGCTAAATTTGTTGATGGGGAGATTTGATCTAAACTGTGGGGTTAAGGAAGGCTTCCCTGAGGAAGTGATGGAGAAACTCACTTAATTAGGCAGTGGGGGGAAGGTAGAGGGGGAGGTCACTGCCAGGCTTAGCAGACAGCACCTGCAAAGGCCCTGTGGTGGAACAGAGTATGGCATACTCCAGGAACTGCAAGAAGGCTGGTATTAGTTACCCAATGTTGCACAACATAGTATCACAAATGTAGTGGCCTAGAACAACACACATTTATTAACTCACAGTTCTGTAGGTCATAAATCTGAATGATTTAGCTTAGTTCTCTGCTTAAGGTCTCACAAGACCCAAATTAAGTCAGAGGCTGAGCTCTTACCTGGAGGCTCTGGGGAATAATCTGCTTCCATATCTATTAAAGTTGTTGGTGGAATTCAGTTCCTTGTGGCTACAGGAGTGAGGTCACCACTTCCTTGACGGCTGTTAGCTGGAGCCTTTCAGCTCCTTAAGACCACCCGCATCCCTTCTCACGTGGCCCCCTCCATCTTCCAGCCTGCAAGCACATCAAGTCCCCTCGTACATCCAATCTCTCTGGCTTCCTTTTCTGCCCCAGCCTGAGAAAGATCTCCGCTCTTCGAGGATCAGGCTCATGTGATTACATTGGCCTCTCATGGATAACCCAGGACAACATCCCTATTCTGAGGTTGGCTGTGCCATATATCATAGCATATTCACAGGAGTGAAATCTCATCACATTCACAGATTCCATGGATTAGAGAGGAACATCTGTGGGGGCAATTTTAGAAATTCTGTCTACTACAGCCAGCATCGTTAACACTGAATTACCATTGCCCACCCCAAAGCTTTCTGTGCATTCATTCACTCATCCAGCATTTATAAACCCAATGCAGTCATCCTAGTGTCAAGGGTTGGAATGCGGAGCTAGAAGGTTGTAGGCCTGGTCCTCAGAAAGCTTACCCAATGGTGGAAAACAGATGTTTATATATACCCATTGCCATTGAGCCATCTAGAACTATACCATAGGGTTTCCAAGGCTGTGACCTTTACAGAAGCAGACTGCCACATGTTTCTCCAACGGGACAGCTGGTGGCTTCGAACCACCGACTTTTTAATTAGCAGCTGAATGCTTAACCACTGTGGTACCAGGGCTCCTCTTGGTAAGTATAATTCAGTTAAGATTGGTGCTGTATTGAGCTAAGTGCAAAGAGCTACAGAAGAATTTATGGTTAATGAAAAGAAAATAATGGCAAACTAACTCCACTATCCTCCCTGAAGCCCATAAAAATAACTTTAAAAAGTTTTATGTGAAGATGAAAAGTTCTGTTTTCAAATAATAAGCACAAACTCTATATTTAGTTGCCAAAAAAGAAGAAGAAAGAAATTTAAACCAAACTTGGGGGAGTACTGAACAGACACAAACCTCCTCAGGCCCTAGGCAGATATAGTTCTCTCCAAGTATCCCAGTCCTGAAGGTCCTACTCAACCATCAATCTTTTGGTGCAATAAGATCTGAGGAGTCTGGGTGGGTCATAGGAGAAGCCAGGAATATTCTTATAAAATCTATTTCCCATAGCACACACTAGCAGGGTGCGAGTAGAAGCAAATAAATGGGAAAAAGCAGGATGATACACCATTGTTACTGTTTAAAAGTAGTTTCAAGTCGGGAGAATGGGGCTAGGGTAGAAAGGGAAGAAGAGGCGTAAGAAGGAGCAATCCTCAAATCACAACCCATGTATATCTTAAGTGCGTGATTATGAGCACACTGACATCCTGAGCCCCAAAACCTGAGGGAGACATCTCACTAGGGTGGTTTCAGTGGGAAGAAGTAGAGACAACAAGCCTAACTTGTTGTTGTTGTTGTTAGTTATTGTCGAGTCAGGTCTGGCTCATGGCAACCGTAGGTACAGTACAAGGAAATATTGCCCAGTCCTGAGCCATCTTCATGATCATTGGCATGTTTGAGTCCATTGTTGCAGCTACTATGTAGTGCTGGGGCTTGTCTTCCTGCATTATACTGGGCAATATTCTACTGGGATCCATAAGGTTTTTATTGGCTATTTTTCAGGAGTAGATCACCAGACCTTTTTCCTAGTCTGCCTTAGTCTGGAAGCTCCACTGAAACCTGTCCACCATGGGTGACCCTGCTGGAATTTGAAATACCAGTGGCATAACTTCCAGCAGCATGCAAGCTACCACAGTTTGACACACTGACACAGACGGGCTGAAGCTCAGTTAACCACACCCTTCAAACCCCTCTCTGCACTATTTTTCATTAAACAGTTGGCTGTACCTATTCATATTTAAGTAAAAACTAGAAAGAAACCCGGTGAGACCCTAGTCATGGGTGTTGCGAGTGAGGGAGCACAGATAGAAAAAAAAAGTAACACGAACAGCAGATCAAAAATACACATAAAAAATAATCTATCCCAGAGAACAAAAAGTTTAGTTCTCTTTAATCTTAAATAAATTGACAACATAACTTCTCCGAAAAAAAAGTTCAAAGGAGAAATAGAAATGATCAAAAAAGAAATAAGAAGACAACTTGAGAAGTTAACAGGCAGAGCCCAGGAAATAAATGGAGGATAAAAATAAAACAATTACAGAGATGAAAGTCCACTTAGAAGCAACAGAAAATAGATAAATACTATTGAAGGCTCAGGACAAGCTTTAAGAAAAAAAAAATCACACGAAATGAAACAGAAAGAAACAATGGGATAAAAATGATTATAGATGAGATGATACAAAATGAATAATAAGAAAGGCTAACATACACAAATTGGTATTCTGAACAAGAAAAAGGGAACAGGGAAAAAAATTTAAAGGCCATTCAAAAAAGTTTCTGGAAGTAAAGAAAGCCAGGACTCTCTGGACTTAAAAGACTCAGCATGTCCCAGGAAAAATCAGTACAAAATTGTGAACACAGAGATATGTACCAGTAAGATGCGGAAATTCCGGGGAAACGTCCTGTGTGCTTGAACAGAGAAGGCGAATCATGGGAGGGCCCTGGCTGCCTCACCCCCGGCCCCACTATGACACTCAGCTCTGGAAGGCAACAGGCAAAGGTCCACCAAGTTCCAAGCGGGAAAGAATGACCCCAGAGTTTTCTACTGAGCCCAGTCATGCTGTGACTGTAAGAGAAACAGGCAGGCATTCCTAAACATTCCAAAATTCCAGGATTATGTTAATAAATCCCTTCTTGATAAATATTGGAGAATGAAATCCAGCAAAAGATGAATCAAAATTGTTGTTGGCTGCCGTCAAGTCGGCACCTGACTCGTGGGGGCCCCGTACGCCATAGGCTCAGACCATTGATAGAGTTTTCAGTGTCTTGTTTTCAAAAGCAGATCACCAGGCCTTTCTTCCTAGGCTGTCTTAGTCTAGAAGTTCTGCTGAAACCTGTTCAGCGTCATAGCAACACGCAAGCCTTCACCGACAGACAGGTGGTGGCTGCATAAGAGATGCGTTGACCAGGAATCGAACTTTGGTTTCCATCATGGAAGGCAAGAATTCTATCACTGAACCACCACTGTCCTCTGAACTCCCAATGACAGAGAAGCTGCCATAAAAAAACAGGCAGTAAGGGTTGAATCTTTTTAAACATACAATCAAGGCTAAACAACAGTGGGAATTAGCTGACAGAACAGAACGTAAATGTTATAATTTCAGGCAATCCAAAAACAACAATATAACAAAAATTGGAAGGTCAACGGTGAAGGAGGAGTGAAAGTACATAGAACCCTCCTTTTCCACAACAGAAAGTTAATTTACAGGGTAAAGGTGAAACATTTACTATTTTTTAAAAAGTAAAATGATGCCAAAGTCTTAATAAAATGCCAGGAATTTTTTCATAAATGTCTTAACCTTACAAATATCTTCTAGAAACTAATACCTCTTGTTATTAACAAATATTTATCTGAAGCTCAGCATTCCTACTGTTTGATTTGTCTGTTTTCTGGTAAATTCCAGTGACTTGCATTTAATAATTATTATTTGAAAATAGCATGCATAGTATAAATTTGTTTTTGTAAAATTATTTATGTCTACCAAGGCTTCTGACTGAATATACGGCTAGAGAAAATTCTGTAATGATGCTCATCAAATGTTGGCAAAGTGATTTCTTAGATGTGGAAGTTTTTTTTGTTTTTGCTGTCCTTCTTCCCTTAATCTTTTCTGAATTCTTGAAGTATTTGTAATAATCAGCTACCATTTCCACATATGTAAGTTATTCTTTTAATTACCAGAGTGTCACCCAAGCAAGCAGACTTTTACAGATGATAGCACCTACTTGTTGTTATGAGTTGCCGTTGACTCAGCTCTGACTCAGGGTGACCCCAAGTACAACAGAAGAAAACGCTGCCCCTTCCTGCAAAATCTTTACCAATGATTGGTGTTCTAGAGACTTCTGTTGTGGCCACTGTGTATTTTGAGTGCCTTCCAACATATGGGGCTCATCTTCCACCACTACATCACACAATATTCTGTGGTCATCCATAGAGTTTTCGTTGGCTGGTTTTCAGAAGTAGATCACCAGGCCTTTTTTTCTATTCTGTCTTAGTCTGGAAGCCCCTCAGAACCCACCTGTATACAATGGGTGACCCTGTTGGTATTTGAAATACCAATGGCATAGCTTCCAGGCTCATAGCAATATGCAAGCCACCACAGTATGACAAGCTGACAGACTGGTGGTGGGTCACCTACTTCCAAACCAAAAAACCAAACTCCTTGCCATCAAGTCGATTCCAGCTCCCTCTGAAAACCTGCCAATCCCTGAACTCCGTGATTCCTCAAAATCCTATATGGGACCAGCAGTCCGTTCTGCTCAGGGAGGCTGTACCTGCCCAGCCCAGATCTTCCTCACTATTTTGTTCTTGTCTCATGCTGTCAAGTCAATTCTGACTCATAATGACCCAATGTGACAGAGTAGAACTGCTGCCATAGGGTTTCCTAGGCTGTAATCTTTACGGGAGCAGATCGCCAGGTCTTTTCTCCTGAGGAGATGCTGGGTGGGTTCAACCTGCCAACCTTTTGATGAGTGGCTGAGTGCTTAACCGTTGTGCCACCAGGGCTCTTTTTCTTCACTATAATAAGCAATAAATTCAGTTTGGCATTTCTCATGTCAAACACTGGGTGATGGTTTTACCTTGTCTCATTCTCTCACACTGTGTTGCTTTACTTTCCTAGAGCTTTCATAATTACCACAAACTTGATGACTTAAAATAGCTCTGAAGGCCAGAAGTCCCAAGTCAACACGTGGACAGGATTTGTTCTTTCTGGAGCCACTGAGGGAGAATCCATTCCATGCCTCCCTTCTAGCTTCTGATATCAACCAGGAATCCTTGGCATTCCGTGGCTATAGATGTATTACTCAGTCTCTGCCACCATCTTCACCTCACCTTCTTCTGTGTCTTCTCCCCTTCCCTTCTCTCATAAGGACACTTGTCATTGGATTTAGACTCACCCTTATCCAGGATGGCCTCATCCAGAGTCTCTAAACTTCATTACACTTACAAAGACCCCTTCTCCAAACGAGGTCACATTTACAAGTTCCTGGTGGATATATTTTTTGTGGAGACACCGTTCAACACACTGCAAATGTCTTCCTAATAGTTAAAAACCAAAAACTGTGTGCTGATTCTTCTATATGGCTCATGGAAGCCATGAGTAATCCTCTATAAGAAGGTTTCATACAATGCGTGGGGCCCAAGGATCCCTAAAGATCACAAGATTTAGAACCAGGTATACCTGAGTGCAAGTTCTTCTTGGCCACTCAGTTACTTAGCTGCATGACTTTGTGCAAGTCATTTACCTTTTCTGAATCTTGATGTCTACTGGGAAAATAATCTCTAGTCTTCAAAGTCATAGTGAAGACGAAATAAGGATTAGATAGAATGTTCATGAAGGATTTTATAAAGTGTATGGAGCATTGTCCTTGTTGTTAGCTGCTGTGAAGTCAGCCCTCAACTCATAGCAGCTGCATGTACGATGGAATGAAACATTGCCCAACCCTGCTCCATCCCCCAAGCCATTTACAGATCAGACCATTGCAATCCATAGGGTTCTCCTTGGCTGATTTTCAGAAGTAGATCATCAGGCCTTTTTTCCAAGTCTGGAACATTGTTGTTGTGTTGTTGTTAGGTGTCATTGAATCAGTTCCGACTCATAGCAACCCTATGCACAGTAGAAAGAAACACTGCCCTGTCCTGTGCCATCCTCACAGTCATTGCTATATTAGAGCCTATTGTTGCAGCCACTGTGTCAATCCCTCTCCTTGAGGGTCTTCCTCTTTCGCTGACCCTCTACTTTACCAGGCATGATGTCCTTCTCCAGGGACTGATCCCTCCCAATAACATGTCCAAAATATGTGAGATGTAATCTTGCCATCCTTCCTTCTAAGGAGAATTATGGTTGTACTTCTTCAGGGACAGATTTGTTCATTCTTTTGACAGTCCATGGTATATTCAATATTCTTCACCAACACCACAATTCAAAGGTATCAATTCTTCTTTGGTCTTCCTTATTCATCGTCCAGGTTTCACATGCATATAAGGCAACTGAAAATACCATGACTTGGGTCAGGCCCACCTTAGTCTTTAAGGTGACATCTTTGCTTTTCAACACTTTAAAGGTCCCTATCCTTTCTGAGTTGCTTCTTATAAAAGAAGGACAGGCACAGAAACAAGGTCACATACAGATGGAAGACACCATGTGAGGATTCTTCTATGAGCCAAGGATCATCAAGTAACACCCCAAACTACCAGAAGCTGAAAGAGACAAAGAAAGGTTTTCTAGAGCTAACAGAAAGATGCCTGAATTTGGACTTCTAGCATCAAGAACTATGTGAAAATCAATTTCTGTCCTTTAGAGCAAACCACTTTGTGACATTTTGTTACAGTGGCCACAGGAAACTAAAACTTCTTTCCAGAGTTCCCCAGAAGATATCCGCTAATACCTTATTACCTAGCATTGTATCACATGCTCCCAATTCCACCTGCAAAGGAGGCTGGGAAGTGAGAATTTGGCTGGGAATAGTGCCACCTTGAACAAAATCCACATTCTGAGAGCAAAGGAAGTAAAGGAGAATGGATATCCTTTAGATAACAGAATCTGCTGCAAACCAAGTCCCGGAGAGCTCCAAACCAAACCTTTGTTGTCATTGAGTTGATTCCTACTCATAGCAACCCTCTGGGTCAGAGTAGAACTGCCCCACAGGGTTTCCAAGGAGTGGCTGGTGGTTTCGAACTGCTGACCTTTTTGGTTAGCAGCCAAGCTCTTAACAACCGTACCACCCAGAGAGCTCAGAGAGCTAAACTTCAGAAAACACTGATGCTTTCTCCTAGCCAAGGGTTATCATGTAGTGAAGGGTTATCATTCTTCCTGCTGGGCAGTTATAATCTGGATAGCTTGAATGAGAATAAAATTCTAGCCAGAGTGATCTTTTAAAAATGAAAACCAGATCGTGTCACTGCTTTGATTCCCTGCAAGACCCTGCATCATCTGAACCCTGTACAGCCTCTCTGACTTGTCCAACACCCTCATCCTTGATCTCTCCTATGCCTTCTCTCTCTCCTCCCTGCTGTCCTGGGAACAGCCAGGTGTCCTTGCTGCTGGGCCTTACAACAGCTACCTCTCTGCAGGAAGGGTCCTCCATCTTCACTGACTCCCACCTGCCCATCCTCTGGATCTCTACTCAAGGAAACCTCCTCTAAGCTCCCTCTAAATGCACCACCCTCCCACTCCCAAGATTCAAAATCCTCCTAACTACTTTATAGTCTTTGTAGCACTTACCCACACTTGAAATTATTACTGTATTTGCTTGCTTGTTTATGGGGGCATTGGTGGTTCAATGGTAGAAACTTCACTTCCTATGCAGGAAACCAGGGTTAGATTCCTGGTCAATGCAATCACCACCCATCTGCCAATGAAGGCTTGCAAGTAGTTATGATGCTGAATGAGTTTCAGTGGAGCATCCAGGCTAAGATGGACCAGGAAGAAAGACTTGGTGATCTACTTCTGAAAGTCAGCCAATGAAAATCCCACGCATCACAATGGTCCGATCTGCAACTAGTCTTGGGATGGCCCAGGTCAGGGCATCGTTTCCTTCAGTTGTACATGGGGTCACCATGAGTTGGAGGAGACTCAAGGGCAGCTAACAAAAACACAACCACTCTATGTCATTCCATGATGGCAGAATTTTTTCTGTCTTAATTACCATAGTTTCCCCAGTGCCTTGGAACCCTGCTTTGTACATAATAGATATTCAAGAGCTGTCTGTTGAATAAGTGAAGGTATGGTCTAAACCAAGAGCCTGAAGTCAAGTGTCCAAGCAGAACCAGCAATGTGGACTCAAGTTCAGGTTACAGGTTGAGTTAAGAAACACAAGGAAGGGCTTTCGACCATGCTAAGTATTACAGAGAAGAGAATAGCATGTGTTCACTGCCCTCAAAGAAGCATACAACCCACCAAGGGAGATCCACATACACAAGTAATACAAAAACCCATTGCCGTCGAGTCAATTCTGACTCATAGCAACCCTACAGGACAGAGTAGAACTGCCCCATAGAGTTTCCAAGGAGCGCCTGGTGGATTCGAACTGCCAACCTTTTGGTTAGTAGCTGTAGCACTTAACCACTACGCCACCGGGGTTTCCAAAAGGTTGCCGAAACCCGGGATCGAACCAGGGACCTTTAGATCTTCAGTCTAACGCTCTCCCAACTGAGCTATTTCGGCCAGGGCAAATAATACAAGGGATCTGTAAAAAGAAGTAAGAAGAAACACTGGGTGTCGGTTGAGGGTGAAAGCTGCCAGCTTCAAACCTCCAAATGGGAAAATGGAGCATGAATATTTTACTACAGGGATGCCTATTGCAATGTTGTTGGCAAATGCAAAAATTAAAAACAACAAAACCATCCAACAAGAGGGAATTCAGTAAGGCAACTTCAATACATCCATGTAATAAAGCACTTAGCAGAGATTAAGGAATTAAGTGCATGGCAGAATTATATTTTATTATATGGAAATATCGCAGATGTCGTTGTTAGATCCATCAAGCCAGCTCTGACTCATAGCGATCACATGTACAACAGAACAACATACTGCCCTCTCCTGCGCCCTCCTCACAATCATTGCCATATTTGAGGCCAATGTTACAGTCACTGTGTCAATCCATCTCATTGAGGGTCTCCCATTCTTGCTGACCCTCTACTTTACCAAGTATGATGTCCCTCTTCAGGGACTGGGACCTCCTGATAACATGTCCAAAGTATGTGAGATGAAGCCTCACCATCCTTTTTTCTAAGGAGCATTCTGGCTGTATTTCTTCTAAGAGAGATTTGTTTGTTCTTCTGGCAGTCCATGGTATATCCAGTATTCCTCACCAACACCATAATTCAAAGGCATCAATTATTCTTCAGTCTTCCTTATTCATTGTCCAGCTTCACATTCATATGAGGCAATTGAAAACAACATTACTTGGGTCAGGTGCACCTCAGTCTTCAAGGTGACATCTTTGCTTTTGACAGGTTAAAGAAGGTCTTTTGCAACAGATTTGCCCAATGCAATGTATCATTTGATTTCTTGACTGCTGCTTCCATGGGCATTGATTGTGTATCCAAGTAAAGTGAAATGCTTGACAACTTCAATCTTTTCTCCAGTTATCATGATGCTGCTTATTGGTCCAGTTGCGAGGATTTTTGTTTTCTTTATATTGAGGTGTAATCCATACTGAAGGCTGTGGTCTTTTTGATCTTCATCAGTAAGTGCTTCAAGTCCTTTTCACTTTCAGCAAGCAAGGTTGTGTCATCTGCATATTGCAGATTCTTAGTGAGTCTTCCACCAATCCTGGTGCTGTGTTCTGGTTCATATAGTCCAGCTTCTCAGATCATTTGCTCAGCATACAGATTGAATAAGTATGGTGAAAGGATACAACCCTGAAGCATACCTTTCTTGACTTTAAATTATGCAGTATCCCCTTGTTCTGTGTGAATGACTACCTCTTGGTCTATATACAGGTTCCTCATGAGCACGATTAAGTGTTCTGGAATTCCCTTTCTTCACAACGTTACCCGTAATTTGTCATGAGCCATAAGTCAAATGCCTTTGCGTAGTCAATAAAACACAGGTAAACATCTTTCTGGTGTTCTCTGCTTTCAACTTGCATATCAGCAGTTGATGGTCTGCACCACAGTCAGCCCCTCGCCTTGTTCAGACTAATGATATTAGCTTCTCTATCATCTCTTTCCACATATGTAGTCGATTTGATTCCCGTGTATTCCATCTGGCGAGTCATTGTTCATGTTGTTGAAAAAAGCTATTTCCAATGAATAGGTCATTGGTCTTGCAAAAAATTCTATCATGCAATCTCTGGCAGCATTTCTATTACCAAGGCTATATTTTCCAACTACTGATCTTTCTTCCTTGTTTCTAACTTTCACATTGCAATCACCATAATTATCAGTGCAGCTTGATATGCATGTTTGATCAATTTCAGACTGCAGAAGTTGGTAAAAATCTTCAATTTCTTCATCTTTGGCCTTAGTGATTGGTGCATAAATTTGAATAGTAGTCGTATTAACTGGTCTTCGTTGTATTATCCTATCACTGACAGTGTCATACTTCAAGATAGATCTTGAAATACTCTTTTTGACAATAATGTGATGTTGTTCCTCTTCAATTTGTCATTTCCAGAATAGTAGACATATGATTGTCCACTTCAAAATGGCCAATATCAGTCCATTTCAGCTCACTAATGTCTAGGATATCGATCTTCAAGTGTTCTGCTTCACTTTTGGCAACCTCTAATTTTTCTAAACTCGTAGTTCATACATTCTACTTTCTGATGACTAATGGATGTTTCCAGCTGTTTCTTCTCATTTTGAGTCATGCCACCATAGCAAATGAAGGTCCCGGAAGCTTGACTCCATCCGCTTTAAGATTAACTCTACCTTGAGGAGGCTGCTCTTCCCCGGTCTATTTTGTGTGCCCTCCAACCTGAATGGCTCGTCTTCCGGCAGTGTATAGACAATGTTCCACTGCTGTCCATAAGGCTTTCACTGGTCAGTTTTTCTCAGAAGTAGATCTCCAGGTCCTTCTTTCAAGTCTGTCTTAGTTTTGAAGCTCCTCTGAAACCTGTTCACCATAGGTTACCCTGCTGCAAAGCTTCCAACATCACAGCAACACACAAGCCACCACAGTATGACAAACTGACAGACGAGTGGTGGACGATCACATACAGTAAGTGACAATAGGATACACAAAATGTAGTGTATAGAATAATACAATTTTTAAAAAGGAGAGAGATAAAGACAGAGAGAATATGTGTCTTTCCAGAAGTAGATCCTAAAATGATAACGTGGTTATTTCTGGGTGGTCTGATTACAGCTGATTTCTATTTTCTTCTTTTTGTTTATCCATATACTCTAGCTTTCCTATGATTAACATGTGCTAAATGTGCAATCTTTTCCCAAACTGGAACAAATGAATTATGGTTCATGATTTAAATCCTATCTCAACAGTACTATCAAAACACTGGGTATCAGAGGGTCTTTTACTGGAGTGGGAGAGCAGAGTGCTCTTAAATATTATTCCAGGCACATACAAATATTTAACACTTCCACTGGGTATGAGGAAAAAAGCACCATAAGGGCAGCACCAAGGTCACAGCCATAGACGGCCTAGGCAGCCCCTTATCTAGACAGATGGTAGCACCATATGGACCTGGAAATTAGCTGCCATAGCCAAAATGTCACTTAGAGTCATGCCCCATGACAAGAGCTTTGCATAAACAAACTCACTTTAGCTTTAGGATTTGCCAGTTAGGTATTGTGTTGTTGTTATTGCTGTTGTTAATTGCCATTGAGTTGGCTCCGACTCATGGCCACCTTTGGTACAACAGAACGAAGCATTCTTTGCCTGGTCCTGAGCCATCTACATTATTGTTGGTATGTTTGAGTCCATTGCTGAAGCTATTGCGTCACTCCATCTCATTAAGGATTTCCCTCCTTTTCTCTGACCCTCTACCAAACATGGTGTCCTTGCCTAGCACTTGGCCTTTTCTGATGACAGGCCTGAAGCCTTCCTCCCAGTACACCAGTTGGAGACCTAGTGACAAGTCCAATTTTCAAATCAATTTTTAATTCCACTTCTGCTCAGAAACACTTCCCACTAAAATGCACCACTCTCTAAAATGACTACATTTTGCAAAACCAAGAAAAAGTGAACTGGTTTTATCAAACATTTATATTGCTGAAAGGTTACAAGGAACTGAAATATGGTACCATAAATGGCAAATTCTATATTTCTAATTTGCCCATCACTGCATCTCTGGAGCTGTGGTCCTCAGCCTCAGGCCCTGCATCCCAATTAAGTGCTTGTTAAAAACCCAGGTTCCTGTGCAGATCTAGGAGTTTCTCATTCATTAGAACTTGGGATAGTCCCAGATATCTGTATTTATTTAACGCTCTCCATTTAGTACTGTTTCTCAGGCGAGTGAAACTGGGGGATAAGGGACAGATGTGGAAGGGAGACATAGTTTCACTATATATGCTTTTTTTAATGAATGTGTAAAACCAAAAAAACCAAACCCAGTGCCATCAAGTCGATTCTGACTCATAGCGACCCTATAGAACAGAGTAGAACCGCCCCATAGAGTTTCCAAGGAGCGCCTGGCGGATTTGAACTGCCGACCCTTGGTTAGCAGCCGTAGCACTTAACCATTACGCCACCAGGGTTTCTAATGAATGTGTACTGTCTATTTAAACTATTTAAACTGTCTGTTTAAAACTAAACTAAAAAGCTCCCCACCTACAGCCATGGTAGAGAACTTCAAATGAGACACTATTGAATTTCTTAAAGTTAGCACACTGTACAGAATCTCAAAGGCAACAGTGATACAATGGTGCAATTCTCATCTTCCACATGGGAGACCCAGGCTCAATTCTTGCCCAGTGCACTTCATGCATGACCACCACCCATCTGCCCATGGAGGCTTGCATGTTGCTATGGTGCTAAACAGCTTTCCGCAGAGCTTCCAGGCTAAGACAGAATAAGATGAAAGGCCTGATGATTTACTTCCAAAAATCAGCCATTGAAAACCCTATGGATCACAACCGATCTGCAACCAATCATGGGAATGGTGCAAGACCAACCGCACAACGTTTCCTTCCATTGTGGGTGGGGTCACCACGACTCCAAGGTGATTTGATGGCAGCTAACAACAACAATAACAACAGGATGTCAAAGTCTCCTGCAGCCTAGTTAGTGTAACGTTCCTAGTTGGAATAACAAGTCACGGAGTCATACAACTCATGACTTTTTTTTTAATGTATTTTCTCTTGTGCTTTAGGTGAAGGTTTACAGAGCAAATTCGTTTCTCGTTAAGCAATTAATATACATATTGTTCTGTGACATTGGTTGCCAACCCCACATGTCAACACTCTCCCCTTCTCAACCTTGGGTTCCCCATTACCAGCTTTCTTGCCCCCTCCTGCCTTCTAGTCCTTGCCCCTGGGCTCGTGTGCCCCTTTAGTCTAGTTTTGTTTTATGGGCCTAATCTTTGACTGAAGGGGGAAGGAACCTCAGGAGTGACTTCAGTATTGACAATTCATGATTGAAACTACTTCTGTCCCAAATAGTGTGAGACCCTGTGCTTAGTCATTGGCTTCTCAGAGCATCACAGCTGTAAAATCAGAATAATAAGACATACCTAACAGAGTTGTGGCACTAATGGTTTGTGCTTGACTCCTAACCAACCTAAAGGTTGGGGGTTCAAACCCACCCAGCAGTACAGTGGAAGAAAACACCTGGTGATCTGCTTCCATTAAGATTACAGCTGAGAAAACCCTCTGGAGCACTTCTACTCTGCAATAAACAGGTTTGCATGACTCAAAATTGACTCAACAGCAAGTCAACAGAGTTGTAAGGATGAAATACGACAATATAGGAAAATCTGCAAAAGCCAGGACCTGTGTAAGGTGGAAACCTGCCAGAGAAGGAAAACTAAATATTTTGCCCTAAAACAACTGATACAAAAGTAGCAAGACTGCACCTTGTCAAAACTGCACCTTGTGAAACCCGGAAAAACAAGGCAGTCCATCAAGTGGCTCTCATAGGTTTCACTGTGTGTATAAACCATTCACCACTGACCTTGGAACACAGCCAGCCCTCAATAAATAGTAGGTATAATTGTTCTTTTCTTCCATACACGCTGCACTGAAATGTAGGTCATGAAAAGATCAGAACTGAATTATTTGGGAGAGGAAAACCCTTCTTTTTTTCATGAAACGAAATTAGTTGATTTAAAGGAAGAAAAGGCATATGCTAAAATAGTCTCTACGCATGCCTTGCTAAGCACTAACAGACAAGGTGCCTGCAGAGGTCTTCCTGCCGCTGGCACTGATTTAGGAGATCAGAGCTCTTGTAGGCGTTTTAATTTAGAGCTATAAATATGTGAGTTCATTGTTTTCTTGGCCATCTTCCACACTATTGTGATACTTTGACTTATTGCTTTATGTTTTCAAACAAAACTAGATCTTTGTTTTGTTTTGTTTTAACTTACAGATATAAATAACTACATTACTAAGTGTTTGTCAAATAGAAAGAAGGAAAAAACTCATAATTTTACCACCTTAACACAGTGGATGCCAGCATTTTGGTATATTTTCGGCAAGGCTGTTAATGCCTGTGTGTGTGCGTGTGTATGTTTACAGCATGATACTCACACTGAACAGTTTTGTCTCCTGGTTTTTCTCTTAACAGCACATTGCAAATATTTTCCATATTATGGCAGTCATTACAATCATAATTTCTTCTTGCTGCCTAGTATCCCACTGAGCGATTATGCCATAATAAATTTAACAATTTCCCTATTGTCTCACAATACAGTTTATCCCAATTTTTTTCGCTGTTTTTAATAATGCTGCAGTGAACATCTTTGTACGAAGATATTTTTATTGTAGTAAGACTTATTTCCTTAGGCTAGATTCGCGCAAGTGGCAGGTCACCTGTTTTTCAAACATAAAGTTACATTAGAGAATAGTATTTTCCTAACTAGATAAACTTAGTAAAATCGTAAATATTCCAAGCAAACATGCTTCTTCCCTGGTTTTCAGAACTATCAGGGGAATAACTTTTTGCAAAGCAGCAACAAGGAGCCTGGGATTTACCAGAGACCAACAGAACTGCCCAAGGTCAGGGGACACCAGCTTATGTGGCTGCTACAGCTTCAACATCAATTTTGAATTACACCAAGAGGTGAAACAGTCTTGAAAAGTGCCAGTGCTTGTCATTCAATTTGTATCCTTTTTTCCATATGTGAACTGAAGGAAAAATAAACTGCCCACAGGCCCCACTGGGGAAAAAAAAAAAAACTCTGTGGAAATGAACAGATGTACTAACCAAAATAATCTTTTGATACAATCCAACAACTATCTAGAAAGCTTCTCCCAGCACAATGGGAGGCTCTCAACCAACAATTCAGCCGTCTTCCATTATTCCAGGGAGACTGTAAGTTTGCTTCAAGGAGAACTCACTGGTATGAATAACACTTCACATTGATTGAGCACTTAGTACATGTCCTAAATGCATACTATCTTTCTTCCCCGTTTACATAAGAAATACTGTGGCATGGAGAGACTGTTATTTTCTCACGATTACACAATAGGTGATGGCGTTGGGCTTCTAGTCCATGTACGCTGGCTTCAGCCATCACTATCTTAACCACTGGGATATTAAGCACAGACAAAATAGCACTTTTTAATTTCCCCTTTCCTGTCCTTACTACTCTGCAATAATACATCCTTTTATTGAGAGAAAATTGACATGACATATAATTCACCATTTAAGCCATTTTAAAGTGTACAAGTCAGTGTTTTATAGTATATACACAATGTGAGTAACTGTCTCTGCTATCCAATTCCAGAAGATTTTTTATTACCTCAAAAAAAGAAACCTAATACCCATTAGCAGTTACTTTAAATTCCTTGCTTGCTCCAGCCCCTGGCAACCACTCAGCTACTTTCTCTGTCTATGGTTTCGCCTATTCGGCATCTTTCCTGCAAATGGAATCACACAATATGTAGCCCTCTGTGTATGGCTTCATTTACTCAGCATAAATGTTTTCCAGGTTCCTTCTTGTTACAGCATATATCAGTAATTCATTCCTTTTTATGGCTGAATAATATTCCATTGTACAGATGTACAACACTGTATTTATCCATTCACCTGTTGATGGACATTTGGGTTGTTTCCACCTTATGAAACACCACATTCTTATCGGCTTGACCATTTCTGATCACGAGGGAGGAACTGCTTTCTCCCAGAAAAGTTTCCTCCTTTCCTGTCCCGAAGAGCCACGCCAGTCTTCAGTCCCTCCCGCTTAGAGCTGTCACCCCCATGCAGAGGCCCACACATCTCTATTTTCATTGTTGCCTGCAGCTCCGGTAGGTCTCCCACTTTCATCCGGGAAATAAATAAAGATAGGAGACAACTTGGAGAGACAACAGTGTACCTGCATAGCTGTTTTTCTAGAAATTATGCAGGAGGGAAAATGTGTTAGCATTAGCATTCCAGAAATCCTACCAGAGCCAGCAATAAGAGGCTGAGATAGCATTACAGGAACTTGTATCAACCTTCCTCATTTCAGGAGTACATGATATGTGCCACATACTTCACTTATATAGAAATAGATAGATTAGTAGATAGATGATAGATAGATAGACAGACAGACAGACAGATAGATGGTAGGTGGATAGATGATAGATGGATAGACAGATAGATGATAGATGACAGAGAGAGAGAGATGATAGATACATAGATGATAAATAGATGATAAACAGATAGACAGATGAGATAGATAGATTAGATAGATAGATGATAGACAGACAGACAGATTAGGTAGGCAGGTAGGCAGGTAGACAGACAGATGATAGACAGATAGATGATAGACAGATAGATAGACAGACAGATAGATAGATGATAGATAGATTAGATAGATAGATAGATGATAGATACATAGATAGATGATAGGTAGATAGATGATAGATAGATAGATAGATGATAGATTAGATAGATAGATGATAGATACATTAGACAGATAGATGATAGATAGATTAGATAGATAGATGATAGATAGACAGACAGACAGACAGACAGATAGATAGATAGATATAGATGCCACTGAGTCGATTTTGACTCATGGTGACCTTCTGTACAATAGTAGGAAACATTGCCAGACCCTTTGGCATTCTCATGATCTCCAGCATATTCAACCCCATTGTTGCAGTTATTGTGTCAATCCATCTCACAGAGAGTCTCCTTTGCCCTCACGGGCGCTCTGCTTCACCAGACATGATATCCTCCTCCAGCGATGAATCCTTGCTGATGATGCGTCCAAGTCAAGAAAGTTGAACAATATTCTGTTGTGATCCATAGGGTTTTCACTGGCTAATTTTCAGAAGTAGATCACCAGGCCTTTTTTCCTGGTCTATTTTTTTATGTTACTCCAGAAGCTCTGCTGAAACCTGTGCACTGCTGGTTTTAGAAATGTTCATGGTATAGCTTCCAGCATCGCAGCCACACAGAAGCCACCACAATAAAACAAACTGACATATGGGTGGTGGCTACCTCACTTACTTTACCTCATTTAATTGTCACAACAACCCTAGCAGTGAGCAACCTTCCACCCAAAACAGAGAAGAAAAAACCGAGACTAACATTTCTTATGTAACTCTCCTGAGGCCACACAGCTAGCAACACTAAGTGGACACTAGGCCTGTGATTAGGACCCAGGTGGCTCTGACTCTAAAGCCCAGGCGTTGTCCACCCTGCCAAGACAATTTACCCCAAAACTGATCAAAATGAATAGCACCATTTAAAGACACCACACAATGGGGATGCCCAACAACATGAGGCAGCGCTACACACACCACAATGCCCTCCGTCACCGTTGCTTCAGCACAAACTTCTAACACCAATTTCCATCTTTATTTCTTCGTCTTCATGTTCACTATTTATCGCTCCATGAAGACAAGGATCTTGTCTGTTGCTGACTGCTGTCACACCAGCTCTGACGACTGCCCAGGCACATGGTAGAACCAGTTGCCATCAAGCCAACTCAGCTCGTGGCAACCCCGTGTGTGCCACAGTAGAATTATGCTACATAGGGTTTTTAATGGCTGGTTTTTCAGAAATAGATTTCCAGGGCTTTCTTCCCAGGTGCCTCTGAGTGGACTCGAACCTCCAATCTTTCAGTTAGCAGCTGAGCGCATTAACTGTTTGCACCTCCCAGTAACTCCAGGCACATAAAAAATCCATTGCCATTGAGTCCATTCAACTCACAGAGAGCCTACAGGACAGAGTAGAACTGCCTCATAGAGTTTCCAAGGAGCATCTGGTGGATTTGAACTGCCGACCTTTTGGTTAGCAGTGGTAGCACTTAACCACTACGCCACCAGGCTTTCTGATCAGGCAAAGAGTAGGCCCTAAATAAACGTCTATGCAATGAATGAACAGCACCCCCTCTGACCCTGGGATAACCTCTGTGAGCAAACACAGCCACTTGCAGTATGGATGAGACCCTAAAGATTAACAAACACTCAAAAAATACTTCTAATCCACCAAAATAAATGGACCTAAGTCAATATGAATCGGAATTGACTCGACAGCAATGGATTAAATGGATTTTTAAGTCCTTAATGCACTATCAGTTAGAAAATTGCTTGGGATCTAATTCAGAGCCTGTTTCCTCTACTTAAAAGATTATTTCTAACCAAGTTTTGAGCTCTTTGCCCCTTTACTTTCTGCTTAAAAGTTTATGATTCAGTTAAAGTTAAAAAGAAAAATTATCTGAACAACAGCCACAACAATGGATTCAAACATACCAACAATCCTGAAGATGGTGCTGGGCTGGGAAAGTTTTCATCCTGGTACACATAAGGTTGCCATGAGTAGGAGCCGACTAGACAGCAGCTAACACAATATAACACATTTATTGAAACACATGATCCCAGGGAGCAAGGTAACGGCAACATCAATATAAGAGAACTAAAGAGGAGTGTCAGTAAAGCCATAGCCTCCAGAGGTGGAGACAAAGATTCAGAGAGACTGAGTCATTACGTTTCTCAGGTTGACAGGTTGCAAAGCCCCATCCTAACACTGCTGCTCAGCCAGACCCCTACAAGATGGATTATCTCAGTTTTTAGGTGACATCCTCTCAAGCAAACATGCAACGAGTGGAGAAAAGCTGATATTCTTTCATGCGCACAGAACGTAGTCATTATGTTGTTAGGTGCCATCGAGTCAGTTCCAACTCATGTGACCTGGCATACAACAGAAGGCAACACTGCCCAGCCCTGCACCATCCTCACAATCGTTGTTATGCTTGAGCCCATCATTGCAGCCTCTGTGTAAATCCATCTCATCCAAGGTCTTCCTCTCTTTCCTTGACCTTAAACTTTACCAAGTGTGATGTCCTTTTCCAGGGACTAGTCCCTCCTGATAACATACATGTCCAAACGATGGTCATTATGTGGTTGTTGTTTTTAGGTGCCACTGAGTCAGCTCTGACTCATAGCAACCCTGTGTGCCACAGAAGGGAACACTGCACCATCCTCACAGTTGCTATGCTTGAGCCCAATGTTGCAGCCACTGTGTCAATCCATGTTGTTGAGGGTCTTCTTCTTTTCTGCTGACCCTGTACTGATTCCTCCTGACAACATGTCCAAAGTATGTAAGACGCAGTCTAGCCATCCTTGCTTCTAAGGAGAATTCTGGTTGTACTGGTCATTGTAATGATGTACATTTCATTATGTTTAAATTTTGACTCCGTGCACCCAAGTAGAATAGCTACTGCCTTTCGAGCCTTGGCACAGTGGTTAGGAATTCAGCTGCTAAACAAAAAGTTGGCAGTTTCAATCCACCAGCCACTCCTTGGAAATCCTATGGGGCAGCCGTACTCTGTCCTATAGGGTCGCTATGAGTCGGAATCAACTTGATGGCAACTCGTTTTTTGTTTGTTTTTTCTTGAATCACAGTTTGACCTCAAATACAGCCTTCTTGTGGCACTTACGCATTTCTTATCCACTTCTCTCCCCTCCCTAGTGTGCTGTAAGCTTCTGAGTGGCAGATGAGTGGTTTGATCATCTTTGAATCTCTGTCTAGTGACTGGCACATGTATGTTATTAAAATACAAATCACCCATGACATACTCATTGTCAGTCAAGTGGATTCTGACTCACAGAGACCCTATAAGACAGAGTAGAACTGCCCCATGGAGTTTCCAAAGAGCGCCTGGTGGATTTGAACTGCCAGCCTTTTGGTTAGCAGCTGTAGCTCTTAACAACTACACCATCAGAGTTTCCAGTCATAACATGGACGTATACAAATAACTAAAGTAGCTGCCATCGAGTTGATTCCAAGTCATGTCATTCCCGGGTGTTAGAGTAGAACTGTGCTCCATGGATTTGCAATGGCTGGTTTTCAGAAGCAGATCGCCAGGCCTCAGTGGACTGAACTTTCTTCCTTCCAGTTGGTAGCCCAGCTCTTAGGAATCAGCACCACCTACATGGACATAGAGCCACATTAGTGTTTTGGTATTGAGCCTTCTCATCTTTTTATTTGCTACATATGTTATTTGTATTGAGAATTTGGGACTTTAACCAAATGTTCAAATCTGGCACCAAAAAGAGAAAGAGCTAGAATTGTACATTGAAGAACCAAAAAAAAAAAAAAAAAAGAGGAGGAGGAAGAGAAAATACACTGAGATATTAAATTAATGCTTTATGGTAAAAATCATACTTGCTCTTTAAAATTTCAGAAAATAGAAGTAGAGAACAGCAAGCATAATTTCATGATCCTAACAAAAAACAACTAGTAACATTTTGTTACACAGTGAAACCTGCCAGAGCCAGAACTTGACGGGACTGCCTTGCTTATCCTGGTCTCGAAGGTTTTCTGCCCCTGACAGGGTGCAGTATTACCACTTTCCTTTGATTGTTTTAGTGGAAAATACTGGAGTTTTCCTTCTCTGACAGGTTTCCGCCTTACACAGGTTCAGCTTTTGCAGGTGTAACTGTATGTCTCACCGTTTTTGTTTTTTTTAATGTAGAGTGTTTTTTTTTTTCTTCCCCGTTACAAAATCATTTGCACACATTTTTGTATCAGGATATTTTTCACTAGACATTGTAACTTAAGAATGCCCTGTGCTATCTCATAGTTTTGAAGCTCGATCGAAGCTGAAAGAATGTTCTAACATGGCTTTTGGCATGGACGAATGAATTTTTTGTGCCATTGGGTGCATCATTGATCTCAATTTTGGCTTCATCGGAAGAGAATTCCATCTGTGCCCTAGCTGTTATAACCCAGGCATCAGCCTCCCCAACTCTACCAGAAAATCCTGTTGCTTTGCCTCTTTTACCTTTTGGAATCTGTGACCTGATGGAGGTGTCTTCATTCTTCTCAGTGTGAGATGCAGTAACAGGTATCTATGTATTTATCCCTAAAATGCTCTTCCAAGAATCTTTTAGCAAAGCATGGTGTTGGGCACTCTGATTCTGTGCTGTTCAATTTTTTTTCTATTATTTAAAAAAAAAAAAGTTTTCATGAACTCAAAAAATGTGTTAGTCATAGCCATCACAGAGTCCCAGTTGGTGATTAAAAAACAAACAAGGTTTGGGATAAAATTCAAGATGTCTTTGATACACCAAATCTGTCCCTAGTCAACAGAGAACAGGGCTCAATGCCTTGAAACCAAACATATTTTTGTGAAACCAAACATCATAAAACATGAGTGAGTATATATGCTTACATCACTCAGGCCACTAAGATTAATAGAGCCGCTGAAAGCATTTGCTTTACACTTGCTCAACTGAACAAATACATCTTTTCACAAAACAAGTCCAAAATCTTGGCCATTCCCAGATGTCGAAAACCCAACTCTCCACTTTCGAATTCCTCAATGAGGAAGCGTAGGAGAAGAGAATTTCGGACTTTAACCAAGTGTTCAAATCTGGCACCAGGAAGAAAAGGAGCTGGAATTGTACACTGAGGAATGACAAAAAAAAAAAAAAAAGACTAAGAGGAAGAGAAAATTCACTGAGATCAACATCCAAAAATTGTCTTTTAGAATAGCAATATTCTATGTCTTTAAGAAAGAGGAGATTTCTTTTTATCCACACAGGATGCTACTGTCCATCGAATGGGTACAGTGAGTTTGTTCAGCTTTTATGTAGCATTTATCAACTTTTTAAAAGACCAGACGAAATACACAGATTGTCCCTTGGAGAAAGCTTGAAAAAAACAATAAAAATGAAAGTAGAGAGACCAAATCATTCATCCGTCCCACAGAGATACAGCCACACATTTATAATCTTTTGGTGCTGGGCTTTGTCGCCTTTTTATCTAAGATACATATTACTGGTAAGCCAAGCTGCTTCCGACTCATAGAGACCCTATATGTTACAGAATAGAACTGCTCCAGAGGCTTTTAAAGGCTGTGACTTTTTAGAAGCAGATCGCCAGGCCTGACTTCTCAGTCAAACCACCAAACTCTCAACTAGTAGTCAGGAGCTTAGCTATATAGTAGTAAAAAACCAAACCAAACCCAGTGCCGTCGAGTCGGTTCCAACCCGTAGCAACCCTATAGGACAGAGCAGAACTGCCCCATAGGATTTCCAAGGAGCACCTGGCGGAGTCGAACTGCTGACCCTTTGGTTAGCAGCCGTAGCGCTTAACCACTACACCACCAGGGTTTCCTATATAGTAGTAGCAGCCTAGAAAGTAGGCTACCAAATAGTATCTTCGTTTGGAACATTCATTTGGGTTTAAAAAATTACATATCTATATAGAGCCACTAGAAGTCGGAATGAGCTGGATGGCAACAGATTTTTGCCACCAGGGCTCCAATTTTATATATACATACACATATATAATTTTATATATATGCATATTATAACCTTATGTATATATTAAAAAAACAACCAAACCCATTGCCGTCGAGTGGATTCCAACTGCTAGCAACCCTAGAGGACAGAGTAGAACTGTCCCATAGGGTTTCCAAGGAGCACCTGGCAGATTCAAACTGCCAACCTTTTGGTTAGCAGCCAAGTTTTAAACCACTGCACCACCAGGCCTCCATATTTTATATATACGCATGTATATAATTTTATATACATACACATATATAATTTTATGTATGTACACACATAAAATTTTATATATGCACACATACATAATTTTATATATATGGAGCCCTGGTGGTGCAGTGGTTAAGAGCTTGGCTGCTAACCAAAAGTTTGGCAGTTTGAATCCACCAGCCACTCCTTGGAAAGCCTATGGGCAGTTCTACTCTGTCCTATAGGGTCTCTATGAGTCATATAATTGTGTGTGCATATATATATATTTATATATTATTTATGTATTTATATATATTATATATTATGTGTATATATATAATTATATAGATAGTAGTTATATAGATTATATAGATATATATATCAAAGAAAATGGGGGTTATATATACACATATCTATGTATGTATAATATATATGATTATATAAATAATATACACACACATAAATAATTATATATATGTAATTTTATATAGTGTATAATTACATATAATTTTTAAATAAATGTATTCCATATATAACTATAAACATATAATTTTGATATATAATTTTTTAAGCCAAAATGAATGTTCCGAACTAAAGATACTGTTCGGTAGCCTTCTTTTGCCCCTAAATAATATAAAAATTTGAATTTGTCGTTAAATTTTCTTAAAAAACACACACTTTAATGGCTACAAAATACTCCTTTTGCTGATGTGCCATCTACTTAATATAACAGTTGAACAAATCATGTATAACAGCAAAAAAAAATTGTATATTATACTGTAATCAACACCCTTCTACATAACCCTTTGCCCACATTCCTTTTTATTGTTTTCTTTTAATTAAATCCTAGGAGTGAAAGTGTTGAGACAAAGGGTTTGCACAATTTCAGATGCTTAATATTTGTCTGTCAATATAAATTTTGCATTCCTAAAAGACTGTACCAATTCCTATTTGCACCAACAATCTATGAACATGCCTGCCTCCTGACTTTTTTTTATTTATGCATCTTTACTAGACTTCTAGGCCATTAAAAAATAATTTCATTTTGCTATAATTCATTTATTCATTCGACACGTGTTTATGGAGCACCTACTATGTCCCAGGCTCCATTCAAGGGCTTGGAAACCCCACTCAACACAGGCTTTGGCATCAGACAGAACAGGTAGGAATCCCAGCTCTGTCTCTCACTCCCTCTGTGACTTTGGACAAGTTCCTCACCTGAGCCTCCATTTGCTCAGCTGCAAAATACAGGCCGACAAAACTCACCTAGGAGGTGATTCTGAAGGTTAACCACGTTGACATGTGCACAGTACCTGGCCCAGGTGGGGGCCTGGGGGGCCCATGCCACTTTTCGGTAAGTATTGGTTTCCAGGCTCTGCTTCCCACAAGACTGGGCAGCTACTCTCTAGATGCATTCGCTCTTCCCAGCACGTTTGAGTCTGCCTCAATTGCAAGGACACAGCCCTCCACCCTGAGAAAACCTGGTGTCTCAAACAACTTCTTTTACATCTGAGGGAAGAAAGATTATTTGTGAGAAACTCATAACTGCCATTTGTTTGATATCACATTGGCATTGCATTCATTCTAATATTGAAACTATGGCAGAAACTCACCAAGTCTGAGCCTCGTGACTTTGAAGTCCCTCCTCTTACATTAAAAGTCAGAGGCTTGTGTGAAAAGAGAATTCAACTGAAATTTGTCAACCCTGTCTACATGCTCAGCTATTGCACTTTGTTTAGTCTTAGCTCAATTTCACCCAAGGACCAATAGGCAACATCACGACGAACAGAGAAAAGATTGAAGTTGGAGTCAATTTTGACTCATGGGGATTTACAACACATATTTTTGGAGGACATAATTCAATCCATAACATTGGTACAGCCAATTAACACAATTGCTGTCAATCAGTAAAAAGCTGAATCAGCAAAAGTTGTGTAATAAACGTAGTTATAACAACAAAACAGAGTAGCTGTTGAGGCTGCTTATATATAGCCAAACACTTCATGGGATTTGGTTCCTTGGTTTGGAGGTTTGGGTCTTGGTCTCATGGAATATCCCAGTTAATTGGCCTAATACTGTGTTTAGTGCTTCTGTTCTTCAGCCTAGTTCATTAGTTCCTGGGTCTTAATAGCTTGCAAGTGGCCATCCAAGGCACAACAATTGGTCTCCGCTTGCCTGGGGCAACAGAGGAAGAAGGAGAGTCAGGAATAAGAGGAGGAAATAGAATGTGAGACTAATTGCTTCCATGAACAACTGCCTCCTTTGCAAAAGACCAGAAGAACTAGACAATGTCTGGCTACCATTACTGAATGTTTTGATCAAAGATTCCATAGAAGAATCCTGACCAAAGGGTGAAAATGTAGACCAGAATTTGAAATTCTCACAGAATCCAGACTTCCTGGAGCCAGAGAGGCTGGATGAACCCCTGCAACTATTGCCTTGACATAATCTTTGAACCCTAAAACTTAAACCAAAAATATTCCCTGAAGTCTTCTCAAAGTCAAACAGTAGCTTAGCTTAACCACTAAAAAATGTCTGCCTTAAGCAGTGAACTCTTAAGAACTATCTGTATGGGATCAATTTGCCAATAAAAAAAAAAAAATCAATTTGCCAATAGCAACTGAAAAGATTAGATAGCAAACTTAAGGGGCAGTGAGTTTATATTAGTGGGGGAGAAACAACTTAGAAAAGGAAGATGGTTGCACACTTTGAAGAATGTGATCAATGTCATTGAATTGTACATGCAGAAATTGTTGAATTGGTCTATGTTCTGCTATGTATATTCTCAACAACAACAAAAATAAATTAAAAAAAAAAATTTTTTTCAGGGCTCCTTGCTTTATCATGTGGCTCAGGAGTCACATGAACAGGGCAGAGTTACGTTACCAGGGAGACAGTATCCATTTCTAGCTCTTGCTCATCCAAGGTGTCAAGCCCTCCTGTCCCTTCTCTCAGGGTTGTTCACTGACCCAGCCCTGCCTGTGAGCTTGATCCTGGCCATTTGCTATGGTCTGGCCTTCCTTTCCCTCAGGCTGTCTAGAACCTACCTCTTCTTTAGGCCTAGCTGAGAGCCAACTGGGATAACGCCAGGCAGTTTATTCATTCCTCCCAGACCTACCCAGCCTCTCCTGTGTCGCATCCACTCGCCATAGGCTGAGAGGGAAAGCTGACCAGTTGCCGTGGAGTCCTCTGACTCATGGCAACTCCAGGTGTGTCAGAGTAGGACTGTGCTCCACAGGGTTTTCAAAAGCTGATTTTTTTTGGAAGTAGATCACCAGGGTTTTCTTCTGAGGCACCTCTAGGTGGACTTGAACCACCAACCTTTTGGTTAAGCAGCCAAATGCTTTAACCATTTGCAATACCCAGGGACTCTGAGCAACCTTGTATGAGGTAGTTATTGTTTTTAATCTTTATTTTATAGATGAGGAAACCAAAGCATAAAGAGGTCAATTACCTTCACCATGCATGCTCATATAGCAATGAAGTACTGAGGCCATGTCTTAAATCCAGGTCTGCTGGTACAAAAGTATGCACCTGATTACCCAGCTACCCTTGAGGCTCAACTTCCCACCTGACTTGGGCCTCAGAAGAGTAGGGTCCATGCTTGGATCCTCACTGAATTAAAAACCCTGGCACAATACAGCAGGAACCAAGTGAGTGTGCATGGAAAAAATCAACAGATGCTTGTTGATGGGCTGGTTCTCTTGGGATCCACCACTCCTTAGGGTTTTTGTCATTGTTAGGTATCATCGAGTCGATTTTGATTCATAGTGACTCTATGTACAACAGAATGAAACAGCACCCAATTCTGCACCATCTTCACAATCGTTGCTGTGCTTGAGCCCATTGTTGCAGCCACTGTGTTAATTCATCTCGCTAAGGGTCTTTCTCTTTTAAGCTGACCCTCTCCTCTATCAAGCATGATGTCCTTCTTCAGGGACTGATCCCACCTGATAACATGTCCAAAGTATGTGAGACATTGTCTTTGCTTCTAAGGAGCATTCTGGCTGTACTTCTTCCAAGACAGATTTGTTTGTTCTTTTGGCAGTCCACGGTATATTCAATACTCTTCACCAACACCACAGTTCAAAAGCATCAATTCTTCTTTGGTCTTGTTTTGTCCTTGTCCAGCTTTTGCGTGCATATGAGGCAATTGAAAACACCACGGCTTAGGTCAGGCTCACCTTAGTCTTCAAGGTAACATCTTTGCTTTTCAACAGTGACCTCTTGCTGTCTTCATGGATGATGTCCTTGATGTCATTCCACAACTCGTCTGATCTTCGGTCACTAGTGTTCAGTGCGTCAAATCTATTCTTGAGATGGTCTCTAAATTCAGGTGCGATATACTCAAGGTCATATTTTGGCTCTCGTGAACTTGCTCTGATTTTTTTCAGTTTCAGCTTGAACTTGCATATGAGCAATTGATGGTCTGTTCCACAGTTGGCCCCTGGCCTTGTTCTGACGGATGATATTGGGCTTTTCCATCGTCTCTTTCCACAGATGTAGTCAATTTGATTCCTATGTGTTCCATCTGGCAAGGTCCGTGTGTACAGTCACCATTTATGTTGGTGAAAGAAGGTATTTGCAATAAAGAAATCATTCGTCTTGCAAAATTCTATCGTTTGATCTCCGGCATTATTTCTATCACCAAGGCCATAATTTCCAACTACCGATACTTTTCCTTTATTTCCAACTTTTGCGTTCCAATCGCCAGTAATTACCAGTGCATCTTGATTGCATGTTTAATCAATTTCAGGCTGCAGCAGCTGATAAAAATCGTCTATTTCTTCATCTTTGGCCTTAGTGTTTTGTGTGAAATTTGAATAATAGCCATATTAACTAGTCTTCCTTGTAGGCGTATGGATATTATCCTATCACTGACAGTATTGAACTTCAGGATAGATCTTGAAATGTTCTTTTTGACAATGAACGCAACACCATTCCTCTTCAATTTGTCATTCCCAGCATAGTAGACTAAATGATTGTCCAATTCAAAATGGCAATACCAGTCCATTTCAGCTGACTAATGGCTAGGATATCAATATTTATGTGTTCCGTTTCATTTTTGATGATTTCCAATTTTCCTAGATTCATACATCGTACATTCCAGGTTCCAGTTATTAATGGATGTTTGCAGCTGTTTCTTCTCATTCTGAGTCATGCCACATCAGCAAATGAAGGTCCCGAAAGCTTTCCTCCATCCACGTCATTAAGGTCGACTCTACTTTGAAGAGGCAGTTCTTCCCCAGTCATCTTTTGAGTGCCTTCCAACCTGGGGGGCTCATCTCCCAGCACTATATCAGACAATGTTCCTCTGCTATTCATAAGGTTTTCACTGGCTAATGCTTTTCAGAAGTAGATTGCTGGGTCTTCTTCCTAGTCTGTCTTAGTTTGGAAGCTCAGCTGAAACCTGTCCTCCATGGGTGACCCTACTGGCATCTGAACACCTGTGGCATAGCTTCCAGCATCGCAGCAACACGCAAGCCCCCACAATACAACAAACTGACAGACACTTGGGGGATATTATTCATTAGGTATTATTATATTATTATAGATGTGGAAACTGAGGTTACAAAATTTGAGAATTTGCCCAAGGTCAGGCAGCTGTTAGGTGATGGATTTGACATTCAAATCCAGATTTGTGTGACTCCCTCAAACCAAACCTTTAGTTTAAAATGAAGACAGTGATAATGCTTCTGTCATAGGATTGTTGTAAAAATTACTCAAAATAATACATAGAAAATGAGCCATGTATTGCCCAGCTCATAACAAAATCAACAAACCAAACCCGTTGCTGTCAAATGGATTCCGACTCATAGCAACCCTATAGGACAGAGTAGAACTACCTCATAGGATCTCCAAGGAGCACCTGGTAGATTGGAAGTGCTGACCTTTTGGTTAGTAGCTGTAGCACTTAACCACTCTGCCACCAGGATCCAGCTCATAACGGGTGCTTAGTAAATATTATTGCTGTTGGTTGCTGTCAAGTTGATTCTGACTCATAGCGACCCCATGTGTATAGAGTAGAACTGTGCTCCACAGGATTTTCAAGGCTGTGACCTTTTGGAAGCAGATTGCCAGACCTTTATTCTGAGGCACCTCTTCCTGGGTTTGAACTGCCAGTCTTTTGGTTAAAAGTCTAGTGCTTAATTGTTGGAGCTGCCCAGGCACTCTCAGTAGATATTAGATGGTATTACTAGGGTTGTCATGGTTGCTGCAGCTCTTACTACTGCAGCTTCAGCTGCTGTTCTTTGGTGAGTTGATGAATGATGTTCTCGGTCCTGCGTGGTATGCGCAGCTTGTTTGTACCTGTGAACCACCCAGAAGCCCGTGGTTGGTTGTTGGGAAACCAGAGACCTGCACATAATGTCGCCATTCAATGATGCAAAACTCAGAATTTTGGAGAATGTATGTGCCACGTTATTTAGACATAAAAATATGATAATAACCCCAAGAGCATGGCCCCCAAACACCCTTTTAACTCAGTCCTGAAGTCACTCCTGATGTTCACCCTTCAGCCAAAGATTAGACAAGCCTACAAAGTAAACAATAACACATGTACTTCAGCTATGTATATGAGACTAAATGGGCACACCAGCCCAAAAGCAAAAACAAGAAGGCAGGAAGGAGTAGGAAACCTGGATGAATGGAAATGGGGAAGCTGAGGTTGAGGAGGGGAGACTGTTGACACATCACAGGGCTGGCAACCAATGTCACAAAACAGTATGTGTATTAATTATTTAATGAGAAACCACTTTGCTCTGTAAACTTTCATCTAAACCACATACACACAAAAAAAAGAATCCTAAAAAAAATAGTGATAATAATTATTCCAGTTGCTGTCGAGCCGACCCTGACTCATGGAGACCTCATGTGTGTCAGGACAGCACTATGCTCCATAGGATTTTCAATAGCCGATTTTTAAGAAGTAGATTGCCAAGCCTTTCTTTCGAGGCACTTCTGGGTGGACTCAAACCTCCAGTCTTTCGGTTAGCAGCCAAGGAAATTAACCATTTGCAGCAACCAGGGACTTTAATAACAATAATAATCGCTTACGTTTAATGAGCGCCTAGCAGGAAAACCCCTAAACTCACTTCTTTTCCAACATGTCATGTCTCTTCTAACCTTTTGGCGTTTTTAAAAGTCGGTCTAGATAATGGAGGACATGTGTTCTTGGCTTTGCTCCTTGCCGAAATCTGTGAGGCCTTCTGGGGAGCAGGCCTGTGGATGTGAGCCAAGTTCAGGGCCAAGAGCTACAACAGGCCAAACAAAAGGGAAAGATTTAGCAGCTGGTGGTACCTCTTGCATATACATCCCCTTCCAGACCAAATGATGTCCTCACCAAACTCCATCACAGTGGAGAGAGGGCTGGGAATTCAACAATGACGCAGTGGGTTGGGGAGGAAAGCAGAACATAGCTGTTTTGGCAAAAAGGATGGAAGCAATGGAATGTTACCATAAAGCCTAGCTTAGCAGGGCTCTCCACACCTTCTCTCTTCCCACTGACCTGTCTCTGTGATGGCTGGTGAAGTAAGACCACTGGCCTTGAAGGCAGGAGCCATCATTGCCCAGCCAAGTGACCTTGGGCGATTCGTATTACCACTCTGAACCTTAGTTTTCTCTTGCACAACTTGAAAATTTTAAAATGACCAGTAAGAAAAGTAAGATGGCTGTGAGGTTTGAGTCTCATGTCTCATTGGCTGACACATTTGTGCCACTTAAGAAATTTTGGTTTTTGTGGATGCGGGGAGAGGTAGCTCTAAGTCAGAGTCATTCTCATCTTTTTAATAGTGTTTAGACTTTACCCTCTTCCTGGGGCTAGGAAATGCATGGCTTGGGAGGCACTCCTTTGGGGCTCTAGACTTGTGCTTTCATTGTAATCTTGTCTACATGATCAGGGAAAGTGTCCCAGAGAAAATGACTTTTAAGCAATTTCTTGAGACCTGAAGGATAGCTAGCAGGTGTCCAGGAATATAGGTGGCAAGGTGTGGTCCAATAAGCTTTCCAGGCAGAGCGAATGGTGTGAGTAAAAGCCTAACACTGAGAGAGAACCGGTCACTCTGCAGAAAGTGAGGGTAAGCTGGTGTGGCTGGGGTACGAGCGTGAGAGTGGAATGTCCAGAACAGAGGATGGAGGCCAAGGGCCAGGAGTGATGCTGTCAAGGCGGCACCGACTCATGGTGATCCCATGTATAACAGAACAAAACACTGCCTGGTCCTGCACCGTCTTCATGATCTTTGGTATCCATTGTTTTGGCTATTGTGTCAATCCATCTCATTGAGGGTTTTCCTTGTTTTTGATGACCCTCTACAAGCACGACGTCCTTTTCTAAAGTTTGGTCTTCCCTGGTGATGTGTTCTAAGTAAGTGAGCTGAAGTCTCGACATCCTCGCTTCTAAGGAGTGTTATGGCTGTATTTCTTCTAAGACTGATTTGCTCATTCCTCTGGCAGCCCAGTATTCTTCGCCAACATCACAATTTGAACACATCAATTCTTCTTTTGCCTTCCTTATTCCTTGACCAGCTTTCTCACACATGGAAAGTGATTGAAAAGACCATGGCTTGGGTCAGGCGCACCTTTGCCTTCAAAGCGACAGCTTTACTTTTTAAAATTTAAAAAAACCTTTTGTAGCAGCAGATGATGGTGGGGGCTTTGAAAGCCTGTTGAAGATCTTGGTCTATGTCTTAAGGACAATAAGAAACCAGTGGAGAGTAAGCATGGGAGTGAGGGGACCAGACCTGCATTTTAAAAACATCTCTCGGACTGCTGTGTGCAGAAGAGATTGAAGGAAGGTAACAACACATGGGTTATGGGAGATAATACCCTTGAACAAGGGCTGGTAAGAAAAACCACCCAACCACCCACAGTCCCATGATTCTAATATAACCAGCAACAGGTTTTGTTGTTATTTTGTTCAGCTGGGGACAGGGTCAGGGGATGATTTCCTTCTAATATTTTTTCCTATTCATAGTTTAAAATTTTTTTGATCTAAATATAAATGTTGCTTTTTGCCTCAACATTTGTTTCCTATGTTCTACATGCCTATTTGGAAACCTTGATGGCGTAGTGGTCAGGAGCTATGGCTCTTTACAGTTTGAATCCACCAGGCACTCCTTGGAAACTCTATGGGGCAGTTCAGTTCTACTCTTTCCTATAGGGTCGCTATGAGTCAGAATCGACTTGACAGCAATGGGTCTGGTTTGGGTTTTTTGGACATGCCTATTAAGATTGTCATATGGAATTATTTGTATTTTATTTTAAATGCATACTCATTAAAGACAATTTATAAAATAGGAAAAAGTAGAAAAGCAAAAGTAAAAACAACAATAAAAACATTCATAGTTCTATCTCCCAGACAACCACCATTAACATTTTAGTTTACTTCTTTTTGTTGTTGTTTTTGCTTTGTGTGTGTAAGTGCATAGATATTTTGTTCATAGACTTGTAATATTACCTATATACTGTTGCCAAGGGGCCCTGGTGGTGCAGCGGTTAAGCTCTCAGCTGCTAACAGCCAGCTGCTCCATGGGAGAAAGATGTGGCAGTCTGCTTCTGAAAAGATTTACAGCCTTGGAAACTCTATGGGGCAGTTCACCTCCATCCTATGGGTCATGATGAGTTGGAATTAGACTACATGGCAATGGGACTGTTGCCATTTTCTTTTTCTTTAATATTATATCATAAACATTTCTCCCCTGTTATTCTTTGGAACCATTAATGGCCAAACAATATTCATCAACTAGTTTTACCATAGTTTATTTAATCTTCTCCCCCTCCCATTATTGGACAATTAAGTAGTTTCCTTTTTTTTTCTCTTATAAGTGAGATTACATAGAAAGCTTTTGTGCCTAAGCCTTTATCCCTATTTGGGATTATTTTCTTAGGATAGATTCCCAGAAATGGAATTACTGGGTCAAAAGGTTGGGATGTTTTCTGTCTTTCTTATTTCATGTTGCCAAAGTGCTTTCCAAAAGGCCTGTATGAATTTACACTGCCCCATCCCCGTATGAAAACAAAAGCCAGCGGAATGTAAGTTCCTCAACAATCAGGCACCTTTTGTCCCGGGGAATACAGACAGAGCCTGGGAAACTCAGATTTGGAAGTGACTTCAAAGGTCAGCTAAGCTAACCTCCCACTGAGGCTTGATCACAGAGGTGTTTTTTTGAGAGAGAATATCAAAGCTTATTCCACATGGTATTGGCAATCATACCACATCTGAGTTGGGTGGCATCACTGAAGTCATTTTGCACAAATGCCCTAAATTCCCTACACCACCCCAGCCAGGGTCTTAGCCCTGCTCATTTGTAATTTCAAAGAACTAGAACTTTGCCTGGCACATAATAGATGTCCAGTCTACATTGGTGAAATTGGATGGAGGCACAGAGGCACATTGCTTGGGTAAAAGTAATTCTGTCATTGTCCCGGTGGGGTGGATAGCTCTGGCAGGACACCAGAGGCAGTTTTGTGTTGGAACAAAAAGTCATCCCCAGTGTGGCCAGGGCTCAGGGGAACCAGAGGCCTAGCCTCCGGGGTGTTGAAGTATGGGCCACTCTTTAAAAATGTTTCCTTGAATAGACATTTCATTAAAGAGGACATTCAAATGTCTACCAAATACATGAAAAGATGCTCAACGTCATTAGACATCAGAGAGATCCAAATTAAAACCACAATGAGACACCATTTCACTCCCACTATACCCATTGCTGTCGAGTCAATTCCAACTCATAGCAACCCTAAAGAAGCCTTGCTGTCACAGTGGTTAAAGTGCTCAGCTGCTAACTGAAAAGTTGGCACTACAAACCTGTCAACTGATCTGTGAGAGAAAGATGTGGCAGTCAGCTTCCATAAAGATTGCAGCCTTGGAAACCCTATGGGGAAGTTCTATTCTGCCTTATAGGGTCTCTATTAGTTGCAATAGACTCAACAGCAATGGGTTTGTTTGTGTTTAGGATGGCTAAGATTAAAAAATAATAATAATAACAAATGTTCGTGAGGATGTGGGGAAATTGGAACCCTTATCCATTTCTGGTGGGAATGCAAAATGGTATTGCCATTGGGGAAAACAGTATGGGGGTTCCTCAAAAAGTTAAAAATAGACCATGTTGTTGTCATTAGGTGCTCTTGAGTCAGTTCTGATTCAAAGCAACCCTATGCACAACAGAACGAAACGCTGCTAGGTCCTGTGCCATCCTCCAATTTTATTGTTATGCTTCAGCCCATTGTTTCAGCCACTGTATCAAACCATCTTGATGATTTGATGACCCTGTACTTTGCCAAGCATGATGTCCTTCCCCAGGGACTGGTCCCTCCCAATAACATGTCCAAATTACGTGAGACAAACTCTTGCCATCGTGTCTAAGAAGTGTTCTGGATATACTTCTTCCAAGACAGATTTGTTCATTCCTCTGACAGGCCGTAGTATACCCTATATTCTCCACCAACACGATAATTCAAAGGCATCAATTCTTCTTTGGTCTTCCTTATTCATCGTCCAGCTTTCGCATTTACACAAAGCAATTGAAAATGCCCTGGCTTGGGTCAGGCTCACTGTAGTCTTTTTTTTTTTTTTAGTAGTACTTTAGACAAAGGTTTATAAAACAAACTAGTTTCTCATTAAACAGTACACATATTGTTATATGACATTGGTTAACAACGCCACGGCATGTCAGCACCCTCCTTTCTCAACCCTGGATTCCCTATTACCAGCTTTCCTGTTCCTTCTTGCCTTCTAGTCCTTGCCCTTGGACTGGTATGCCCCTTTTGTTTTGTTTTATGGGCCTGTCCAATCTTTGGCTGAAGGGTGAGCCTCAGGAGTGACTTCATTACTGAGCTGAAAGGGTGGCTGGGGGCCATACTCTCGGGATTTCTCCAGTCTTTGTCAGGCCAGCAAGTCTGGTTTTTCTTTTTGAATTAGAATTTTATTCTACATTTTTCTCCAGCTCTGTCCAGGACCCTATGTTATAATCCCTGTCAGAGCAGTCAGGGGTGGCAGCTGGGCACCATCTAGTTGTACTGGACTCAGTCTAGTAGATTCCGTGGTAGATGTGGTCCATTAGTCCTTTGGACTAATCTTTCCCTTGTATCTTTAGTTTTCTTCATTCTTCCTTGCTCCCAAAGGGGTGAGATCAGTGAAGTAATCTAGATGGTTGCTTACAGGCTTTTGAGAGCCTAGATGCTACTCACCAATCACCTTAGTCTTTAAAGTGACATCTTTGTTTTTTAACATTTTAAACAGGTCTTTTGCAGCAGAATTGCCCAAAGCAACACGTCATTTTGTTTCTTAACTGCTGTTTCCCTGGGCATTGATTGTGGATACAGGTAAAATCAAATCCTTGACAACTTAAATATTTTCTCTGTTTATTATGATGTTGTTTACTGGTCCATTTATGAGGATTTTTGCTTTCATTATGTTGAGTTATAATTCATACTGAAGGCTGTAGTCTTTGATCTTCATCAGTAAGTGCTTCAAGTCCTCTTCGCTTTCATCAAGCAAGGTTGTGTCATGAGTTAACGAGTCTTCCTCTAATTCTTATGCCCTGTTCTTCAAATAGTCCAGCTTCTCGGATTATTTGCTCAGCATACACTTTGAATAAGTATGGTGAAAGGATACAACCCCAATGCACATCTCTCCTGATTTTTAAAACCTACTTATCCCCTTGTTCCATTCAAACTTCTACCTCTTGATCTATGTACAGGTTCTGCTTGAGCACAATTAAGTGTTCCAGAATTCCCATTCTTTGCAATATTATCCTTAATTTGTTATGATTCACACAGTCGAATGCCCTTGCATAGTCAATAAAGCACAGGTAAACATCTTTCTGGTATTCTCTGCTTTCAGCCAGGATCCATCTGACATCAGCAATGATATCCTTCATTCCACATCCTCTTCTGAATCTGGCTTGAATATCTAATAGTTCCTTGTTGATGTACTGCTGCAATAGTTTTTGAATTATCTTCAGCAAAATTTTACCTGCATGCGATATTAATGATATTGCCTGTCTGTTTGTAATACTGTGGTGGCTTGTGTGTTTTTGTGATGCTGGAAGCTATGTACCAGTATTTCAAATACCAGCAGGATCACCTTTGGTAGACAGGTTTCAGAGGAGCTTCCAGACTAAGACAGACAAGGAAGAAGGTCCTGGCGATTTACTTCTAAAAAAATTGGCCAGTGAAAACCTTATGAATAGCGGCAGAATGGTGTCGGATACAGTACCAGAAGATGAGCCCCTCAGGTTGGAAGGTGCTCAAAATACGACTGGGGAAAAGCTGCCACCTCAAAATACAGTTGACCTTAATGATGTGGATGGAGCCAAGCTTTTGGGACTTTCATTTGCTGATATGGCACAACTCAAAATAAGAAGAAACAGCTGCAAATATCCATTAAAATCAGAACTTGGAATGTACTAAGCATGAATCTAGGAACACTGGAAGTCATCAAAATGAAATGGAATGCATAAACATCGATATCCTAGGCATTAGTGAGCTGAAATGGACTGGTATTGGCCATTTTTAATCAGACAATCACACCAGCCATTTTAAATCAGACAGTCATATGGTCTACTATGCTGGAATGACAAAGAGGGATGGCATTGCATTCATCATCAAAAAGAACATTCTAAGATCTATCCCGAAGTAGAATGTTGTCATTGATAGGATAATGTCCATACGCCTACAAGGAAGACCAGAAACCTGGTGGCGTAGTGGTTAAGTGTTACAGCTGCTAATCAAGAGGTCGGCAGTTCAAGTCCACCAGGCGCTCCTTGGAAACTCTATGGGGCAGTTCTACTCTGTCCTATAGGGTCGCTATGAGTCGGAATCGACTCAACGGCAGTGGGTTTGGGTTTTTTACAGGGAAAACCAATTAATACGACTATTATTCAAATTGACGCACCAACCACTAAGGCCAAAGATGAAGAAATAGAAGATTTTTATCAGCTGCTGCAGTCTGAAATTGATAGAACGTGCAATCAAGATGCATTGATAATTACTGGTGATTGGAAAATGAAAGTTGGAAGCAAAGAAGAAAGATCGGTAGTTGGAAAATATGGCCTTGGTGATAGAAACAATGCTGGAGATCGAATCATAGGATTTTGCAAGACCAACAATTTCTTCATTGCAAATACCTTAATTCACCAACAAAATCAGAGACTATACACATGGACCTCACCAGACAGGACACACAGGAATCAAATTGACTACATCTGTGGAAAGAAATGATGGAAAAGCTCAACATCATCACTCAGAAAAAGGCCAGGGGCTGACTGTGGAACAGACCATCAATTGCTCATATGCAAGTTCAAGCTGAAACTGAAGAAAATCAGAGCAAGTCCATGAGAGCCAAAATATGACCTTGAGTATATCCCACCTGAATTTAGAGACCATCTCAAGAATAGATTTGACGCATTGAACACTAGTGACCAAAGATCAGACAAGTTGTGGAATGACATCAAGGACATCATACATGAAGAAAGCAAGAGGGCATTGAACAGAAAAGAAAAGACCAAGATGGATGTCAGAAGAGACTCCAAAACTTGCTTACAAATGTCAAGCAGCTAAAGCAAAAGCAAAAGGAAGAAATGATGAAGTAAAAGAACTGAACAGAAGATTTCAAAGGGCAGCTCGAGAAGACAAAGTATTATAATGACATGTGCAAAGAGCTGGAGATAGAAAGCCAGAAGGGAAGAACACGGACGGCGTTTCTCAAACTGAAAGAACTGAGGAAAAAATTCAAGCCTCGAGTTGCAACAGTGAAGGATTCTATGGGGAAAATATTAAACGATGCAGGAAGCATCAAAAGAAGATGGAAGGAATACATGGAGTCATTATACCAAAAGAAATTAGTTGATGTTCAACCATTTCAAGAGGTAGCATATGATCAGGAACCAATGGTCCTAAAGGAAGAAGTCCAAGCTGCTCTGAAGGCATTGGCGGAAAACAAGGCTCCAGGAATTGATGGACTATCAACTGAGATGTTTCAGCAAACAGATGCAGAGCTGGAGGTGCTCACTCATGTATGCCAAGAAATATGGAAGACAGCTTCCTGGCCAACTGACTGGAAGAGATCCATATTTATGCCTATTCCCAAGAAAGGTGATCCAACTGAATGTGGAAATTATAGAACAATATCATTAATATCACACACAAGCAAAATTTTGCTGAAGATCATTCAAAAACGGCTGCAGCAGTATATCGACAGGGCCGGTTTCAGAAGAGGACATGGAACCAGGGATATCATTGCTGATGTCAGATGGATCCTGGCTAACAGAAGAGAATATCAGAAAGATGTTTACCTGTGTTTTATTGACTGTGCAAAGGCATTCGGCCATGTGGATCATAACAAATTATGGATTACATTGTGAAGAACAGGAATTCCAGAACATTTAATTGTGCTCATGAGAAACTTTTACGTAGATCAAGAGGCAGTTGTTCAGACAAAACAAGGGCATACAGATTGGTTTAAAGTCAGGAAAGGTGTGCGTCAGGGTTGTATCCTTTCACCATAACTATTCCATCTGTTTGCTGAGCAAATAATCCAAGAAGCTGTACTACATGAAGAAGAATAGGGCATCAAGATTGGAGGAAGACTCATTAACAACCTGCATTACACAGATGACATAACCTTGTTTGCTGAAAGTGAAGAGGACTTAAAGCACTTACTAATGAAGATCAGAGACCACAGCCTTCAGTATGGATTGCACCTCAGCATAAAGAAAACAAAAATCCTCACAACTGGACCAATAAGGAACATCATGATAAACAGAGAAAAAATAGAGGTTGTCAAGGATTTCATTTTACTTGGATCCACAATCAACAGCCATGGAAGCAGCAGTCAAGAAATCAAAAGACACGTTGCATTGGGTAAATCTGCTGCAAAGGACCTCTTTAAAGTGTTGAAGAGCAAAGATGTCACCTTGAAGACTAAGGTGCGCCTGACCCAAGCCATGGTATTTTCAATCACATCATATGCATGTGAAAGCTGGGAAATGAATAAGGAAGACCAAAGAAGAACTGACGCCTTTGAATTGTGGTGTTGGCAAAGAATATAGAATATACCATGGACTGCCAAGAGAATGAACAAATCTGTCTTGGAGGAAGTGCAACCAGAAAGCTCCTTAGAGGCAAGGATAGTGAGACTGAGTCTTACATACTTTGGACATGTTGTCAGGAGGGATCAGTCCCTGGAGAAGGGCATCATGCTTGGCAAAGTATAGGGTCAGCAGAAAAGAGGAAGAATCTCAACAAGGTGTATTGACACAGTGGCTATAACAATGAGCTCAAGCATAACAATGATTGTAAAGATGGCACAGGACCAGGCAGTGTTTCGTTCTGCTGTGCATAGGGTTGCTATGAGCTGGAAGTGACTCGACAGCACCTGACAACAACAACAACAGTGAATAATATAAGGAGCCCTGGTGGCACAATGATTAAGTGTTCGATTGCTAACCGAAAGGTCAGAGATTCAAACCCACCCAACAGCTCCTCGGGAGAAAAGACCTGGCAATCTATGTGCTCCCATAAAGATTACAGCCTAGGATACCCCAGGGGCAGTTTTACTCTGTCTCATAAGGTTGCTATGAGTTGGAATTGACTCGACAGCACACAACAACAATAACAGTGAATAATATATCCAGTGAATAATAATACCTAGTGACTATAATGAGCCCTGGAGGTGCAGTAGTTAAGAGCTCAACTGCTAACCAAAAGGTCAGCAGTTCGAATCCAGCAGCAGCTCCTTGGAAACCCTATGGGTAGTTCTACTGTTTCCTATAGAGTCACTATGGGTAGGAATCGACTCAACAGCAATGGGTTTTTTGGAGTTCAGGTGAATAAAATTGTTGTTGTTGGTTGCCCTTGAGTTGGCCCCAACTCATAGTAACCTCGTGTACAACAGAACAAAGCATAGCTAGGTCCTGCACCCTCTTCATGATCACTGGTGTGTTTGAGTTCATTGTTTCAACTATTATGTCACTCCATCTCGTTTTCGCTGATTCTCTACCATGATGTGAATATAATACCTGGTGAATAATCCCTATTTCACTGTGTGGTTAGGATCCACTATGATCCCTTAATAAATCGCTCCAGATGCATGCATGCAAAATCTAGACAATGAATAAGAAAGATCGAAGAAAAATTGGTGCCTTTGAATTATGGTATTGGAGAAAAATATTGAATCTACCGTGGACTGCCGGAAGAACGAACAAGCCTGTCTTGGAGGAAGTACAGCCAGAGTGCTCCTTGGAGGCGAGGATGGAGAGACTTTATCACACATACTTTGGGTATGTTATCAGGAGGGAACAGTCCCTGGAGAAGGACATCATGTTTGGTAAGTTAGAGGGTCATTGAAAAAGAGGAAGACCCTCAACAAGAGGGATTGACACAGTGGCTGCAACAATGGGCTCAAACATAGTAATGCTTGTGAGGATGGTGCAGGACTGGGCAATGTGTCATTCTGTTGTACACAGGGTCAGTATGAGTTGGAACCAACTTGATAGCACCCAACAACAACATTACTCAATGCCTTCAAATTAGGAGTCTCAGTAAATGGTGTTGACTATCAACCCCTCAGGGAACTTCCTCTGGGTTGCCAGCTCTAACCACCCTGATAGAACCCTTGTGCAGGCCTTCTGGCAAGCAACCTGGGAGGCGGGATGTATGCATCTCAGTGGCCACCCCTGCCCAGCAGAGGAAGAATAGCTCCTAAGCCAGCTGAAATGGACAGCAGATGGATTTGGCTGCCAAGGTGCTGGGGGAATCCAAGAGCAAGGTAGGTCACATCATTCCAATCAATGCCACCCATGTACTGGCAAATAATCTCTCTTCCCATTTGCACCCTCTATGACTTTCCCCTGTATTCACAGCCTGGCCAACTTCTGAGTAATGGGATGCTTTTGAGTTAATTCTTTATTATTCTTAACAAGCTGAAGGTTATTGTTAGCTAGTTGCCAGGAGCTGCCTACTTCTACCAGCAAGGAGAGGAGCTCTCAAGTCTTCTTCCCTTTACCTTCTCTCTTCCCCTTCACGTGGGGGTCCTGGGAGAACTGCTCCCAGTACCAGGGATATCACCCAAATGCACCTCTTTAGAAACCAGCGCTGACCTGCTAGTCTCAGGCATCCCTACTTCCTCTTTGCCTTGCCTTAAATCAGCCCACTGGGCTCCAGCCAGACTGAAAATCCCAGCAGGGTTTCTTGGCTCCTTATGTCCCACCCACAGTCTAGATGGACATTTTAGGAGAAATAATTCTTACGGAAACTTGAGACTTTAGAAAGGTCTGCTTGAAGCCAAACACTTTACCTCTTGTGCCAACAATTGCCAAACATGTGGCTTAGGAAAGTTCTTTACCCTCCTGAAGCTGTAGCTTAGGTAGACACACAATCCCTTCCTGCCACAGATTTATAAAAATTGAGAAATAAAACTGAGGATATGTTGATGTTCATATGAAAAAATGAATCTCAACCCTTACCTTAAACCATATACAAAAATTGACTTGAAATGGATTAAAGAACTAAAATGTAAAACCAAAAAGTATAAAATTTCTAGAAGAAAGCATAAGCAAGCACATTGTGATCTTGGCTTAAGGAAAGATACCTTAGGACACAAAAACACTAATAATAGAAGAAAAAAGTTGATAATTGTACTTAATCAAAATTAAAACTTCTCTTCAAGAAACACTGAATAATAGTATTTATTCAACAGTATTTGCTGAGAGTCTCCTTCAAGCCACACACCGTTCTCATGACAACCAAGACAAACTCTTTGTCCTCTTGGATCCTACGACTTAGCATGCTTACCGCATACAACGTTAAGACAATAAAATCAACGTTAGGTGCCGGTACATAGAGTCACAGTGAGTCGGAACCAACTTGATGGCACCTAACCACAACGGTGCCTGGCATGTCAAACCAAAACCAAACCCTTTGCAGTTGAGTCAATGTAGTAAGCACCAAATAAAACATAGTTATCTGTATTATCAACATTATTATGATAATCATAACTGTTTCAAGTATTTTTATTCTTTTAAAATCCAGTTCAAAATTCAAACAGTCAAAACGTTTTCAAATCAGGCATCTAGCTTCAATCAACACTTTAATGTAAGTGCATTTGCCATCTACTCAATGCTGATTCCTAGTGATCCCATAGGACAGAGTAGGACTGCCCCGCATGGTTTCTTAGAATTCACTTAAGAGCCAAGTACTTAACCACTGCAATTCCACGGGTCTTTACTTTAAACATGTTTTAAACATAAGAAGCACTTAAGAATGAGGTCTAAATTTTATATATATATATATATTGTCACTAAAACCCAAAAACATTGTTAGGTGTCATCAAATCAGTTCGGACCCAAAGCAATCTTATGTACAACAGAACAAAACATTGCCCTGTCCTGCGCCATCCTCACAATCATTGCTATGTTTGAACCCGTTGTTGCAGCCACCGCATTAATCCATCTTGTTACGGGTCTTCCTCTTTTTCAAGGTCTTCTACTTTACTAAGCACGATGTCCTTCTCAAGGGACTGGTCCCTCCAGATAACATGCCCAAAGTATGTGAGACAAAGTCTCACCATCCTCGCTTCTAAGGAGTATTCTAGCTGTAATTCTTCCAAGACACATTTGGTCATTCTCTGGCTGTCCATAGTATATTCATATTACCTCTTGAAATAGTTGAATGTAGACCAGTTCTTTTTGATACAGTGACTCTACGTATTCCTCCCAACTTCTTTTGATGCTTCCTGCGTGGTTTAGTATTTTCCCTGTAGAATCCTTCAATGTTGCAACTTGAGGCTTAATTTTTTTTTTCTTCAGTTCTTTCAGCTTGAGAAATGCCAAGCGTATTCTTCTCTTTTGGTTTTCAATCTCCACGTCTTTGCACATGTCATCAAAATACTTTACTTTGTCTTCTTAAGCCACCCTTTGAAATCTCCTGTTCAACTTCATCATTTCTTCCTTTCCTTTTAGCTACTCTGTGTTCAAGAGCAACTTTCAGAGTCTCTTCTGACATCCATTTTTGTCTTTTCCTTCTTTTCCGACTTTTTAATGACCTCTTGCTTTCTTCAGGAAACCCTGGTGGCCTAGTGGTTAAGTGCTAAGGCTGCTAACCAAAGGGTTGGCAGTTCAAATCCACCAGGTGCTCCTTGGAGACTCTGTGGGGCAGTTCTGCTCTGTCCTATAGGGTCTCTATGAGTCAGAATCAACTCGACGGCACTGGGTTTGGTTTGGTTTGGGTTTTGCTTTCTTCATGTATGATGTCCTTGATGTCGTTCCACAACTCATCTGGTCTTTGGTCATTAGTGTTCAACGCATCAAATCTATTCTTGAGATTGTCTCTAATTCAGGTGGGGTATACTCAAAGTCGTACTTTGGCTCTCGTGGACTTGTTCTAATTTTCTTCATCTTCAACTAGAACTTACATACGAGTAATTGATTGTCTGTCAGTCAGCCCCTGGCCTTGTTTTGACTGATGATGTTGAGTTTTTCCATCGTCTCTTTCCACAGGTGTAGTTTATTTGATTCTTGTGTTTTCCATCCAGTGAGGGCCACACGTATAGTCGCCATTTCTGTCGTTAAAAAAAGGTATTTGCAGTGAAGAAGTTTTGAAAAATTCTATCATGCAATCTCCCGCTTTGTTTCTACTACCTAAGCCATGTTTTCCAACTACAGATCCTTCTTCCTTGTTTCCAGCTTTCACATTCCAAACACCAGTAATTATCAATGCATCTTTATTGTATGTTTGATCAATTTCAGACTGCAGAAGTTGGTGAAAATCTTCTATTTCATCATCTTTGGCCTTAGTGGTTGGTGCATAAATTTGAATAATAGTCATATTAACTGGTCTTCCTTGTAGGCATATGGCTATTATCCTATCACTGACACTGCTATACTTCAAGATAGATCTTGAGATGATCCTTTTGATGATGAATATGATGTCATTACTCTTAAATTTTTCATTCCCAGTGTAGTAGACCATGTAATTGTCTGATTCAAAATGACAAATACCATTCTCTTTCAGCTCAGTAATGTCTAGGATATTAATCACATGAATTCCATTTCTTTTTTGGTGACTTCCAATTTTCCTAGATTCATACTGTATACATTCCATGTTCTGATTATTAAGGGATGTTTGCAGCTGTTTCTTCTCATTTTGAGTCGTGCCACATCAGCAAATGAAGCACTCAAAAGCTTTCCTCCACCCATGTCATTAAGGTTGACTCTACTTTAGGAGGCAGCTCTTCTTCAGTCATATTTTGAGTGCCTTCCAACCTAACGGCGTCATCTTTCGGCATTATTAATGATGTTCCACTGCTATTCTTTAGGTTTTATCTGGCTAATTTTTTCGGAAGTAAGCTGCCAGGTCCTTCATCCTAGTCTGTCTTAGTGTGGAAGCGCCACTGAAATCTTTCCACCATGGTTGACCTGCCGGTATTTGAAATACAGATAGCATAGCTTCCAGCATCACAGGAACACGCAAGCCACCACAGTACAATGAACTGAAAGACTATATATATATATATATTCTTTTTGTTACCAGATTTTTAGAATATTTTTGATGGCATGTGTTTTCAGTATTGGAATTCATTCTTACTGAGTGTGTTTAAATTTTTGGTTGGTAACATAGATTTTGAGAAATATGAACTGGTAATACAATCCACTAATGAGGTAAGTTGCACTTTGGCACCATCAATTTGTGGTATGACAATATACCAATAAGAAATAGAGAATTTATTGTGGGCACCTTTCCGTTAGGTTATATGGGGAATCTCTGGTTTTCTAAATATCACACACACGCACACACAAACCCATCAGGGCTTCTTAACTATCACGTAGGAAAGTCATAATTATGCTTGCAAGCCTTATATCACAGAACTAAAGGAAAAAAAGGCAGAAGATTACAGAACTAACACATCCAGGAAGCATCACCTAATAGAATGCTCAACCTACACAACAATGAGGCTCTAACTCTGGTCTGCTGAGCTTCACGCCTTTCAAAAAGGACCCACCTTGACGCTAAATGCATCAGAACCAAAATAACATATTACTTATGAGGTCCAGAGGCATAAAAATGACTGGGATACAGTTATATCAACGGTAACAAAAGGGATAGGTATATATAAGCATGTGTGTGTGTGTGGAAGTGTGTGTGTGTCTGTGTTGTATGTATGTATGCATGTATGTATGTACTTGTCAAATGCCTGGCAAACAGCAGATTCTTAACACATATTTTTGGGCTGTGTATCCTTTATTGTTGATTTATTTTTTCTTTGGGTCAAATAAAGCTACTTATCCTTTATTGTTGATTTATTTTTTCTTTGGGTCAAATAAAGCTACAGAGTGGTTGTAATTTATTGGAATGGCTCTAAATAGGGAAGTGATATTATTCATGCATCTAACAAATAAGTACCCAAGGCCCACCACTTAGGATCACTTTAACAGCAGACTAGAAGTTGTACTTGAGGGTAGAAAGCTGGAAAGGCAGAGAGAGTCCTCAAGAGGCTTTTTCCAGAGGAGAGGCAATTAGACCGACACTGAGGCAGTTGCTGTAGGAAAAGAGAAGGGTTATTTACTTGGCTGTTGATGTACTCATCAGTTGGTGGACTCCAGAACCTAGCCAGCATTGAAAGGTACTTTTCCTGCTTGCATCTTGACATCTAATTAGAATTAGACATTGACTTATTCAGCATATATTGAGCATGGCCTTGATTCCACATGGGTTTGTGAATTCTTGATCACACCTGGGAGACAAAAAGATGAGTAAGTCAGAGTTTTCGCCGCAAACCAGCTCATTGTAAGGTCCACATTCTTGTACCTGGGTCCTTTTCAGGTATAACTCATGTATAGAAGTCTAGCTTTCTCCCATTACACTTCTTCCTGCCAGAGATTTATGCAAATTGGAAGTAAAACAAAGGATGTAATGATATCTATATGCAAAAAAGAACCCTGACCCTTACCTTACCCCATATAGAAAAATTGACTTGAAATGGATTACAAAACTAAATTTAAAATCTAAAACTATAAACTTTCTAAGAGAAAACATTTGTGATCTTGGATTACGCAAAGATTTCTTAGGACATGAAATCACTAACTATAAAATTAAAAAGTTGAATATTTAGTAAAATTAACACTTCTTTGAAAAACGATGTTAAAAAAATAACAAGTCAAGTTACAGACTGGGATAAATATTTGAAAAACACATATCTGATAAAGGACTTGTATCCAAAATACATAAAGAATTCTTACAACCATAATAAGCAGACAAACAATTCAGACTAAGTAAAAGATTTGAAGCGATAGTTCACCAAAGGGTTATACAAATGGAAAACAAGCACGTGAAGAGTTGGCCAACATCATTAGGGAAATGAAAATCAAAACCATAATGTGATATGATCATGTGCCAACTAGAATGACTAAATTTAAAAGCAAAACTAATACTAAATGCTGGCGAGGATGTGGAACAACTTGAACTTTCATACATGGCTGATGAAAATGCAGAATGGTACAGCCACTTTGGAAAACACTTTGGCAGTTTCCTGTGAAGTTAAATATACACTTAACAGTCTACCCAGAAATCCCACTCCTAGGTATTTACTCAAGAGAAATGGAAACTTATGTCCACTCAAGAACCTGTACATGAATGTTCACCCCAGCTTTAATTCATAATAGCCCCAAACTGAAAACAAACCTAATGTCCATCAATTGGTAAACAGGTAAATTAAGGTACATTCATACAATGGAATAAGGAGCTCTGGTGGTGCAACAGTTAAGTGCTTGGCTGCTGACCCAATGGTTGGCAGTTCAAACCCACTGAGCAGCTTGGCAGGAGAAAGTCCTGATGATCTGCTTCCGTAAAGATCATAGCCAAGAAAACCCTGTGAAGCAGTCCTACTCTGTCACATGGGGAAGCTATGAGTTGAAATTGACTCTGTGGCACCTAACGACAGCATACAATGGAAAACTACTCAGCAATGAAAAGAAATATGCAACGTGAATGACTCTCAAACGCGTTATACTAAGTGAAAGACAGACTCAAAAGGCTACGTATTATAAGATTCCATTTATATGACCGTGATGGTTAATTTTTTTAAGTACTTTAGATGAAGGTTTACAGAACAAAGTAGTTTCTCATTAAACAGTACACATATTATTTTATGACATTGGTTGACAACTCCACGATATGTTAACACTCTCCCTTCTCAACCTTGGGGTCCCTATTACCAGCTTTCCTGTCCCCTCCTGCCTTCTAGTCCTTGCCCCTGGGCTGGTGTGCTCCTTTAGTCTCGTTTTGTTTTATGGGCGTGCTCAATCTTTGGCTCAAGGGTGAACCTCAGGAGTGACTTCATTACTGAGCTGAAAGGGTGTTTGGGGGCCATACTCTCAGGGTTTCTCCAGTCTCTGTCAGACCAGCAAGTCTGGTCTTTCTTTTTGAGTTAGAATTTTGTTCTACATTTTTCTCCAGCTCTATCCAGGACCCCTATTGTGATCTCTGTCAGAGTAGTCAGTGGTGGTAGCTGGGCACTATCTAGTTGTACTGGACTCAGTCTGGTGAAACCCATGGTAGATGCAGTCCATTAGTCCTTTGGACTAATCTTTCCCTTGTATCTTTAGTTTTCTTCATTCTTCCTTGCTCCCTAAGGGGTGAGCCAATGGAATACCCTAGATGGCTTCTCACAGACTTTAAGACCCCAGATGCTACTCACCAAAGTAGAATGTAGAACTTTTTTTTGTAAACTAGTTATGCCAATTGAGCTAGATGTTCCCTGAGACCATGATCTCCACAGCCCTCAGTCCAGCGATTTGGCCCCTCAGGGAGTTTGGATGTGTCTACGGAGCTTCCATGACCTTGCCTTGTATAGATTGTACTGGCTTCCCCAGTATTTGTACTGTCTTACCCTTGTGATGGTTAATTTTACGTGTCAACTTGGCTGGGCTATGGTAGCCTGTTGTTTGGTCAAACATGAATCTAAATGTTGCTGTGAATGTAATTTGTAGATGTGATTAACATTTACAATCAGCTGCCTCTAAGTAAAAGAAATTACCCTTTATAATGTGGGTAGGCCTCATCCAATCAGTGAAAGCCTTAAGAGTAAAACATGAGGTTTTCTGGAGAAGGAATTCTGCCTCGAGACTGTAAAACAGAGACAGCCCAAGAGGGCAGCTTGGTCAACACACCATGCCATCCCCCTACACCAAAGAACCAAGAACCCAAGTGAAACAGATACAGATTACAATCTGGGAACCCAGAACAGCAAATAGAATGATGAAGATTTAGATTGAACACTAAAGGGGAGAAGAAGCTGAATGAAAACAGCAAACAAGTAGACTTATGGACCACAGGTGCCCTGGCCAACTGGCCTGGCACACCATGAGACACATCTTGAGACAAAGGGAGCAGGATTTCCAAGTAGGGGAGCACAGGGAGGCAACTTTACAAAATCTCCAGTAGGAGACAGAGATACTATGTAGACAAATACAGAATGAAGCAAGGTGAGCAGAATATGAACTGGATCTAAGGAAGGAAAGTATAGGGAAGCAGACAAGAGCCCTAGGGATCCAGGCAACCATAGAGCAGGAAGGGAGCCAGAAATTAGGGACAGACCTACTCACCATCAGCAGTCCTTGATCATTTGGGTGGGTGGCACTCACATAGTGGAGGATCCTTGGAGTGGCAACTAGAGATTCTCCACCCAACTGGACTCTGGACATCCCCCCTGGCATTTGGTTGGGGCTGGGTGCTGATCATCAGCTGCACTCTGTGGGGAATGCCTCAGTGCTCACACCAGAGACCAGGGAAACATGCTCCCCCCTACTTCCTTCCCTGCCCTCCTGGTGACCAGCAATGTGCCCCTCCCCCCATTCAGCAATACATGGCAAGCATTCCCACCCCATTGGACTGGCAACCAGAGGCTCACGCTCACCTTGATCACTTCCATGCTACCCCGCCCACCCAGCAATCAGAAGCATGTTTTCTTGCCACCAGACCAGCAACAGGGGGTGCAAGACCCCTCCTTCCCCCACCTCTACCACCCCACCCAGCAACCAGCAGCACAGGTTCCAGTGCCACATGACTGGTGACTGTGCACACTTGACCCAACTACCCAGCAACCAGTGGTGCATACACTCAGTGCCCAACCCAGTGACCAGCAAGAAGCCTCCCTGCACTCCTGCTCTGTGACTGGCCAGATAGACATGCCACCTCATCAGTAATGGCAGTCACATCCTGACAGGTGCCATCTGCACTTCTGCCTAATGATGAGTAGTCAACCCTACTGCCCTCATAGAATGTCCATCCAGCTGCAAAGTCATGCATCCCACACCCAAACAGTTCCTGTAGGCCATTTGCCCTTGCACTGAGACCCCTACTACCTATTAAGACACCAGTCTGTGAACACAGAGTGGGCCTACCCCATCTATTTGAGTAGCACTCCCTCATAGTGGATATGGAGACATCCTGCCCTGACCTCCAGAGAATGCACTAACTGATAACACCAACCCAGAAGGACTTCATGGTTCCACAAAGGCTGTGGAGGGACCCTGACCACACAACAGATACCACCAAAGTCACACATAGACCAGAACCACAAAACAACAACAGTTAAAATAATACAAAGGAAGAAAGACATCTAAAGAGAAAGAGAAGAAACAAAGCTCCTGATATATCAAAAACAAACAAAAAAATCAGCACAAAACAAACATATATACAATCAATAAATATATTAATTAACGCCTTAATGCCTCCGAGATAGCAGAAAATACCAAATCATGTGAAGAAACAGGATAATATGGCTCAAACAAGTGAGTGAAGCAAAAGGGCAGAAACATTCCTGAGGAAGAAATGGTACTAGAACTACCTGATAAGGAATTCAAAAGATTTATACAAAGGATCCTAAAGAGATCAAGGAAAACACAGACAAAATCTTAGAAGAATTCAGAAAAATAATACAAGAACAAACTGACAAAAAGAAATAGACGATTAGAAACCTTACAAAAATAGCAACTAGAAATCCAGAAGATTAACAATAAAATATCAGAAATAGATAACTCAATGGGAGAACACAGAAATGGAGCTGAATCAATGGAAGAAAGAATCAGCAAAATAGAGGATAAATATCTTGATACTAATTTGTTTGAGGAACAATCAGAAAAAAGAATGAAGAAAGCCTAAGGCTTAGGAGGGACACTATCAAGAGGAGTAATTTACAAGTAATAGGATTTCCAGAATAGAAGGAGAAAAAAAGGTGAAGAGAATTTTTGAAGATTTATTGGCAGAAAACTTCTCTAATACCATGAAAGACTAGAAGATTTCTGTGATCATTAAGGTTGTGTGTCAACTTGGCTGGGCCATGATTCTCAGTGGTTCAGCAGCTTCGATGTAGTTTGGCAGTTGTCTGATGATGTGATTACGTCCGTGATGAGATTTGATATAATGTGATCACTCCCATTTTTCCATGATGTGATTTACTGTGAGTAGCCAATCAGTTGAAAGGGAGTTTCCTTGGGGGTGAGACCTGCATTGAATATAAGTGGACTTTCTGGCAAGACTTGCAGGCTTATTGCTCCCTCTGGATCCTGGAGCTGGCTCCTGCTCATCTGACCTCCAGTTCTTGAGACTTGAGATAGCAGCTTTCCTGCCATCTTGTCTGCCAATTTTGGTGTTGTTCGATCTTCACAGCCTGTGAGCAAGAGCCCTGCTGTCTGACCTACTGATCTTGGGTTAACCAGCCACTGCAACTATGTAAATCAGGATAAGCCTCCAGCCTGATGCACAGACTTGGGACATTTCAGCCCCTACAACTGTGTGAGTCATTTCCTTGATAAAAATCTCTCTGTATATATTTTTATATGCCTTACTGGTTTTACTTCTCTAGAGAACCCAGCCTAAGGCAGTTTCCATCCAAGAAGCTCAATGAACACCATACAGGATAGACCCCCAAAAGAAAGTCACCAAAACATATCATAATCAAACTTTCCAAATCCAAAGACAATGAAAGAATTCTGAGACCAGGTAGTGAAAAACAAAATATCACCTACAAAGTGGCATCAATATGACTAAGCACTGATTTCTTGACAGAAACTATGCAGGCAAGAAGGCAGTGGAATGACATGTATAAAACCCTGAAAGAAAAGAATTGCCAACCAAGAATCATATATCCAGCAAAACTGTCTTTCAAATATGGTGGAAAAACTAGGACATTCCCAAATAAAGAGAAATTAATGAAAATAGTAAAAAAAAAAAAAAAAACCTTGAAAGAAATATTAAAGGCAGTCCTTCAGGCAGAAAACCAATGACATCAGACAACAACCTGAGATTAAGACACACAACCATATCACCCAGAAACTAACCAGGTAAAAAATTCTCAAAGGTAAAATAAAGCTGCAAAAATGAAAACAGGGAACCAGACATGTCAATCTGTAAACAATAATAACATCAAAAAAAAAAAGGGGGAAATACATATATGTTTTTTTAGTTATAGAACTCCCATATGGAGAGGAAGTCAAGGCAATAGCAAGATATAACAGACTATTTTAAACTTACCAAGAAGCCAAACCAAACCCAGTGCCATCAAGTCGATTCTGACTCATAGCGACCCCACAGGACAGAGTAGAACTGCCCCAGAGAGTTTCCAAGGAGCGCCTGGTGGATTCAAACTGCCAACCCTTTGGTTAGCAGCCGTAACACTTAACTAGTACGCCACCAGGGTTTCCATTTTAAACTTACACCCAGTGCCATTGAAACCAAAAAAAAAAAAACTATTGCCATCGAGTCTACTCTGACTCATAGTGACCCTATGGCACAGAGTAGAACTTCACAGGGTTTCAAGGAGCAACTGGTACATTCAAACACTGACCTTTTGGTTAGCAGCCTAGCTGTTAAACACTGTGAAGATAAAGGTAAATTTCAGAGTAACCACAGAGAAAATTAATAAATCTTCTCACCAAAATAAAGAAGAAAATCACAAAGACTCAGTACACACAAAATCAACAAGAAAGAAGGACACGAAAAGAAAATCCATAAACAAGAAGAACTCAGGACAGAAAATCAAGCTGAACAAAGCAACTGGTAACACCACACACAAAAAAAAGCATGACAAAATTGCAGCAGTAAATTCATACCTATTGATATTCATAACCAAAACCAAACCAAACCCAGTGCCATCGAGTCGATTCTGACTCATAGCGACCCTATTGGACAGAGTAGAACTGCCCCATAGAGTTTCCAAGGCACCTGGCAGATTCGAACCGCTGACCCTTTGGTTAGCAGCGGTAGCACTTAACCACTATGCCACCAGGGTTTCCATTGATAGTCATACTGAATGTAAATTGTTTAAATGATTCAGTCAAAAGACAGAGAGTGGCAGAACAGATTAAAAAAAAATGACCTATCAATATGTTGCCTACAAGAGACACACCTTAGACACAAAGACATAGGTTAAAAATCAAAGGATAATATATATATATATATATATATATATATATATATATATATATATATATACCTTAAGCAAACCAAAAGAGAGCAGGAGTGGCAATAATAATCTCTGATAAAATGGACTTTATGTCAAAATCCATTATAAGAGACAAAGAAGGACATTAAAAAAAAAAAAAAGACATAACATAATAAATATTTACTCACCCAATGGCAGAGCACCGAAATACATAAAACAAACTAACAGAATTGAAAAGAGAAATAGACAGTTCTACAGTAACACTGGGAGACTTTACCACACCGCTTTAGATGATGGACAGAACAACTACAAAGAAACTCAACAAAGATACAGAAGATCTAAACACAATCAACCAACTTGACTTCATAGACATGTATAGAACACATCACCCAACAGCAGCACAGTACACATTCTTCTCCGATGCTCACAGATCGTTCTCCAGGATAGGCCATATTTTAGGCCACAAAGCAAGCCTCAATAAATTCTAAAACATTGAAATAATACAAAGCATCTTCTCAGATAATAACGCTATAAAATTAGAAGTTAATAACAGAAAGAACAAGGACAAAAAAAAAAACACATGGAAACTGAATGACACCTTACTTAAAAACTATTAGATAAAAAGAAGAAATTAAAAGTATTCTTAGAATCAAATGAAAACAAAAACACAACATACAAAAGCCTTTGAGACACAGCAAAAGCAGTGCTCAGAAGAGAATTTATAGCAATAAATACACACATCAAAAACAAGAAAGGGTCAAAAACAATAGCTTAACCCGACAATTCAAACAAATAGAAAAGGAGCTGCAAAAGAAGACCACAGTTATCAGAAGAAAGGAAATAATAAAGAACAGAGCAGAAATAAATGAAATAGAAAACAGAAAAACAATAGAAAGAATCAACAAGACTAGAAGTTGGTTCTTTTGAAAGGATCAAAAAAATTGACAAACCACTGGCCAAACTGACAAAGAAAAAAAACGAGGAGATGCAAATAACCAAAATAAGAAATGAGATGGGTGGCATTACAATAGAACCTACTAAGATCGAAAGGATCATAACAGAATGTTGTGAAAAACTGTACTCCAACAAATTCGAAAACCTAGAAGAAATGGAAAAAATGCTAGAAACACACTACGTACCTAAACTAACACAAATAAAAAAAAAAAACTACCTACCTAAACTAACACAAATAGAGGTAGAAAATTTGAACAGACCCATGACAAAAGAAGAAATCAAAGCAATCATAAAAAGGAAAAAAAAACACTCAACAAAAAAAGCCCTGCCCGGAGAGCTTCACTGGAGAATTATACAAACATTCAGAGAAGAGCTGACACCAATTCTCCTCAAACTATTCCAGAACATAGAAAAGGAAGGAATATTCCCTGATTCGTTCTATGAAGCCAGTATAACCCTGATACCAAAGCCAGGCAAAGACACCATTAAATAAGAAAATATCTCTCATGAATATATACGAAAAAAAACTCAACTAAATTCTAGCCAACAGAATTCAACAGCATATCAAAAAAATAATACATCACGATCAAGTGGGATTCATACCAGGGACACAAGAAAGGTTCAACGTTAGAAAATCAATCAATGTAATTCACCACATAAATAAAACAGGGGAAAAGAATTACATGATCATCTCAATCAATGCAGAAAACACATTTGATAAAATCCAACACCCTTTTCTGATAAAAATTCTCAGCAAAACAGGAATGGAAGGGAAAATCTGCAACATAATCAAGGGCATATGTGCAAAACCAGCAGCCAACATTATTCTCAATGGAGAAAGATTGAGAGCATACCCCTTGAGAACAGGAACAAGAGAAGGACACCCTTTATTATCACTCTTATTCAATATCGTACTGAAAGTGCTAGCTACAGCAGTAAGGCACAAAAGAGAAATAAAGGTAATCCAAATTGGAGAGAAAGAAGTATTATGATCTGAGAAGATGCTTTGTATTATTTCAATGTTTTTTAATTTATCAAGGCTTGCTTTGTGGCCTAAACTATGGTCTATCCCAGATGACATGATCCTATACATAGAAAACCCCCGAGACTCCACAAGAAAGCTACTGGAACTAATAGAAGGATTCAGCAAAATGGCAGGGTACAAGATTAACACACAATTATCAGTTAGGCTCCTCTACACTCACAAGGAGAACTCTGAAAAGGAAATCAGGAAAACAATATCATTTACGATAGCCCCCCAAAGGATAAATTATCTAGGAATAAACCTACCAATGGTGTGGAAGCATCCCAGAACAGGGTGAAACTGCCCCATAGAGTTTCCAAGGCTGTAAATCTTTATGGAAGCAGATTGCCACATCTTTCTCCCAGAGGAGCTGGTGGGTATGAACCATCGACCTCTTGGTTAGCAGCTAAGCACTTAACCACTGCACCACCAGAGCTCATTAAAAAAAAAAAAATCCTGACAGCCACGTAAAATTACATTTCAGAACTTTCAGTGCACAAAATAGCAATCTGTAAGTAAAGTGTTTTTAAGAACTTTTTGACTTAAAGCATGCCAGTTTTTTTGTTAAAAGGCCTCAAGGGCCAACGGATCTACACGGTTTCAATCGCTCTGTTATTGCCCAAGATGATAAAAATTCCTAGGTTTTACAGAAATAGTTATAGACAAAATGATATAATGTCTGGAGTTGGCTTCAAAAAATGAAAACTGCAGCGGTAGGGGAAACGGGCACAGGGAGGCTAAGTGAATTAAAACCAGCAGCTGTAGAGTTGACGCCGACTCCTGGGAATCCCACGTGTGTCACAGTAGAAAGAACTGTGCTCCATAGAGTTTTCATGGCTGAGTTTTTTTGGAAGTAGGTCACCAGGTCTTTCTTCTGTGTAGCCTCTAGGTGGGCTTGAACCTCCGATCTTTCCATTAGTAGCAGAGCACAATAACCATTTTCATCAATAGGGATATGGCAATGGTTGAAGCTGGGTGGTGGGTAAGTATCTGCTCAATATCTACTTCTGCTTATGTTTAAATTTTTCTTTAAAATTTTTGTTTTAAAATAAGAGAAGTGATGGTTTGTCCCTAAGGCCAAGGATCAAGTAGTAGGACCTGCGATGTTGTTAATTCCAAATTCTCCATAGAAACAGATGTGTCATGTAAAATACACTGACCCGTCTTCTACAAGTGAAGTGAGGAGCCAGGTCTTGGTGAGAGGCTATGCTATATATAAGAGAAAGCCCGGATATGACACAGGGGACCCAAGTTCTAGTTCTGACATTGTCTCTGCATAAATGTCACCTTTGGACTGATGCCTTCATTGGCCCCTTCCTTCTCTAATGTCATAAAATCCCCCTGAAACATGAGCTTGGAGAACATGGAGATCCTGGCTTCCCAATCAACTTTGTATCTCCATGGCCAGACACACAGGAGGAATCTCTGACTTTTGTTCATTCAATGAGTGGGAGAATTGCCTTTTTTAAAAAATATGCAAACTGCTTTTCTCGTGATGTTGTTTTTAGTTGTGGTAGAGTTGCCTCCGACCCATGGCAAGCTTATGTATAACAGAACAAAATGTGGTCCAGCCCTATTCCATTGTGATCCATAGGATTTTCATTGGATAATTTTTGGAAGTAGATTTCCAGGTCTTTCTTCCTAGTCTGTCTTAGTCTGGACACCTTGAAACCTGGCCACCATGGTTGACCCTGCTGTATTTGAAATACTGGTGGCATAGCTCCCAGCATCATAGCAACACACGAGCCACCACAGTAATGACAAATTGAGAGATGAGCGATGGTTCCTCATGATAAACTACTTCTTTCCCTAAAATGAAAGCAGGTTCCATTCCGCTGAAGTGAATTAAGGCTACAGGAAAACAAAAGCACAAACTGAGAGGAAGAAAACTGTCTGCCTAAGAATAACAACCTGGCTTTGGGGTGAGTGGCAGGTACAAATGGAATCTAACTTTTTACTCTAAGCCAGTACTCCCTCAGCCTGCTTTTCTACCCATCACTCTTCACCACTCTCTAAAATAAATGTGAAAATAACGGAGTGAAATAGGCAGTCAAAAGTTTTGGCCACATCTGAGGACTGATTACTCTAGGAGACAATTCCAAAATTCATTCTTTCCGGAAGGAATAAATCCAGGAAAATATAGACTCTAATAAATTATCTGAGATAAAAAAAAAATAATGAAGCAAGAAAACAAATACTGAAGAACAGAAAAAAAACATTGTGATGCTTCTAACAAGACAACATATGTTATCATCATAAATGTGGTAAACAAACATTAAAAGGATATTGGGGAAGTTGTGAATGCCACAGATAAGCAATATGAATTTCCGTAAATTGCATCAACACTTGGACGAGTTAAGGCAGAAAAAATAAGAATACGTCTATATCTTTTGGAGGTTAACAAATCTGTCCATTTCTAAGCTCTTTGTTTCCAAGAGTAGTGAATTAAGAATGACCGTCATTTGTGAACAAATGAATGAACATACTGGAAGGCTGGAACAACTAAAATTAAGCTTGTTAGGACTAGTTTTCTATTTCAGCCTTTTAGAAGACTTTGGTGGGAGCTGTGGGGAGGTTTCTTAAAATCAGATAATCTAGGCTCAATTACACGTGGAGTCCCTAGGTGGCACAAATAGTTAAGCACTCAGCTACCAACCCAAAGGACGGTGGTTTGAATCCACCTAGAGGCCTTAGAAGAAAGGCCTGGAGATCTACTTCCAAGTGATCAGAGCCACTGAAAACTCTATGGAGCCCGGTTCTACTTTCATACGCATGGGGTTGCCATGAGTCAGAATCAACTGTCAACTGGTTAGGGATTCTCTGGGTGGTGCAAACTTTTGACAGTTTGAATCTATGGGGTGCACTGGCTGGGAATCAAACCAAGGTCTCCTGCATGGAAAGTGAGAATCCTGCCACTGAACCACCACTGTGTTCCACTCCCACTTAACTCCTGGTAAATTCCATTCTGAAGTCTACCGTGTCTTTTCCTGACAGCAGGCTTTGGACCAGGCTACCCCTGTAGTCCAAGACTCCCCACAGTCCAAGACTAGTTTTCCTAAATTTGCAACATGGAGAGAAGCTGGACTCTTGGTTCCATTCTTTCCAGAAGGTTCTTGATGCTTTTTGGAAATAATCTCAACCCATCTCCAATCAAGTGTCCCTGAAAGCAAGAACTTTCATCCAGCCACTATTGAGTACCACCCTATGTGGTCAGCACTAAAAGGGTGACTTGAGGGACTTCTTTCAACAATAATGAATATCGGCTCCAAGGTGATGTGTACCTCTACTTATATATATGGAAGTGGCAGATACCTTTTTTTTTTTTTAATTTTATCTCATCAGGCACCAGTATTTTGTTAGAGAGTATTAAGAACTCTGAGGAATCTTAGAAATAACCAAATGTAACCATTTTATTTCGAGGATGAGAAGACAAACCCTGGGACTCTATCTGATTAAAGTCCTACTCCTTAGGGGGAAAAAAAGTGTGAGTAACTTCTACACTCAAGGCATTGTTTCCACTACCCCATGATGCCATTCAGATTTTGGACAGCCCACAAAATCAAAAGACCATTTCCTCTAGATTGGAGGGTGGATGTTGTTGTTCTTCTCCAACTCATGGCAACCCCATGTACAATAGAAAAAAACATTGCCCAGTCCTGCACCATCTTCATGATCATTGGTATGCTCAAGTCCATTGTTGTTGCCACTGTGTATTTTGAGTGCCTTCCAACCTAGGAGGTTCGTCTTCCATCACTATATCAAATAATATTCTGTTGTGATCCATAGGGTTTTCATGGGCTAATTTTTGGAAGTAGATCACCAGGCTTTTCTTCCTAACTGAAACCTGTCCACCATGTGTGACATTGATGGTATTTGAAATACCAGTGGCATAGCTTCCAGCACCACAGAAACACACAGGTCACACAGTACGACAAACTGACAGATGGGTGATGAGGAGGGTGGATAGCTAAAGTAAAACAAAGCTTATTGGAATGGGGAACTCATCAACCTTCTCGGTCAAATCTGTGGTCAGTGTTCACCTCTCAAACTCTGGAAACAGTTCTTTCAAGTACAATTCTCAACTGCTTGAGAAGAATGGGGTGTAAAGCAAGAAAAAAACAAGATTTTTCTGTTACTTAACTTCCATAGAAAATGTTATGAATTATATATTGGTTGCTAAGGAGATGTAAAAAATACTTATCAGACAGAAACAAAGAAACTGATTGCATGAAGATGACAAGTCATCAGTTTGGAGAACGATTCAGCCTTTTGAGTTGTTATGATCAGGTATCTATAGGAACAAAGACATATTAGTCTTCTAAAAATACCCAATCATTTACACATTCAGCAGAGAACAAAGAAAACATTGGCATACTCATATACTCTTTCTTTTTGCAGCACACAGAATGAGGAGCCATATTCTTGCCATGTTTACCAAGAATAGAGATATTTCTCCCTGTTATTCCATGAAATACCACCTTATGTCCAGAATCTAAAGATTCTGCCTTGAGCAAGGTCATGGAAGCTCCATAGACACAACCAACTCCATGAGGGCTGATGGCTGTTGGGATCATGGTCTCGGGGAACATCTAGCACCATTGGCATAACATAGTTTATAAAGAAAATGTTCTACATTCTACTTTGGTGAGTAGCATCTGGGGTCTTAAAAGCTTGTGAGCAGGCATCTAAGATACTCCACTGATGTCATCCCGTCTGGAGCAAGGGAGAATGAAGAAAACCAAAGACACAAGGGAAAGATTAGTCCAAAGGACTGATAGACTACAACTACCGCAACCTCCACTAGACTGAGTCCAACAAAGGAGATGGTGCCTGGCTACCACCACTGACTGCTCTGATAAGGATCACAATATAGGGCCCCGGGCAGAGCTAGAGAAAGATGTAGAACAAAATTCTAACTCACAAAAAAAGACCAGACTTACTGGCCTGAGTCTGAAGAAACCCCAAGAGTATGGACCCCAGACACACTTTTAGCTCAGTAATGAAGTCACTCCTGAGGTTCACCCTTCAGTCAAAGATTAGATAGCCCCATAAAATAAAACGAGACTAAAGGGGCACATCAGCCCAGGGGCAAGGACTAGAAGACAGGAAGGGACAGGAAAGTCAGCAATAGGGAACCCAAGGTCGAGAATGGGGAGTGTTGACATGTCATGGGTTTGGTAACCAATGTCACAAAAGAGTATGTGTACTAATTGTTTAATGAGAAGCTAGTTTCTCCTGTAAATTTTCATCTAAAGTAAACAATAAAATAAAGATTCTGCCTTGAAAATTCTAAAATAAGAAGTGACTTTTTTCTCGAAGTTAACAGCTAATTTCCATTTGGTGAGTAATTTTTTTTTTTTTTTCCTGAAACCTTCACTCAGTGGAAAAAAAGAAAGAGGAAAAAAAACTAAGCAAATTTGAAAGAAAGGCCAGGATACTCAGAGATGGAGGAACTTCTAAACTTAGTCAAGGAAAGCAGACACATAAGGTTTATCCCAAACACAACCACAATTTTACCCAGCCTCAGAGTTGAGCGTCACCCCATGAATGACTTCCAGGGCCTCTGGCTCTTTGGGACTAAAAGAGAAAACTATTTTTAGCAAAACTATTTGGAAATCTTTGAGAACTTGAATCTGTTATTCTGTGTGGTACCAAAGCAAGTTTGTCGCTGGGCTCTCATGAAAGCTACACAGACTCTCGTGGACTTAGAATCCTGAACAAACCCACCATCTCAGAGCAAGGTATGGTGCTTACTCTTTTTTAGTATTTTGGCAAACGTAGATGTAATGGCCTGTTTTCATGACTGTCGTTGTTGAGTTTACTAAACAGATGGTCCTGTAGGAAGAATCCAGGAAACTGAAGACCTGGGTTTAAATTTCTGGTCTGACGCTAGATTTGTGACCATCAACAAGTTACCAGACTTCTCTGGACCTCAGTCATCCCCTATCCTACCACAAAAGGGTCTTTGGGAGGATGATATGAATGTAAAATTGCTCTGTAGACAAGAAAATATTTTGCAGATGTCAGTATGTATAACTATTGTGCCAGCATAGCAGTTTACATAAGACGGCCAAGGCTTTATAAATCATGAACTTTTAAATAATAAGTATTTATAAGTAAATTTTTTTTTTTTTTCTTATTTCAACCTCTGTGGAGCCTTTACTCTAGGCCAGCTAATACAGAGTTCATGTTTTTCTGGGGGAAACAGGCAAGGAACCAGGTAGCAATAATACAATATGACTGTGTTGTCTTGTACGGTGAGTAATGATAGAAGGAGAAGGGAAGGCAATTCATGGCACAAGCAATTAGAAAGTTAAGTGGAAACTGGAACCCCAAAGGCAAGGAGCTGAGGAACCACAACACAGAAGGACTGGGCGTGAACACCTATCTAAGCTCCCCACCTGGTCTCTCTCAGGATGCCACGCCTAACTCAGATAGGAAAGGACAAAGCCTGCTATTGTGAAATTCCTACCCTTGCAGTCCAAAGATATGTCTTGTTTTTGGCCGTCCCTGTTTACCTATCCTCTTCCTAATGATTTCCAGGCAAAGCACGTTTCCAACTTGAATTAATACTCAAGTCCAGCCCTTTGCCATGAAGTAATATGTCACAGTTCCCTTCACATGATGTAGGTGAAAACACAAGCGTTTGGAGACAACAAGAATTCGGTTCAAATCTTGGCTGTGCCATCTTAAGGCTTTGTAGGCTGCAGCCACCAGAGACTCACATTACTATTCGTAAAACAAATGTAATAGCGTCATAAAAGTGGTGGAAATTAAGTAAATGATGTCTTTAGAACACCTAGCACATCAGCAAGACCACTAACATGTTCCCTCCACATCAATCATCTTTTTTTTTTTTTTTTTAATTCTATTTGAAAAGGAATCTCAATCTCTAACCACATTTTCTAGAAGTTCGGTCTTTAAGCTGATGTAATAAGTATTTCTTCAAGTGGTTTCCACGGCTAGTTTGTTGTTGTTGTTAGGTGCCGTCGAGTCAGCTCCGACTCATAGCAACCCTATGCACATCTCAACGAAACACTGCCCAGTCCTGAGCCATCCTTACAATCGTTGTTATGCTTGAGCTCATTGTTGCAGCCACTGTGTCAATCTACCTCGTTGATGGTCTTCCTCTTTTCCGCTGACCCTGTACTCTGCCAAGCATGATGTCCTTCTCCAGGGAGTGATCCCTCCTGACAACTTGTCCAAAGTATGTAAGACACAGTCTCGCCATCCTTGCCTCTAAGGAGCATTCTGGCTGCACTTCTTCCAGGACAGATTTGTTCGTTCTTTCAGCAGTCCATGGTATATTCAATATTTTTCCCCTATGTGTCTGTCAGGTTGTCATACTGTGGGGGCTTGTGTGTTGCTGTGATGCTGGAAGCTATGCCACTGGTATTTAGATACCAGCAGGGTCACCCATGGAGGACAGGTTTCAGCTGAGCTTCCAAACTAAGACAGACTAGGAAGAAGGACCCAGCAATCTACTTCTGAAAAGCATTAGCCAGTGAAAACCTTATGAATAGTAGCGGAACATTGTCTGATCCAGTGCTGGAAGATGAGCCCCCCAGGTTGGAAGGCACTCAAAAGATGACTGGGGAAGAGCTGCCTCCTCAAAGTAGAGCCAACCTTAATGACATGGATGGAGTAAAGCTTTCGGGACCTTCATTTGCTGATGTGGCATGACTCAAAATGAGAAGAAACAGCTGCAAACATCCATTAATAATTGGAAACTGGAATGGACGAAGTATGAATCTAGGAAAATTGGAAATCATCAAAAATGAAATGGAATGCATAAACATCGATATCCTAGGCATTAGTGAACTGAGATGGACTGGTATTGGCCATTTTGAATCAGACAATCATATAGTCTACTATGCTGGGAATGACAACTCGAAGAGGAATGGTGTTGCATTCATCATCAAAAAGAACGTTTCAAGATCTATTCTGAAGTACAACACTGTCAGTGATAGGATAATATCCATACGCCTACAAGGAAGACCAGTTAATACGACTGTTATTCAAATTTACGCACCAACCACTAGGGCCAAAGATGAAGAAATAGAAGTTTTTACCAGCTGCTACAGTCTGAAATTGATAGAACATGCAATCAAGATGCATTGATAATTACTGGTGATTGGAATGCGAAAGTTGGAAACAAAGAAGAAGGATCAGTAGTTGGAAAATTTGGCCTTGGTGATAGAAACGATGCCAGAGGTCGAGTGATAGAATTTTGCAAGACCAACGACTTCTTCTTTGCAAATACCTTCTTTCACCAACATAAACAGCGACTATACACATGGACCTCGCCAGATGGAACGCACAGAAATCAAATTGACTACATCTGTGGAAAGAGACGATCCATCAGAACAAGGCCAGGGGCCAACTGTGGAACAGACCATCAATTGCTCATATGCAAGTTCAAGCTGAAACTGAAGAAAATCAGAGCAAGTCCACGAGAGCCAAAATGTGACCTTGAGTATATCCCACCTGAATTTAGAGGCAATCTGAAGAGTAGATTTGACACATTGAACACTAGTGACCGCAGACCAGACGAGTTGTGGAATAACATCAAGGACATCATCCATGAAGAAAGCAAGAGGTCACTGAAAAGACAGGAAAGAAAGAAAAGACCAAGATGGATGTCAGAGGAAACTCTGAAACTTGCTCTTGAGCATCGAGCAGCTAAAGCAAAAGGAAGAATTGATGAAGTGAAAGAACTGAAGATTTCAAAGGGCCTCTTGAGAGGACAAAGTATTATAATGACCTGTGCAAAGAGCTGGAGATGGCTAGTTTAGCAAGTACAAAATGTCACATGAATTAAAAAAAAATTACAAAACACTGTATACCGCATTCCTGGCTTAAATAGTCAAAATACACAGTAACATGAAGGCTCTGAAATCTACAGTAACACACATCAATTTTTGTAAAAAAAAAAAAAAAGTGTTTAAAAAATTAAAAGCCTGTTACTTTGTAATGCCTACACAAAAATATAATGGAAGACCATTCACAATGTTCAGGTCAGATCTGTTCAAGATTAACAATATTTCCAGAGTTTTGATATTCTCAGTCCAAAGAAGCATGGTGTGGAAGAAAAATACTTGTTAGCAAATATCCTACATAGATTTGCATGATTCAATTCAATGCTTTGAAACATATTGCATGAGGAGTGACTACTAACAGGTACAAGGTTCCTTACTGAGGTAATGAAATTTTTCTAAAATTAGATTATATGTACATTTAATTGTATGCTTTAAATGGATTAATTTTATGGTGTGTAAATTATATCTCAATAAAACTAATGAAAGATTGCAATGATTATAAATCCGTGACCCACATGGCTCAATCCCAGTCAAAACAGCCAAGTTCACTGCAGAGCTGTAGACAGTAAGTGAAGGATGGATGGACTATTCAATACAAGGTATTGAAAATATAAAGTTGGGTCCTATCTTAGTTAACTAGTGCTGCCATTAACTTAAATACCGCAAGTGGATGGCTTTAACAAAGAGAAGTTTATTTTCTCACAGTAAAGTAGGCTGAAAGCCCAAATTCAGGGTGTCAGCTCCAGAGGAAGGCTTTCTCTCTCTCTGTCGGCCTTCTCATCAACCTTCCCCCAGACTAGGAGCTTCTCTGCGCAGGGACCCCAGGCCCAAAGGATGCACTCTGCTTCCGGCACTACTTTCTTGGTGCTATGAGGTCCCCTGTCTCTCTGCTCGCTTCTTTCTTTTGTATCTCAAGAGACTGCCTTAAGACACAATCCAATCTTGTAGGTTGAGTCCTGCCTCACTAACACAACTGCTGCCCATCCTCCCTCATTAACATCATAGAGGCAGGATTTATGACATATAGGGAAATCACACAATACCAGGAATCATGGCCCAGCCCAACTGATACACACATTTTTGGGAGACATATTTCAATCCATGACAGATCCTTACCTACCTCATAACTTTCATCAGAAAAAATCTAATGAATTAAATTTTTGAAAGTGGATAAAATGAAAAAATTAAAGAACTTAAAGAAAAATGGACAGATTCTTTTTATTTTCTTGAAGTGGGGAATACCTTATAAACACAATGTAATAGATCTCAAAAAAATTAATCCGTGGTAAAAAAAAATTTTAAACTACATGAACAATGTGAATGATAATCTGGTAACAACGATTTGATGCTCATGTCATAAACCATGGGCAAAGATTATGTATATGGATATTTATTGCCTTTTTGGTTATAACAGCGAAAGAATGAAAATATCCTAAATGTCCATCAATAGCTGACTGGTTAAATATATTATAATACATCTATATTATGGGTAATGAACACTCATGAAGAGGAATGAGGCAACCCTATATACACTGATGGAAACCCTGGTGGCGTAGTGGTTAAGTGCTACGGCTACTAACCAAAGGGTCGGCAGTTCAAGTCCGCCAGGTGCTCCCTGGAAACTCTATGGGGCAGTTCTACTCTGTCCTATAGGGTCGCTATGAGTCGGAATCGACTCGATGGCACTGGGTTTATATACACTGATATGGAAGATCTCCAAGCTGAAGTACAGAACCTTGTGTGTTGCTAACATGGTGAGTGGAGGAGGGGAGAAGGACTCACAAGAAACTGGAAATGGTGATTACCTCTAAAGAAGGAAACTAGATGGCTGAAAGACTGAAGGGAGGAGAGGAGATTGACTTATCATTGCATACCCTTTTGTTTCTTTTGAATTTTATGAAATGCACATGGATTATCTACAGAAAAAATAATTCTTAATATATCTTTAAAACATTATTGTTGTTTTTGTTAGGTGCCGTTGAGTTAGTTCTGACTCACAGTGACCCCATGTACAACAGAACAAACCACTGCCCAGTCCTGCGCCATTCTCACAGTCATTGCTATATTTGAGCCTAATGTTGCAGCCACTGTGTCAATCTATCTCCCTGACGGTCTTCCTCTCTTTCGCTGACCCTCTACTTTACCAAGTATGTTGTCTTTTTCCAAGGACTGGTCCCTCCTGATAACATATCCAAAGTAAATGAGAGAAAGTATCACCATCCTCCCTTCTAAGGAGCATTTTGGCTGTATTTCTTTCACCACACATTTGTTAGATCTTCTGGCAGTCAATGGTGGTGGTTGTTGTTAGATGCATTCAAGTCAGTTCCCACTCAGAGTGACCCTATGCAAGACAGAATGAAACACTGCCCGGTCCTGCACCATCCTAACGATTGTTGTTATGCTGCCCATTGTTGCAGATACTGTGTCAGTCCATTTCATTGAGAGTTTTCCTCTTTTTTGCTGACCCTCCGCTTTGCCAAGCATGATATCCTTCTCCAGGGACTGGTCCCTTCTGATTACATGTCCAAGTATTGTCATCCTTGATTTTAAGAAGCATCCTGGCCATACTTCTTCCAAGACAGATTTGTTCATTCTTCTGGCAGTCCATGGTATATTCAATATTCCTCACCAACACTACATTTCGAAGGTGACAATTCTTCTTCGGTCTTCCTTATTCATTCTTCAGCTTTCGCCTGCATAGGAGGTGATGGAAAACACCATGGCTTGGGTCAGGCACACCTTAGTCTTCAAGGTGACATCTTTGCTTTTTAACACTTTAAAGGGGCCTTTTGCAGATTTACCCAATGCAATGCACCATTGGGTTTCCTGACTGCCACTCCCCTGGGGGTTGATTTTAGATCCAAGTAAAATATGAAATCCTTGGCAACTTCAATCTTCTCTCCATTTATCACGATATTGCTTATTGGTCCAGACATAAGGGTTTTTGTTTTCTTTATCTTGAGGTGTAATTCATACTGAAGGCTGTAGTCTTTGACCTTCGTCAGTAAGCGCTTCAAGTCCTCTTCACTTTCAGGAGGCAAGGTTGTGTCATGTGCATAATACAGGTTGTTACTAAGTCTTCCTCTAATCCTGATGCCCTGTTCTTCATACAGTACATCTCCTCAGATTAGTTGCTCAGCATATGGACTGAATAAGAATGGTGAAAGGATATAACCCTGACGCACACCTTTCCTGACTTAACCCATGCTGTCTCCTCTTGTTCTTTTCGAACAACCGCCTCTTGATCTATGTACAGGTTCCTCAGGAGCACAATTAGTTTTGGAATTCCCATCATTCACAATGTTATACATAATTTGTTATGATTCACACAGTTGAATGCCTCCACATAGTCAGTGTCTTAGCTATCAAGTGCCACAATAGCAGAAATACCACAAGTGGATGGCTTTAACAAAGAGAAGTTTATTCTCTCACAGTCCAATAAGCTAGAAGTCCAAATACAGGGCACCAGCTCCAGGGAAAGGCATTCTCTCTCTGTCAGCTCTGGAGGAAAGTCCTTGTGATGCATCAGTCTTCAATTGGTCTGGGAGCCTCTCAGCACAGGAACCTCAGGTCCAAGGGACACGCTCTGCTCCTGGTGCTGCTTTCTTGGTGGTATGAGGTCCCCAACTCTCCACTTGCTTCCCTTTTCTTTTATTTCTTGTAAGATAAAAGATGTTGCAGGCCACACCCCAGGGAAACTCTCTTAACATTGGATCTGGGATATGGCCTTAGCAAGGGTGTTACAATCCCACCCTAATCCTCTTTAACATAAAATTACAATCACACAATGGAGGACAACTACACAGTACTGGGAATCATGGCCCAGCTAAACTGACATACACATTTCTTTTTTTATATATAATTTTTATTGTGCTTTAAGTGTATTTTAAGTGAAAGTTTACAAATCAAGTCAGACTCTCCCACAAAAACCCATATACACCTTGCTACACACTCCCAATTACTCTCCCCCTAATAAGACAGTCCACTCTCTCCCTCCACTCTCTCTTTTCGTGTTCATTTCGCCAGTTTCTAACCCCATCCACCCTCTCATCTCCCCTCCAGGCAGGAGATGCCAACATAGTCTCAAGTGTCCACCTGATCCAAGAAGCTCACTCCTTACCAGCATCCCTCTCCAACCCATTGTCCAATCCAATCCATATCTAAAGAGTTGGCTTCGGGAATGGTTCCTGTCCTAGGGCAACAGAAGGTCTGGGGGCCATGACGACCAGGGTCCTTCTAGGCTCAGTCAGACCATTAAGTCTGGTCTTATGAGAATTTTGGGTCTGCATCCCGCTGCTTTCCTGCTCCCTCAGGGGTTCTCTGTTGTGTTCCCTGTCAGGGCAGTCATTGGTTGTAGCCGGGCACCATCTAGTTCTTCTGGTCTCAGGATGACGTAGTCTCTGGTTCATGTGGCCCTTTCTGTTTCTTGGGCACGTAATCACCTTGTGTCCTTGGTGTTCTTCATTCTCGTTTGATCCAGGTGGGTTGAGACCAATTGAAGCATCTTAGATGGCCACTTGCTAGAGTTTAAGACCCCAGAAGCCACTCTCCAAAGTGGGATGCAGAATGTTTTCTTAATAGATTTTATTATGCCAATTGACTTAGATGTCCCCTGAAACCATGGTCCCCAGACCCCTGCCCCTGCTACACTGGCCTTCAAAGCATTCAGGTTATTCAGGAAACTTCTTTGCTTTTGGTTGAGTCCAATTGTACTGACCTCCCCTGTATTGTGTGCTGTTTTTCCCTTCATCTAAAGTAGTTCTTATCTACTAATTAGTGAATGCCCCTTCCACCCTCCCTCCCTCCCTCCCCCCAATAACCACAAAAGAATGTTTTCTTCTCAGTTTAAACTATTTCTCAAGTTCTTATAATAGTGGTCTTATACAATATTTGTCCTTTTGCAACTAATTTCACTCAGCATAATGCCTTCCAGGTTCCTCCATGTTATGAAATGTTTCACAGATTCCTCACTGTTCTTTATCAATGCATAGTATTCCACTGTGTGAATATACCATAATTTATTTATCAATTCATATGTTGATGGGCACCTTGGTTGCTTCCATCTTTTTGCTATTGTAAATAGTGCTCCAGTAAACATGGGTGTGGATATATCTGTTCGTGTAAAGGCTCTTATTTCTCTAGGATATATTCCAAGGAGTGGGACTGCTAGATCATATGGTAATTCTATTTCTAGTTTTTTAAGGAAGCACCAAATCGATTTACAGAGTGGTTGTACCATTTTACATTCCCACCAGCAGCGTATAAGTGTTCCAGTCTCTCCACAACCTCTCCAACATTTATTATTTTGTGTTTTTTGGATTAATGCCAGCTTTGTTGGAGTGAGATGGAATTTCATTGTACTTTTGATTTGCATTTCTCTAATGGCTAATGATCGTGAGCATTAATGGCTAATGATTGTGAGCTTTTTCTCATGTATCTGTTAGCTACCTGAATGCCTTCTTTAGTGAAGTACCTGTTCATATCCTTTGCCATTTTTTAATTGGGTTGTTTGTGTTTTTGTAGTTGAGTTTTTACAGTATCCTGTAGATTTTAGAGATCAGGCTCTGATCAGAAATGTCATAGCTAAAAAATTTTTCCCAGTCTGTAGGTAATCGTTTTACTCTTTTGATGAAGTCTTTGGATGAGCATAGGTCTTTGATTTTTAGGAGCTCCCAGTTATCTAGTTTCTCTTCTGCAATGTTAGTAATGTTTTATATACTGTTTGTGCCATGTATTAGGGCTCCTAGAGTTGTCCCTATTTTTTCTTCCATGATCTTTATTGTTTTAAATTTTATATTTAGGTCTTTGATCCATTTTGAGTTGGTTTTTGTGCATGGTGTGAGGTATGGATCTTGTTTCAATTTTTTTTTGCTGATGGATATCCAGTTATGCCAGCACCATTTGTTAAACAGATTATCTTTTCCCCATTTAACTGACTTTGGGTCTTTGTCAAATATCAGCTGCCCATATGTGGATGGATTTATGTCTGGATTCTCAATTCTGTTCCATTGGTCTTTGTACCTGTTGTCGTACCAGTACCAGGCTGTTTTGACTGCTGCAGAAGCATAATTGGTTCTAAAATCAGGTAAAGTAAGGCCTCCCACTTTGTTCTTCTTTTTCAGTAATACCATACTCATCCGGGGCCTCCTTCCCTTCCATATGAAGTTGGTGATTTGTTTCTCCATCTCATTAAAGGATGTCCTTGGGATTTGGATAGGAATTGCATTAAATGTAGAGATTGCTTTTGGCAGAATAGACATTTTTATAATGTTAAGTCTTCCTATCCACAAGCAAGGTATGTTCTTCCACTTATGTAAGTCTGTTTTGGTTTCTTGCAGAAGTGTACTGTAGTTTTCTTTGTATAAGTCTTTTACATCTGTGGTAAGATTTATTCCTAAGTATTTTATCTTCTTGGGTGCTACTGTAAAAGGCATTGATTTGGTGATTTCCTCTTCGATGTTCTTTTTTGTTGGTGTAGAGGAATCCAACTGATTTTTGTATGTTTATCTTGTATCCCGATATTCTGCTGAACTCTTCTATTAGTTTCAGTAGTTTTCTGGAGGATTCCTTAGGGTTTTCTGTGTATAAGATCATGTCATCTGCAAATAGAGATACTTTTACTTCTTCCTTGCTGATCTGGATGCCCTTTATTTCTTTATCTAGCCTAATTGCTCTGGCTAAGACTTCCAGCACAATGTTGAATAAGAGTGGTGATAAAGGGCATCCTTGTCTGGTTCCGGATCTCAATGGGAATGTTTTCAGGCTCTCTCCATCTAGTGCGATGTTGGCTGTTGGCTATGTATAAAAGCCCTTTATTATGTTGAGAAATTTTCCTTCTACTCCTATTTTGCTGAGAGATTTTATCATGAATGAGTGTTGAACTTTGTCAAATGCCTTTTCTGCATCAATTGATAAAATCATGTGATTCTTGTCTTTTGTTTTATTTATGTGGGGGACTACATTAATTGTTTTTCTAATATTGAACCATTCCTGCATACCTGGTATGAATCTCACTTGGTCATGGTGAATTATTTTTTTGATATGTTGTTGAATTCTATTGGCTAGGATTTTGTTGAGGATTTTTTGCATCTACGTTCATGAGGGATATAGGTCTTTAATTTTCTTTTCTTGTGGTGTCTTTACCTGGTTTTGTTATCAGGGATATGGTGGCTTCATAGAATGAGTTTGGTAGTATTCTGTCCTTTTCTATGTTCTGAAATACCTTTAGTAGTAGTGGTGTTAACTCTTCTCTGAAAGTTTGGTAGAACTCTGCAGTGAAGCTGTCCAGACCAGGGCTTTTTTTTGTTGTTGGGAGTTTTTTGATTACCTTTTCAATCTCTTCTTCTGTTATGGGTCTATTTAGTTGTTCTACCTCTGTTTGTGTTAGTTTAGGTAGGCAGTGTGTTTCTAGGAATTCATCCATTTCTTCCAGGTTTTCAAATTTGTTTGAGTACAGTTTTTCATAGTAATCTGATACAATTCTTTTAATTTCAGTTGGGTCTGTTGTAATATCACCCCTCTTATTTCTTATTCGGGTTATTTGCTTCCTCTCCTGTTTTTCTTTTGTTAGTTTGGCTAGCGGTCTATCAATTTTGTTGATTTTTTCAAAAAACCAGCTTTTGGTCTTGTTAATTCTTTCAATTGTTTTTCTGTTTTCTATTTCATTTAGTTCTGCTCTAATTTTCATTATTTGTTTTCTTCTGGTGCTTGTGGGCTTCTTCTGTTGCTCTCTTTCTATTCGTTCAAGTTGTAGGGGTAATTCTTTGATTTTGGCCCTTTCTTCTTTTTGGATGCGTGATACACACGTTTCTGGTGGGACGTAATTCAATCCATGATAGTCAGTAAAATACAGGTAAACATCTTCCTGGTATTCTCTGCATTAAGCCAAGAACCACCTAACATCAGCAATTATATCCCTGGTTCCACATTTTTTTCTGAATCCGGCCTGAATTTCCAGGAGTTCCCTGTTGATGAACTGCTACGGCCATTTTTGAATGATCTTAAGCAAAATTTTACTTGCCTGTGGTATTAATGACATTGTTCGATAATTTTCGCATTTGGTTGGATCACCTTTTTTTGGAACAGGCATTTTTCCAGTCAGTTGGCCAGGTAGCTGTCTTCCAAATTTCTTGGCATAAACAAGTGAGCACTTCCAGCACTGCATCCATTTGTTGAAACATCTCAATTGGTATTCCGTCAATTCCTGCAGCCTTGTTTTCGCCAGTGCCTTCAGTGTAACTTGAACCTCTTCCTTCAGTATGCTGTAGGGTAAAAAAAAAATCATAAAGTTTAGTAAACCAAAAAGAAAGTTTTATTCAGCATATATTCAAAAAGGCGAAAGCCGGAAGCAGACAGGCATGTTGCTAGCGTCAGTCTGCCTGAGTCTAAGGAAATTACAGAATAGAGAGAAGTGGGAAAATGGACAAGCATGCTGCCACAGCCATGTCTGTGTAAGTCCAAAGAAAATTACAGAGTTATCAGTATATATTAACGTTACAAAATGGGCAAAACAATTGAAAGCTTCATCTTTTCACAGGTTGGCTAGCACCTGTAATCCCACATTTTGAATTGTCTTTCTTAACAATTGTTGGTACAGGTTTCAGTAAGGACATTCGGGAGGGTCTTCATTGGTCCCACAAATGTCTATTCACTAAATGTTAATAGAAAAAGATAAGAGTAGAAAACCTTTTGTGTTCTGTTAGATTGGCTTACTTGAAAGATTCCCTAAAAGATATTTTCCAAGATTACCCTCTTGTCTTTATACCTCAGGGCCCAGTTTACATGTCCTTGTGAGCCCAGCTCCAACTTGGTCCAATTCTCTATGCTCAAGGACAGGGAATAATGACTCCAATATTATTTCCTAAATCAAGTACCATGGATTCCTGATCATATGCTACCCCCTGCAGTGGCTGAACATCGACCAATTCTTTTTGGTATAGTGACTCTGTGTATTCCTTCCACCCTCTTTTGATGTTTCCTGTGCTATTTAATATTTCCCCCATAGAATCCTTTAATATTGCAACTCAAGGTTTGAATTTTTTCTTCAGTTCTTTCAGCTTGAGAAATGCCCAGTATGTTCTTCCCTTTTGGTCTTCTATCTCCAGGTCTTTGCACATGTCATTATAATACTTTACTTTGTCTTTTCTAGCCGCCTTTTGATATCTTCTGTTCATCTCTTTTACTTCATCATTTCTTCCATTTGCTTTAGGTACTTGACATTCAAGAGACCCTAGTTTCAGGGTCTCTTCTGACATCCATTTTGGTCTTTTCTTTCTTTCTTGTTTTTTTAATGACCTCTTGCTTTCTCCACGTATGATGTCCTTGATGTCATTCATACTTTGCCTGATTTTTGGTCATTAGTGTTCAATGTGTCGACTCTATTCTTGAAATGGTCTCTAAATTCAGGTGAGAAATATCAAGCTCGTACATTTTTGCTGAAAAAGTACAGAACCTTGGGCATTGTGTACAGTATGCTAACACGGTGAGTGGAGGAGGGGAGAAGGGCTCACGAGAAACTAGAAATGTTGATTACCTCTAGAGAAGGAAACTAGACGGCTGAAAGACAGGAGAGGAGGTTTACTTTTCATTGCATACCCTTTTATTTCTATTGAATTTTATGAAATGTACATTATCTATAAAAAATTAATTTTAAAAATATTTTTAAAAATCCTTGTTGTTTTTGTTAGATGCCATCGAATTAGTTCTGACTCATAGTGCCCCTATGCACAACAGAATGAAACACTGCCCGGTTCTGTGCCATCATCATAATTTTTATGCTTGAGCCCATTGTCTCTTATAAAACTCTCATATCCCACAACTGCTCTCTAGTTTCTTTCTTCAAAACTCACTCTCCCTCAAAAAAAAAAAAACACTTCTCCTCTCCCCACCCCCCCGCCCCCGCTGCCTCCAGCACTGCTCTAGGTAGTTAGATACATAAATGACCAAAACGAAGATCCCCGCCCTCATGGAACTTACATTCTATCAGATGGAGATATACAATAGAAAATAAAGAAAATAAACATAGGGATAATCTCCTTAGTTTGTTTTTTTTTAGTCCCGACTCATAGCGACCCTATGTACAACAGAACGAAACACTGCCAGGTCCTGCAACATCCACAATTTTTGTTCTATTTGAACCCATTTTTGCAGCCACTGAGTCAATCCAACTCCTTGAAGGTCTTCCTCTTTTTCACGGACCCTCTGTCTACTTTACCAAGCATGATGTCCTTCGCCAGGGATTGATCCCTCCTGGTAACACGTTGTTAGATTTCTTGACTGCCGTTTCCATGGGTGCTAATTGTGGATCCAAGTAAAATGAAACTCTTGACAATTTCAGTATTTTCTCCAGTTATCATGATGTTGCTTATTGATGCAGTTATGAGGATTTTTGATGCTATCTAGTAGCATTTTTACTGAAGAAAAACAAAATACAACATTTGATTCATAAATATAGATATAATGACTAGTAGTAGCATTGAGATTTGGTTAAGCTTACAGAGCGTCAATTTGTAAAAGTTGCTTCAGTTTTTCACTAATAAGATTTCTAGGAATTGGGCTTTTTTAAAAAAAAAAATGTGTATACTGTGTTTTCCTCAGTTTGTCATTGCTAGACGCTGGTAAATTGTGGGTCTAATCCAAGGTGTTGCAATTTCCCCATGGGTACCACCAAAAGGGTACACAGTGCGCCTGGTTGATCTTCTGATGTGGCTCTAAAAACAAAAGCAATTCTATCTGATGTGCTTTTCCCACATTTTTATGATTTCCTTTAGGGGAGGGTATGCCAGGTCAAGCACTGTACAAATTTTTTATTAAAGCGCAGGTCCAACCAGCCAAAAACAACTCATTTACACAGCCCAGAACCACCTGTATATGTCTCCCCTCCAAAAATCTGTTAATCCTAAGGAACAGTGAGCCTAGAAAATCTATACGCCAGGATGTCTTACTAATGAGTGATCCATCATTCTCAGCTGCCAGGCTTGGGAGGGAAAATCGAGTGCTGTTAGATCCCAGCAGAAGAGGCCCGCTGCCTGCTTCACTCAGAGCACATGGCGCCATGCATGGGTTAATCTCACTCCGCTCTTTAATTGAGCCTCTGTGCTAACAGCTTAATGGGACACTGAGGTATTATATCCTGCAGATTTTAAGTTAAGGTTTGAGACCCCCGTCAGGACTTGCACAGCACTCCAATTTACAATAATTGGCACTGCAGCTGATTACCAAGTGAAAAACGCGATTTTCCTGAAAATGGCACCTCCTTGCTCTTGCTTTTAAAAGTCCATAAATCCTAAGAAAACAATTGGTAGTTATAAGGAAGTTGAGCATGGTGTTTATAATGCAGAAAACTGGTAACAATTTAAATGCTGCAGTGGGAGACTGTGTGCATCCTGAACACTAGAACCAAATGCAATACTGTTTGATGCTCTGAGCAGTTTTCACTATGGAGAGATGTTCCTGACGTGCTGTGAAGTGCAAGCAGTTTAGAACTGCAGAAATGACATGATACCACCTTTCTCCATAGCACAGAAAAAAAGAGTGGAAATGATATATACTAAAAAGAAAAACTATCTCAGGGTGGTGGAAATACCATTGATCTTTATCTTATTCGTGTGCATCTTTTTTTTTTTTTTTAAACGCATCGCTTTGGCAGAAATAAAGCGTTATTTTTCCAAGTCCATAGTTGATTTCCTGCAGAACAGATGCAATGCAGTAATTTACTCTGGAATTTTTTAAATCAATCATCATCTCCAGCAACCCCTGTGTAGGGCACTGAGAACTCTTTATCAATAACGTGTTAACGGTTTCCATTGAAATTATATGAGGGTTAACGGGGTTGTTATAAATATGTACAGAGGCAAGCAATGGGGTGAACTGTCACAAATGCCCATTCTCGTGTTCAAACAAGATCAATCGTGCCAGGACTCCTACCTGAGAGGGTGCATTGATGTCCCTGTGTTTCTCTTTCAGCGCCAAGGATGTTTGTCTTGCTCTATGTTACAAGTTTTGCCATTTGTGCAAGTGGACAACCTCGGGGTAATCAGTTCAAAGGAGAAAGCTACTCCCCAAGATATATCTGTAGCATCCCTGGTTTACCTGGACCTCCAGGCCCCCCTGGAGCAAATGGTTCCCCTGGGCCCCATGGTCGGATTGGCCTTCCGGGAAGAGATGGTAGAGACGGCAGGAAAGGAGAGAAAGGTGAAAAGGGGGCTGCAGGTAATGATGCTGAAGTTCTATAAAACCCTCCTTCACCTCCGCCTGTCTGTGTTGCTTTTTCTCATGGGAATTCCTCCTTAAGTCCCTTCTCTATTTCACCTTCATTAATAATAATAATTTATTGAACTCTTACTATGCTTCGGAGTCTCTGGATAGTACCAAACAGTTAATGTGCTCAGCTGCTAAGCAAAAGGTTGGAGGTTCAAGTCCATCCAGAGGTGCCGCAGAAGAAAAGCCTGGCAGTCTACTTCTGAAAAGTCGACCATTGAAAACCCTATGGAGCCCAGTTCTGCTCTTACACACATGGCGTTTTCATGAGTCAAAATCGACTCGACAGCAACTGGTAACTGGTAGCATGCTTCAGGCACAGCCCCAAACGTCCTCTTCCCTCTCACATTCTGGTTTAATTGTACCTACCACTCTTTCAGGTGAAGGTTATCACATTTTATAGCTGAATACAACTGAGCCATTGGGAGATTAAATGAATTACTGAGGCTGGAAGTATGCTGGTGGTAGTAACTGGCAGAGCTGGAATCAAACATCCGACACCTGGAACCACTGGGCTGTGACCAAACTGTAACCACTATTCCAGCTAGCAGGCAATGGCTGGATGTGAGAGTGCATGGATGGATGGACAGACAGATGGACGGGAGGGGAGATGCACAGACTAAGCAGAGGCAGAAATTCGGAGCCAAAAGCCCAGATGCCATCCCTGCCACTGCACTAGTATCCTGAGCGAAGATACATAAAGGGTGTCTGGATTTTATTTTTCACACATGAGATGGCAATAGTCTTACGGAGGCTTCCTTTCCCTGCTCCTCACTATCCCACCTGTCCTGTGGCTGCTGATATAATCCCACAGCTCTTTACAGCATCACGTTTTCACTTAGCCCTCCAGTAATTTTCACTTTTTTTTGGCCACAAATAATTGGGCCCAGGAAGCCTACCAGATTCTGCAATCCTTCAGAGTAAACGGAATTGAAGTTCTAGGGAGGCTGCGTTAGCTCTAAAAGGGGAAGTGGTTTGGAATCAATCTTCGAAAACAAGTTTCTGAGTGTAAACGCTGGGACAAAAGATTGCTGTTGTTGTTAGGTGCCCTCAAGTCCATTCTGACCCTATCTATGTACAACAGAACAAAACACTACTGGGTCCTGCGTCATCCTCACATTTGTTATGTTTGACCCCGTTGTTGCAGCCACTGTGTCAATCTATCTCATTGAGGGTCTTCCTCTTTTTTGCCAACCCTCCACTTTACCAAGCATGGTGTCCTTCTCCAGGGACCGGCCCTTCTTGACAACATGTCCAAATTAACCGAGAAGTCTCACCATTCTTGCTTCTAAGGAGGATTCTGGCTGTACTTCTTCCAAGATAGATTTGTTCATTCTTTTGGCAGTCCATGGTACATTCGACATTCTTCACCAGCACTATAATCCAAAGGTGTCAATTCTTCTCCAGTCTTCCGTATTCACTGTTCAGCTTCTGCATGCATGTGAAAAAAAAAAAAAAAAAAATGAGGTAACTGCAAATACCATAGCTTGGCTCAGGTGCACTTTAATCCTCCAAGTGACATCTTTGCTTTTTAACACTTTAAAGAGGTCTTTTGCAGCAGATTCACCCCATGTAATATGTTGTTTGATTTCATGACTGCTGCTTCCATGGGCATTGATTGTGGATTCAACTAAAACAAAATTCTTGACAACTTCAATATCTTCTCTGTTTATCGTGATATTGCTTATCAGTCCAGTTGCGAAGATTTTTGTTTTCTTTGTGTTGAGGGACAAAAGATAAGAAGGGGAAAAAAACCCCAACAGATGAAGCAATATATCTCTCTCTAATCATTGCATCTGATTTAGTAGTGTTCTATAAAACAATATCATAATATATATTCAAATTATCAGATGATAATTCACGTCTGAATTTGCCATGCAGAAAATAATTCACACATCAGTAGCTACCAAATCTATGCACACTGTTCAACATTAGATAAAGAATCTTCAGATAAGGTTCAACACAGATAAAGAACCTTTAATTTGGAGCTGAGATCTTATTTTTCAAAGACAACACAAGTTACTGCTTTGTCATGGTCATGAATATTTTTTAAATTCAGTAATAACTCCAGGATTATAATTTATATGACTGGCCCTTTTAGTTTACTTTGTCTAGAGGCAATAATGTGTTGGTTACAAAAACAAAATGAGCTTTGAAGTCAGAAAGACTTTAGGTTCAATCCTGGCTTCTTCAATTACAAACTTAGTATCCTTGGGCAAATAACCTCTTCGAGCCTCAGTTTCCTCATTTGTAAACTGGGGGCAGGTAGTAAGGGTGACTGTGAGCATTCAGGGCAAAAACATAAGTAAAGCACTCAGCAGAATAAGCACTTTGTGATCTACAGATATGAGTCATCGCTAAATTCAGGAATATCTGAAGTCATACAATAAACTGGAAACGAACGATCTGTTTCCTGAGGGTAGTTCTAACATCCTTTGAAGGTATTTGTATGTGGTGCTGTGGTTTGAATCCACCAGCTGCTCCTCGGAAGCCCTGTGGGGCCGTTCTGCTCTGCCCTATAAGGCGGTTATGAGTTGGAATTGACTTGATGACAACAGGTTTGGTTTTGGCATTCATTTTAAATTAAATGTTCACACTTGCTGCAATTTTCGCCATTTATGGTGACAGCTATACTCCCATATTCGTCAGTCCTTTCATCCATTTACCTATATATTATTCATTCGACCCACTTTCTTGAGCACCCATTAGTATGCAGTATTATTCTAGACCATGGTTTCTCAATCTTGGCATTAATGATATTTCAGGCAATAATTCTTTGCTGTGGAGAACTGTCCTGTGCATCGAAGGATGTTCGGCAGCATCCCACTAGATGCCAGTTGTATCCCCCTAGTTGTGACAACCAGAAATGCCAGACTTTGCCAGATATTGCCAAACATCTCCTGGTCGGGGTGTAGGTGGCGCACTGGGAACACAAGCATGAACAAGACATTGTCCTTGGCTGGATAAGCAGACACTCCTTGGGAGAGGCCAGTGTGTACACACATAATCACAACGTGTCCTAAGACTAATACTACTTATTAAGAATTGATTACGTGTCAGGCACTTTACATTTAGCATTTAATGTCTGTCATAACCCTATTAGCAATATTTACATACAGCAATAGTAATATTCTTAAAAATGAAAAAAAATGAAATTCAATACAGTAAAATGATTTTCCAACCTGAGATTACTGAAATCCAATATACACATGTGCACACATAAGAATCTACGACAGCCAAGAAAGAAGGGTAAAAGCCCCTTTATGATCAATGAAGAGAAACATACCTTACTTACAAACAAGAGAACGGAGCCCTGGCTCTTTGGGATGTGTCCTTAGTGAGGCTGGAAACTAGGCATGACCACAGTGTCTTCTCAGCCACATACTCCTGTTGAACATCCCTACTACATCCACCCCAACCAAGTCCAGGCAGAATCAAGCACGTTTTTTGTCCAACTCCCTGCCCTAAATTAAAAATGCAGAGCTTGTTATACGGAATTATAAATTTTCGGTAAAAAATGTCTGTCTCACTCACTGTCCTTCTGACTCCAAAGCATGTTAGCAATATTAACCAAAAAGACTAAAACCATCGCCGTCGACTTGATTCTGACTCATAGCGACCCTATAAGACAGAGTAGAACTGCCCCGTAGAGTTTCCAAGGAACGTCAGGTGGATTCGAACTGCTGACTTTTTGGTTAGCAGCCAAGCTCTTAACCACTGTGCCACCAGGGCTCCACTGTAGCATATCAGGAACACGTCATTTAATCTGAGTGCATATCTCTATAAATATCTGCAAATAACACTGGAACTACTTCATGAATGTGCTCACTCATTTCCAGTTAATCATTTGGCTTTGGATATTCATGAATTTACCTATGACCCTTCTTTGGAGATCACAGTGTAACAACTGTCATTGTTATTGTTGTTAATTGCTGTCAAGTAGATTCCTGCTCATGGTGATCCCACATGTGAAGTGTAGAACTGCCCTATGGGGTTTTCAAGGCTGTGACCTTTTGGAAGCAGACTGCCAGGCCTGTCTTCCTAGGTACCTCTGAGTGGGTTTGAACCTCCAACTTTCTAGCTAGCAGTCAAGTACTTAACCATTTGTGCCACCCAAGACTAACAGCAGCTCACTAGAGGGTGGGGTAGGTGTCACCCATGTCCACATCCCACCCAGCACTCAGCAGAGGGCCTGGCATGTAATGGAGACTCAGTCAGTATTAGGTGGTTTAGATGAATGGATGGGAGGGAGGGAGGGAGGAAGAAATAACACTGAAAAAGTAATCTATGTAAGTCCATTTCACGGAGAACTAAGAAGATATCCCTTCCCCTCCAACTTCAATACCCAAGCATAAACCAGTTGCCAAGTTGATTCTGACTCATGGAGATTCCACGTGTGTCAGAGTAAAACTGTGCTCCACAGGGTTTTCGGTGACTGATTTTTCAGGAGTAAATAGCCAGACCTTTCTTCTGAGGTACCTCTGGGTGGATTCAGACCTCCAACCTTTCAGTTAGCGGCTGAGCATTAACCTTAAGCATAGATTAACCCTCACTCCATTATTCTCCCCTCTGCCTAAGCATATGTCTGGCTGAAAAGGGAGAGGGAGAATGATCCATCCCTTCTTCCCACCTTACATGTATTATCTCTTAGCACAGGCAAACCCTTCATACAAACGGGGAGAACTGCCATAAATTATTACATCTAGTCCATGATAATCCATACCCAACAGCTAAACATATTACCCATAATACACCCATTGCCGCCCAGTCGATTTCAACTCATGGTGACCCTACAGGACAGAGTAGAACTTCCCCACAGGGTTCCCAAGGAGCAGATTGGTGGATTCGAACTGCTGACTTTTTGGTTAGCAGCTGAACGCTTAACCGCTGTATATTTATATTTACATATGAAGTAATTATAAATATAAAAAATCCTAGAGTTCAAGCTGTGAAAACATTTTCATGGCTAGCATTGTGGAATTATATCCCAGAATTTATAGGGGCAGTATGAGTCAGAATCGACTCGACAGCAATGGGTTGGTTCGGTTTGGTTGGAGCCCTGGTGGTGTAGTGGTTAAGAGCTATAGCTGCTAACCAAAAGCTCGGCAGTTGGAATATACCAGCTGCTCCTTGGAAATTTTATAGGGCAGTTCTACTCTGTCCTATAAGGTAGCTGAGTTGGAATCAACTTGACGGCAATGGGTTTGGTTTTGGTTTTTCATTTATGGGTTGAGGAGCCCCGATTGCTCTGGAGCTCTGCTGATTAGCTCTCAGCTGCTAATCAAAAGATTAGTGGTTTGAACAACCAGACTCTCCATGGGAGAAAAGATCTGGCAATCTGCTCCCATAAAGATTACAACCTAGGAAACCCTGTGTGGCAATTCTACTCTGTCCTATAGGGTCACTACGAACTGAAATCTATTCGATGGCAATGGGTTAGGGTTTATTTATGGCTTAAGGAGCCCTAGTAGCTCAATGGTTAGGCCCTCAGCTGCTAACCAAAAGGTCAGTGGTTTGAACCCACGAGCGGCTCCATGGGAGAAAGATGTGGTAGTCTGCTTCCATAGATTACAGCCTTGGAAACCCTATGGGGCAGTTCTACTCTGTCCCATAGGGTCACTATGAGTCAGAATCAACTGAACAGCGCACAACAACAGGAATTTATGGTTTGATCTCAAAGAATTTTCAAGCGGATGAGACCTCAAGCAATCTAGTCCAACTCTTTATTTCAAGGACTAGGAACTAAAGCTGGAGAGATCAAGGCACTTATTCAAGTTCACCCAACTAGTTAATGGCTGAACTGGGGTTTTGTCCCAGATCTGCTGAGTTGTTGCTGTTTATTCCACTAACACACACTGTAAAGTCCCAAAGACACTGATAGTTCCCCCCACTCCACGTGGGTTTAAATTCAATTTTTTTCATATTACAAATGGGACATTTGAAACCCAGAGAGGTGAAGTGACTTGCCCAAAGTCACAGAGGTAGGAGGAATTGTTATGATGCCACGATGTTCTTCATTAAGATAATAGAAGTTCAGACCCTACTGAAGATAAAATAATAATCTGGAACTTCAAGTCTTTGACTGAAAAGCTAATTTAGCAGCTAGACAGTACTCACACTCCATTTCTACCCCGAAAAAGCAAACATCGAAAAATCAGATTCTTAACAGCCTTAATTCAAGAAATAAATGTCAGAGTATGTTCCATGTGGGGTCACAACCAAACCCATCTACATACAGCTAGAGGACAGTACCGTGACCAGTAATACCACTGAGTCACAAAGAAAGGGTCACGTTCATTGTTAGCAACTTCTCTGCATCATTAATTATTGAACGGCCTCTTTAGAAAATTATTAAAACAACTTGATATTTTATGGGTAAAGATCTAGTACTCTTCAAATTTATATTACCCAGAACATTTCATTGCTAACTTTGTCAAATAATTGAGAAATGATCAAATTATCAAACTCATTCATTGACGTATGTGTAACATTCAAATAAATAATATCAAAGTATGTTCTAGACAAAAAGATTTAGCTCAATAAAATTTCTGGGAACAAATATGTATTTAAGAGTGAAACTAAACAGTATTTTCTTGTTAGGTGCCATTGAGTCGATTCCAACTCACAGTGACCCTATGTACAACAGATGGAAACCCTGCCCAGTCCTAAACAATATGTAAACAATGTATTTTCCATAGCTACAAAAATGCATTACAGAGCACCAATAATTTGGATACTTTTCAAGAGCGTCATTACACAAGGACTATTTATGGACTGCTTATTTATTTATTTATTTATTTTTATTTATGGACTGTTTTGACTATAAAATTGAATGATATTTTCTGGTATTAAGGCATTGCTGTTACGTATATGGTTTAAAATTTTAATGTATTTTGCTTATCATTCTCAACCCAAAAACCCACTGCCGTCGAGTCAATTCCAACTCATTGCAACCCTAAAGGACAGAGTAGAACTGCCCCATAGGGTTTCCAAGGAGCGCCTAGTGGATTTGAACTGCTGACCTTTTGGGTTAACACCTGTAGCTCTTAACCGCTACGCCACCAGGGTTTCCATTTTCAACCCAGGACCACAATTTTTCTGCATTTAACTTACAGTTGATGATCTATAGATCTAATAATTTGGACACACAGGAAATATTCCAATATGGAGATTTTGAATTTGTTGCAAGTCTTTCACAGATATTGTTTCTTTTCAATATATAAGGAGACCCAGTTGTCCAAAATGATACAACTATTTAGTAACAGAGCCAACCAGAATTTAAGACTCTTGAGTCTAGCCCCAAAAGTGGGAGGCATTTTTAAAGCATCAGTAGGCTAAGAATTCTAGTTCCAGCCTTGCTACAGAAGCAAGTTTCATCACCTCTCTGGGACTCAGTTTTCTCCTCCAAAAAGGCGCTGCTGCATGATAGCCGCAGTAGCTGTTTTATTATCGTAGCTTATTGAACACTTGCTTTGAGCCAAGTGTGCATTACAGTTTACACTCCAGCCACAGCCTACAGGAGGCGCTCCAGCTCCAGAGTCAGGCAGTCATGAGTTAACATCCCAGCTCCATGACTCCCTAGCTCTGTTCCCTTGAGCAAAATACCTTCTCTATGGCTCAGTTTCCCCATCTGCAATAGAAGTAATGTCGCTGTGTGCCATCGAGTCAATTCCAACTCATAGCAACCCTATAGGACTGAGTAGAACTGCCCTATAGGGTTTCCAAGGCTATAATCTTTATGGGAGCAGACTGCCACATCTTCCTCCTGTGGAGCAGACTGGTGGGTTGGAACCGCCGGCCTTTCAGTTAGCAGCCGAGTGCTTAACCACTGTGACACCAGGGCTCCTTGCAATAGAATAATTCCTAATTCATAAAGTTGTTGTGAAGCTTAAAAAAGACAATGCATGTAAATAAAGCACTTACTATTATTGTCCCTGGTACATAGTAAATGTTCATTAAATATAAGCTAATCTAATTTTGATTAATCATTCTATTATCAATACTAATAAAAGTAGAATGGGGCATGAGATATAATAGCCTCTGAAGACCAGTCTGGTCCTCTGTCCTCACAGCCACACCCTGGGGGTTGATATCCATATGCTCATTGAATTCCTCCCACAGTGAATAATGCCAGGTGGTTCATCATCAAAATGATTAGTCAGGGTTTAAATGATTTATTCTGATGAAAATTTTTTATTTCCATTTTTAGTGAACCAATCTTTTTTTTTTTTTTTTTAATTTGGTAGTATACCATTGAAGGTTCACTAAAAAGACAAATTTAGGGTATGCTGGGACTGTGGGGGTATAGTGTTTATGACTCTATACTTAGAGAAACTATTAATTAACTATAAACTCTTTTTGAAGGTTTGAGAGGTAAGACTGGACCACTGGGCCTTGTTGGACAGAAAGGGGACCAAGGAGAGACTGGGAAGAAAGGACCCATAGGGCCAGAGGGAGAGAAAGGAGAAGTAGGTCCCGTTGGGTCTCCCGGACCAAAGGGAGACAGAGGTGATCAAGGGGACCCGGGGCCGCCTGGAGTCTGCAGGTGTGGAAGCATCGTGCTCAAATCTGCCTTTTCTGTTGGTATCACAACGAGCTACCCAGAAGAAAGACTTCCTATTGTATTTAACAAGGTCCTCTTCAATGAGGGCAAACACTACAACCCTGCAACTGGGAAGTTCATCTGTGCTTTCCCAGGAATCTATTACTTTTCTTATGATATCACATTGGCTAATAAACATCTGGCAATTGGGCTGGTACACAATGGGCAGTACCGGATAAAGACCTTCGACGCCAACACGGGGAACCATGATGTGGCTTCGGGATCCACAGTCATCTATCTTCAGCCAGAAGATGAAGTCTGGCTGGAGATCTTCTTCACGGACCAGAATGGTCTCTTCTCAGACCCAGGTTGGGCAGACAGCTTGTTCTCCGGATTTCTCCTATATGTTGACACAGATTATCTGGATGCTATATCGGAAGACGATGAACTGTGATCAGGACTGCTGATCTAAACGTTCGGAGTTCCTCGTGGCAGACACTTGGTTCAATCTGGGGCCCTACAAGGTGGAATGGGCAGCAATGGGATTTGAAGAAACGCCAGTGAGATTCCAGAGCATTTACAGAGAGTTCTACCAGAATCTATTAAAAACAAGATGAACCACCAAACAGGTGGGGCTACACTGAAATTAATTATATATGACAATAACCCCAGATATGCATCCTTTTGAAAGTGATGTTCATAAATATTTAAACAAATTAAAGACAATGTTGATAAATTTTCTATTAAATACCTTGAGTGATAAAAAACACTGGCAATGGCATTGTCTCATTAAATCGTCATGAAATTACATTTTTGCCTGTTATTTAAGAGAATCATAACATTCCAGACAACATCTTTGACAATTCCCAAAAGTCTACAGTAAGCCAGAAACTCAAGGTAAGAGACACCGAGTATTTTTAAGCAAGCTAAAACAAGGTGCTAATATCTTATTATTCATTCTTTCATCCTTGTGTGTTTTCATTTAACTACACTTTAATGAGCCTGTATGAACCACACACTATGGACTAGGGCAGATTTAATGATCAGTTAAGACAAAATTCCTGCTTTTAAGAACTCCTTGCCCAGGATGTGATGTGCATATGACTGCCACCATCCAGTGTAATGAGGAGGCACAGGGGATCTGCTCTTCCTGGGGCGGGAGGAGGAGCAGAGATGGTTCCACATATGGGAGACCCTAGACCAACCAAGGCGTGTGTGTAGGTGGGGGTGACGCAAAGGAAACAAGGAATTCAGCAGCTGCACTCTCCCCATCCCACTCTCAACGCAGCCTTGGTATTTCCACTTGGGAATGGGTGAAAAACCTAAAGATAGAAGAGGTCTGGGAGCAGTAATGCAATGAAGATGAAAATAAAGAATAGCAAATTACTGAGACCAGCCAGTAGGTTGTTCTCTTAGCTCTTTTGGAGTAATGGTTTCCCAGGACAAATATTTTTCCAAAGAGCTTTCTCACAAATAAGGGCCATTGTTTCTCATGGACTTTCTAGGTCTTGAATTCAAATAAAGCAAAGCAGCTGTCCACTGATTTACGAGTGAGCCAATGGGAGGAGTGAACAGGAGGAGGAGGGAGAGAGGAACCAAATGTCTGAGGAAATGTCGCTTCCAAGTCTCACACCTCCCTTAGTCTCACTGTCTTCAGTGTCAGCTCTCTCCACCCTCCCCACCTGTATAAGCAATTTCTCAGCCAACATCACCCACGATTCTCTCTTATCTACACCTCCCTTGGCTTATAGGAGCCATATTCGCTTAGTCCCTCCCTTTCGGTATCTTCTCATGTGCATTCCTCCTTCTGTGTATTCCTCTCTTCACTCATTCATTTAATAAACACTTTTAATACCTCCTATGTGTGAAAAAGAGGAAGACCCTTGATGAGATAGATTGACACAGTTGGCTGTAACAATGGATTCAAGCACAGCAACGATTGTGAGGATGGTGCAGGACCTGGTAGTATTTCCTTCTGTTGTACACAGGGTCACTGTGAGTCAGAACCGACTCAACAGCACCTAACAACAACAACAAGAATAACGTGTGAATCACTATGCTGGATTCTTTGAAGAGGATGAATGGCGAGACAGATATGGCATCAAATTTCTAAGAAAGAAGGAAAATCACACACACACACACAAAATACCTACAGTTCTGAAAAAGGATATGTTAAATTTTGCTAATGTGCTAAACTGGGGAGAGATAACATGTGTTGACAAGGAAAAAATAATTACTTCTAAGTTAGGGAGTGAGTCCAGAGGGCTAGGGATATCTTCTCTCACAACTGGGTTATATGATGGATAGAACTTGGAATGGCCAATGCCAGGGAAAGGGCACTTCAGATAGAGGGAACAATGGGGCCAAAACATGAAAGAGGACAGACACCAGAAAGGGGAATCAATGAAACATATTTACAAGAGCCTTGATACCACCTAGGGGCTGGTGACTTTATTCATGAGGATGTGTGGAGCCCCTGGGTGTTCCTGGGCTGGTTGCTACCACTGTCAGAGAGGAAATTTACAGTGATCAAGCAGCTGTGTGAAGAGCAAGCTTGCTTCTCCCTTCTCTCAGACCTATCTAGCTCTCATTATCTTTGGCTTGCCCTATTTTGTCAACTTTTTGTTCTCCATCTGAGTTAAGACACGCATCTGGGAGACCAAGGGCAATGAGGATTAGAGGAAGCTGGTTTGACAGCTGAACCAGGAATTCCAGGCTACAAAGAATGAAATACAAAAGAAGCTAAGCTGGGGAACATAGAAATATGGGTCCAATCCATTAGAGAAATTGGAAATGGAGGAATTATTGCAAACAGTCATGACCCACAAGATTATTTTGAAATTTAATTTTCTTCTGATTGTGATTCACAAAACGAATTTATTTGTTTGGACATTTTTACTTATCTTTTTTAAAATTTATTATTATTTTGGTACTTGCGTTTTAAAAGGTTGCTTTTATATGGTCCCTAGAGTCGGAATCAACTTGACTGCAAAGGATTTGGTTTGGTTTTGGTTTTCCTTTACAAAACCAACTATAGGGTCTAAAACCAATTGTAGGGTCACTATGAGTCAGAATCGACTCAACTGTAATGGTTTTTTTTTTTTTTTTTTCTTGAAATAAAGTGTCTTTACCTGGTTCTACGTCTAGAGATTAATTTTATTTTGGAACAACTGTAGGGTGGTGATGGATAGCAAGAGCCAAAGTGGAGAGTAAATATCTCTTTTGATATTAAAAATGCTGTTTTTAAGCAAATGCAGGTGTCTTTTATTCCTAAAAAAAAATAAATGAATGACAGATACATTTTATCTACTTTTATGAATATTTGTGTAAAAAGAATAGAAAAGTGATTTTGATTTAAAAAATTCCAAGCCAAATTCCAATCATTCCTTTTAAGGGCTGAAACATAATGAATATATACTCAGAAATGGGTATTGATTGTACAACGCTTTTTCTACGAAGGGCTTAAGGTCATTTACGAAGATACATAAAGCACAGGAAGAAAACATCAGTAAGAAAGTGAGAAGAAAGGGGTAGAACAAACAAAAAAGAAAAAGTGAGGTTAATACAAACTGTGTGTACCTGTGTTACACGTTTACAGGACACGAGCATTTCCATATATGCATGCCTGCAAAAGACATTCCCAGATCATTTATTGTTTGAATGATGTTGTTTATGGTGAAAAAGAGTCCATGAACTCTGAATGTACTCTGTCGCTCTGTGAAAAACATCATGGACATAAATTTTAGATATTAACTATTTGATGTTTTCCACCTTCCTCTCTCTCTACTCCCGCACCTCCACTTTCTGTAAGTGGTAACACTATCTGTCCTGTCACCCGAGTCAAAATCCTAGGGCACCATCTCAACATTTCCCTTCCCTTCCCCACTGCTTTTTTTCCCCCAGTCTTAAATTTCTTTTCTTTTACTGTTTTTATTGTGGTAAACACATAGGTAACAAAACATTTGCCATTTCAACCATCTTCACACGTACAGTTCGGTGATATTAAATATGTTCATCGTGTTGTACAACCATCACCACTGACCGTTACCAACTCTTCCCAACACCCTTAGCAGAAGCTCAGGGTCCCCTAAGCACTGAGTCCTCCTTTTCCCCTCCCTTCCGCCCACCCCTGGTAACCATTAACAAACATCGGTCTCTACACACTTGCCTATTCTAGCCATTTCCTATAAATGGGATAAAAATATGCAACACTTCAAGAATTTTCTTTTCATCCTTGCACAGAAGCCACCTCCATATCATTCCAATTTTAGTGTAGGGGCTGCCAAAGCAAGCACCCTACTGGTTTTTGTTCAGCGCAAAATTCTTATGGTTCTAACTCCTAAATGGATATCTCTTACATATCAGCCCATTCAATTCCCAGTACCAAAGCTTAGTTCATATATATACCCATTATCACTTCCCTGGATGAGTAAAATACTTTTAAAATGACCCTTTGCCTCAAGCCGCAACTCTCCAATCCATCCTCCACACCAAGTCAGAGATATCCTTTCTAAAATGAAAACCTGGTTATGGCACTTAAAAACCAGCAAGAGGACTCCAATCCCTACAATATAATTGTCTTGAGCTTCTAGGAGTCTTACTGGCTAGCATGCATTTTATATCCTTTTTCTGGTATCTGTACCTTAATTTCCCTCTGAGGGACCACCCTCCTTCACATTCTAAGTCTATGAGTTTCTAAGTGGAACTGACTCTTCCAGTATGGAAATTTCAGGCCTGACCAACCAGAGCATAGCAATCCACTCACCAGAATGATTGGTTCAGCTGACCCACTCAGAGCCAAGTAGCCTTTGCTGGGACTTCTATAGAAGAGCATCTCATTCTTTCCCATTGGACTTCGGTCCATAAAGCTGTGACAATCATTTTACTATCACAAGGCGTAACACCATAGACTTCCATTGGCTAATGTTCAGAACTAGATTATCAGGTTTTTTTCCTAGTCTGTCTTAGTCTGGAAGCTCCGCTGCAACCTGTCCACCAGTGGCATAACTTCCAGCATCACAGCAACATGCAAGCCACCACAGTACAACAAACTGACAGACAAGTGGTGGAGAGAGTCAAAATACATGATGAATTAATGAGTTCCTTTCCAACATAATTTCTACATGTGGAGAGAGAGAGACAGAGATTCCAGCAGGAAAATCCTGTAATCATCCTGTGCAGTAATCAAAACTCTTTAGATTACAATTGCCAAAACTCCAACAAAAACTGCCTCAAGAAAAAGGGAACTCATTGAAATAGCAGAAAAATCTATAACGAGCTCTGGGTACTCAGTCTTTGCCACCAGCATTCAATCTCTCCCCATCTCTCGGGTCAACTGCCACAGTGCTGGCTTCACTCTTCAGGCAGGCCCTTCACTTTGCAGCCAGGAGAGCCACCAGCAGCTCCAGGTTTTCATTTTGCAGCTGTGTTAGGAAAAAAACAACAAAAAAAATCTTTCTCAATAAACCAAAACCAAACCAAACCAAACCCCTTGCCACCAAGTTGATTCTGACTCGTAGCAACCCTCCCTATAGGGCAGAATAGAACTGCCCCAGAGGGTTTCCAAGGAGCAGCTGGTAGATTCAAGCTGCCAACCATCTGAGTAGCAGCTGCAGCTCTTAACCACTGCATCACCAGGGAGATGACACCTCTTGGCTCTAATGGGTCCTACTTGAGTTACAAGCTTCCCTCAATCACTGACTGGCCAAGAGGACATGTTGTTCTCACTGGCCAGTCTGTATCACATGATCGCCTCTGGAGCTAGAAACAGAGCTAGTCCCACCTACATCACCAACCAGTAAAAACCCGTTGCTGTTGAGTCAGCCCCGCCTCACAGTGACCCCACAGGTCACCAAGAAGAACTGCAGTCCATAGGGTTTTCGATGGCTGAATTTTTCTGAGCTAGATCATCACACACCACAGATCATCAGGCCTTTCTTTTGAGGAGCCTCTGGGTGGGCTCAAACCTCCAGCCTTTTGGTTAGCAGCCAAGCAGTTAACCATTAACACCACCCAGGGACTCCATCCTAAATCACAGAGATTGTGAAATAAAGGCCCCAAGCCTAGAAAAAGGGGTTGGCTTGATGGGCAGTCAAAAACAGTAAGTGATCTCCGTAGGCTCTTCTCACATAAGATCAAAACCACATTTATTTGTCTTCATGATGCAAAATAAATGTGTTGCTAAATTATTTTTCACTGAGATGATTTAATTCTTAGTAATATTTGGTCAGAATTGACTATTTCTGTACTCTATGAGCCTGGCATCTGTAAAAATCCCATCCTATATGCCAATCTACACTTTTGATGAAAGACTATCTTATTCTCCACTGAAGTACTTCTTTGTCCCCCAATAACCCATTGATTTTTTTTTCTATTTTTTTTTTAATTAATCCCTACAATGTGACAGCACACTCCCCCTTTCACCCTGGATTTCTAACGTCCATTCAACCAGTTCCTGCCTTCTCATCCTGCCTCTGGATAGGAGCTGCCCATTTGGTCTCGTGTATCTGATTGAACTAAGAAGCACACTCCTCACAAGTATTATTTTTTGTTTTATCGTCCTGTCTAATCTTTGTCTGAAGAGTGGGCTTCGGGGATGGTTTTTGTTCTGAGTTAACAGAAGTGGGTTAAGAACCCACTGATTTTTGACATCAGTACCCTATAATATGCAACAATATATGTAATTACCTTTGAAAATTGCAAAAAGAAACTTTAAAAAGTCTCTACAGAATCAATAAAGGGCCAATAAGTCTAATTTATCCCTTGGCCAACGTAATGAAATCACTGAAAGAGGAGATTAAAAAGCCATTGTAGCTCATCAATTCATTGCTCTCCTCATGTTTTCCTTCTTGTTTCTTGAGAGATCATAAGTCAGAGCCTAATGACACCGCAGGAGTCCCTGGGTGGTGCAAACAATTAAGTGCTCAACTGCTAACTAAAAGGTTGGAAGTCTGAATCCACCCAGAAGTGCCTCAGGAGAAAGGCCTGGCATTTTACTTCTGGAAAAAAAAATCAGCCATTAAAATCTCTGCAGAGCACAGTTCTACTCTGACAAACAGGGGTCACCATGAGTCAGAGTCAACTCAACGGCACCTGGTTTAACAATACAAGCAGCTACTATTTACTCCATACCTCCTTAGCACCTGGCGCCATGCTGCACACCTTTAGCACAGTACTTCATTTGATCTTCTGAAAGAGCCGCTGTTAGTGGCACATTCTAAGACCTGGTGGAAATTCAAGGCCTCTCCCACCTCCACCCTCCCTAGAAGAAGGAGCTTTGGTGTAAGCATGTCAGGAGTCCCTGTGCTGGGATGTTGCTTAAACGTGACAAGGAAGGAGGCTAAAGGCGCTGGAAGCTACATACCAAGATCTCTCTGGGTTCTTCTCTCTTGGGCATATGCCATGCAGGAAGTAGATGGCATGCTCAAAAAGATTTTACCAAGAAAAGTTTAATGAAAGGACTGCATTCAGAGATGCAGGCAAGATGAAAAGAACCAGATGGGGATGTCAAGGCATCCAGTGACTAGCAATGGTGGGAACCCATTACCACCCCAAAGCCTGACAGGGATGGAGAGGCAGTGTTGGTTCCTGAGCGTGGGGAAGAAGTGGAGATTTGAAAAAAAGACAATCCTACAGGAGTTATGCCTGGAAATGAGCCCAGAACCACAAGCAAGCTGTGCGGAAGCTAGAGCGATATATTCCCAAACCACGCTCTCCTCTACTGGACATCCTCCTACCGGTACCTCCCAGTGGTCAAACCCAATGAAGCTGGAGGCCAAGGAAGCCTGGATGATGCGGTGCACAGAGATGGGCTACCTAGACAAAGAACAGTGCTTGTAAAGACCGAAAATGGAGGCTGAGCCAGCAGCAAGGTGGGGGGCAAATGGAAATAAGCCAGCTTTGCCTCCCCTCTTAGATCCCTTTCCTCTCTGGGTTGTCTCGAGAACTTTATGCAGCTGTTGCAATAAAACGGGTGCCCTATCTTGAGAAGGGCAGAGGGTTCACCTTCCAGAGCTGCTTTGGGCATAAGAAGTCCTTGGGTCTTGGAAATGCACCAGCTCACTTAACGAGAAAATTGCATAGGAGTTTGGGGCTAAGGCCTTGCAGCGGTAAGACCTCTGTAAGGTTCCTTCCTAAACTTGCAAGCACAACAGGCTGCTGGTGGAGCATTCAGGGGTTCAAAACTCTAGCCAAACAACCTTCCAGCTCATCATGAGTTAAATGCTACTTGACCACTCAAGAGGTGAGAATACTGAGGCTCAGAGAGGTTTGGCAGTTTTCCTGAAGTCAAGCCTCAACAAATGTGGGGTCTGAACCCTGCCATCTGCCTCCAACACCATGTTTTCTCATTAGCACACAAGACAGCACTCACCTTCACACTCTCTGCTGCTCAAGACCACTTTTTTTTTTTTTTTTTTGCTGTTGAGTTGATTCTTCATGGCTACCCCATGTGTACAGAGTAGAAACCGTACTCCGTAAGGTTTTTTTTTGTTCCTGTTTTGGTTTGTTTATTTAATTTTTTTTTTGTTGAGAATATACACAGCAAAACATATACCAATTCAACCATTTCTACGTGTACAATTCAGTGATGTAGACTACATTCTTCAAGTTGTACAACCATTCTCACCCTCCTTTTCTGAGTTGGTCCTCCCTCGTGAACATCAACTCACTGCCCCCTAAGGTTCCTATCTAATGTTTTGAGTTGCTGTTGTCAAGACCACTTCTTAAGAGATGATTTCACAGACAGGTCTTGCATTAAGGGAAAAATGCTCCATTCCTTAATGCTCTTCCTTTGACCCTGGTAAACACCTTCTTCCTCCTGTCTCAGTCAGAAGCTAAGCCTGTCACAATCGGGACTGGCTGGTGCATGATAAAAATAGTGTGGCCAGACCACGTGGCTTTGCAAACTCTAAGGAACCAAAAATGCACCAACCCCTGCTCAGCACGAGGAAGAAAGATGGGTCCCAAAGGACCGGTGCCAAGTCTTACACTCTGGTTCAGTCCTGTCAGGCGAAATCCAATGATCTTTTAGCATCTTCATTATGTTTAGAAAAATCCAGCAGCCTGAATTCCCTCAGTTTTCCTAAGACAGTCCCCTCTGTTTTGTTGTCTTGGTTCCAACTCACAGCTACCCAATGTACAACAGAATGAAACCCTGCCAGGTCCTGCACCATCCTCACAATTGTTATGTTTGTCCCCATTGTTGCTGCCACAGGTGTTAATCCATCTTGAGGAGGGTACTCCTTTTTTTTTGCTGACTCTCTATTTTACCAAGCATAATGCCCTTCTCCAGGGACAGGTCCCACCTGATAATATGTCCATAGTATATGAGACGAAGTTTCGCCATCCTCACTTCTAAGAAGCATTCTGGTCGTACTTCTTCCAAGACAGATTTGTTCGTTCCTGTGGCAGTCCACGGTATATTCAATGTTCTTCACCAACACCATAATTCAAAAGCGTCAGTTCTTCTTTGGTTTTCCTTATTCATTGTCCAGCTTTTGTCCCTATAGTAAAAAACAAACAAGCACACGCTCTCACACACACAATCTCTCTCTCTCTCTCGCACACACACACACATACACACACACACACACACATTTTTGTCAGGATTAATCCTACAAGAGCCAGGAGCAAGCAGGGCCACATTTTCCACAGGCCTCATGTGTCCCCATTGTGGTTTGTAGATCAAGTTCAAGACATGCCAAATGTGTTGGGTAACTGAAGAATCCTTTAGAAAAATAAATAAATAAAAACTTACAAAATTTGCAATGAGTATTGTTTAAATGCAGTGCCATGGTCTCCAACAGATGTGTTAATACATCCTTTTCTTCTTTGCTCTACACGGGAGTTTTTCAGTCTTGGCACTATTGACATTTTGGCCCAGATAACTGGCCCAGATAATTTGGCCCAGGAAATTGGCTCTCCTTTGAATTATAGGATGTTTAGCAGCATCCCTGACCTCTACCCATTAGATGCCAATAGCACCTCCTCCCCAGTTATGACAACAAAATGTCTCCAGACTCTGCCAAATGTCCCCCAGGGAGAAACATCATCCTCGTTTGACAACCACTTCTCTACAAACTTCTGTAGTAACGTAGTCTGCTCAGTTCCCACAACCTACTTGTTTGCCAACAACCATTGTTCAACTGACTTTTTTTTACAGACTTACCCAGATGACTGGTCATCATTTAAGGTAAGATATCTATCCCCTTGTGAGAGGCCCTAGTTAAACAGTACCCTGTCTTGGCAGACTCAAAAGAAACCCCAAGGAACCATGTCCTCACGTCAATTCCCTCATACTACAGCCAAAATATTTCTATTTTTGTTTTGTCTGAGATTCAAAAGTCTGAAGTCTCCAATTCCTAAGGAATTATTCCAAAACAATAAAAATAATAATTAATAACGTGTACAAAGGTTTAATTACAGAAAGAGCCTCGCAGCAAAGATTTTAACATGGAAAATTTGGCAACAGTCTACATGTCTGATAATAGGTGATTGGTTAAATAAGCTGCGGTACGTTCATCTAACGGAATATTCACATGTCATTAAAAATGAGGAGAGTGGGAATATATTGACACCAGGAGATGTTCATGGAATGGTAAGAACAAGACAGGTTATTAAAGAGTATTTTCAGTAATTATCCCATTTTTTAAAATGTGTTTGCATCTGCACATACAGTCTGAATAAAAATAAGCTAATAATAGGCATTTTTAAGTTTCTACCCTTTTATCTGTATTTTCCATTTTTATAATAAATGTATTTGACTTATTTTACATAATAGTTTTTTTTAAAAATCAGCTCCTGGATGATCAGAGTAGTTGCATGTTATTATGCTTCCAAAGGAGTGCAACGAAAAAAAGTCTGTAACTATAGATTGAAGTATGAAATGACATCACCCTTAAAATTTACTGGCTGTTGTTGTTTGGTGTCAAGTTGATTCCAACTCATAGTGATTGTATAGGACAGGGTAGAACTGCCCCATAGGACTTCCTAGGCTGTAGTCTTTATGGGAGAGCCCTGGTGGTGTAGTGGTTAAGAATTTTGCTGCCAACCAAAAGGTCGGCAGTTCGAATCCACCAGTCGGTCCTTGGAAACCCTATGGGGCAGTTCTACTCTGTCCTTTAGGGTCACTGTGAGTCAGAATCAGCTTGACGGCATCGGGTTTGGTTTTTTGATTTTAATCTTTATGGGAGTACTGAATAGCTATTATTCCAGAGAATTCTTTCATGCAAGGATAAGGTAAAATAATCTTAGTTTATATTTTTTCAATTACTCCATCCTAACTGGGACAGGGAAGGAAATAAGTCTTGGACTGACATAATTTTATTGAGTTTTTATTGGTCCAAAACTACAAACCCGATGGGTTAGCCACAGTATGAGGTCATTCAGAAGCAATGCTTTTGTGAGATGACAAAGGCGTTTACGGGCAACAAGATGGAAAAGACTGGATGCATGGCCTCACTCCAGTGCCATCATGGAGGTGGCTGAATTTATCGAAGAAAAGACATGCCAACCCAGTCAGAATTCCAAGAAACAACCTGAAAACACTGGAAGTAGAAAAAGTCATAAACTCCAAGGGGTTGCATAGATGCTCACACACGACAAAAGTGCAATCTTTTACAAGTTGCTTATGAGATACAGCCTTGGCTGGAGCAACGAGAGAAAGCTGAGTTTCTGTAACCTATCTCTAGCACAGCTTCAGGTCACACTGCTGGCGAGGCTGTGCATCCCTATTGCTAGTGAAATTACTCTGGAACAATGACAGGAGTGTTGCAAGGACTTGCTAGAGAAAAAGCCCAGGCTTCACTATATTCAGAACAAAACTTAAAGCAAGCTCCCAAGGTGCTCCAGTTGGTCCAACTACACCTACTCTTCACTTATTGACTATCTTATTATCCTACATTTCACATTTATGACAATAGTAAAAAATCTACTATCCAACTATTTTGCACATTAACAATATACTTCTGGCAGTAAAGAACACTGAGGTGTTAGGCAAAAGTAATGTTGGTTGTGATGGCTAAGGAAGGTTATGTGTCATCCTTGCTAGGCCATGATTCTAAGTGGTTTGACAGTTATGTAATGACTCAATTTGGCAGTTATGTAATGATGTAATTTGGCAGTTGTGTAATGATGTAGTCATCCTCCATTTTGTGATCTGATGTGGTCATCCTTCATTTTCATGTAATGCTGATTTTCACTTAATGACCTGATCTTTGGAATCTAACTATGCCTGTAAGTGAGGAGTGGGTATATTGACAAACAATAACTTAGGTGGCACATGAGATGATCAGGGACCAGGATACGTGTGCATCAATATAGCAAGATACAAATAAGAAGTCATTACCCACTTGACTCCCCTTTAGGGTTGCCAGATAAAATATAGGATGAGCCATCAAATTTGCATTGCAGATAATGCAATAAATAATTGTTTAGTATAAGTATGTCCCAAAGGTCCTTGGGTGGCACAAATGGTTTGCACTCAGCTGATAACCAAAAGTTTGGCAGTTCAAGCCTACCCATTAACACCATGGAAGAAGCAGGCCCAGTGATCTGCTTCCATAAAGATTACAACCAAGAAAACCCTACAGAGCAGTTCTACTATGTAACACATGGAATCTCCTAAGCCACAAGTAAACAACAAAGTCAACACCAAAATATGTATGTCCAAATATTGGACTGGGTGTCCTGTATTTTTATTACCTAAATCTGGCAACCTTACTTCTCTAGAATTCACCTGCAGAGACATTGTGAATCCAAGTGACGTTCGGCTGGGCTGGTCATTTAATTTCTCATACGTTAAGTAGTAGCTTTTCTTATAAGAAGTGATTCTTAGCTTCCCAAAGCAGTTTTAAAGGGCCCAAGTTATCTGGCGAGTCTCTGTATGGTGCAAACAGTTAACATGCTAGTTTGCTACCCAAAAGGTTGGAGGTTTAAGTACACCAGAGGAGCCTTGGAAGAAAGTTCTGTCGACCTACCTGTGAAAAATCAACTATTAAAAACCCCAGGGAGCCCAGCTCCATTCTGACACACACGAGGTCCTCATGAATCAGAGTCAACTCGACGGCAACTGGTTTTGTTGGTTAAAAGTTACCTGGATCAGAAAGGCGTAAGAAAAGGTGGTTGAAAAGTCAGAAGACCTGAGATCTGTTGTTAGTTGTCATTGAGTTGATTCTGACTCATGGTGACTCCATGTGTGCAAGGTAGAACTGTACTCTATGAGGTTTTCAAGCCTGTGACCTTTTAGAAGATCTCCAGGCCTTCTGAGATGTCTTTGCATTTTGAACTGCCAATAGTCCAGTATCTAAACATTTGTACGGTCCAGGGATTCCATACCTACAATATTGCCCTGGAAGTTCCAGTAATGAGCCTTGTGTGACTTTTGGACAAGTCATCTAAATTCTGTAGGCCTTAGTTTCCAGATTAGATTAGTGATGGAAAATATGTGGTTGCCTTTCTTTTTTGAAACTCATGGCAGACACTGCTAATCAATCACCACATTATTTTCCATGGTGCCCAAGTGCAGCCTGGAAATTTTTCTAAACAAAGTGCTCTAGGCAGCCACCATCAATCACCAAGGGTCCACCCATGAAATGAAATCAACTTGCCTTTCTTGAGTTAAATGCTCCCATGGTTTCCCTTCCAGCTTTAATTAGAGCCTGGAATCTCTCGTATTACACTTCAACTTTAAAAGGCGAGGTCATTCATAGTTTCACAACCTGTAATTAAAACCAAAGCTTTATAAATGCCTTTTTTTTTTTTTTTTTTACAAATTCAGAGCAGGAGTAATGGACTCAGGATTCCTGCTTTGACCAGGCTTTAAGCATGCTGTATGGCTCCAATAGCTCTCCAGGGACCTCACAGAGGACTTGGTAGGTCCTCACCCTGGCCCCAGCGGTGAACTAGGTTTCACTGCTCTGCATGTTTCTGCTTCTTTCTGCATCCATGGGCTTCTCACGTGGTCCACTGGGCTTCTTTGCCCTGTCTCTATGTCTTCTACTTCACATATCCTGCTTTCTCATAATTTCAACCCCTCTTGGCCTCTCATTGCTCAACATTAGTTCATGACATCTTGTTTGCTTCAGCTCCCACTGCTCATCCACTGCTTCATTCTCTCTTCATTTCCCAGTTCAAATCCCCAGAGTGAGGATATCATGGCTCAATTGGCTCCTGTATGCCAAGTGGCCACTCTGTGGATTAGCTGCTAACTGAATCAGAAGATATCCCTTGGTCCAGTCAGGCACAACTATAAGTACCTGGTATAAAGCATGATTGACTATGCAAAGCCTGTTGGCAGGACATGCTGGCAGGGTTTTTGTTTTTTCATTTTTTCCCTCCAAAAGGGTTGTGACAGAGCCGATGCTATTATAACCAGTTCATAACCTCACAGGCTTGTTCAAGACCAAATATGATAAAGTATGCAAGAAGCTACTATTTTAGCAAAATTTCTCCAAAAGCTGCCCCTGAGCCCAGAATGTGAGTGTAAGTAATTATTTGGGATGTGCAGGAAACAGCAATAGGGTAGTGAGAAGCAATGAGAGAAGAGCAGACAATAAGTGTGCTTTACTAAGCAAACTGCCACAAAAGCTTATCCCAAATGGAATGTCGTGGATTGAATTGTGTTTTCCCCAAAATGTGTGTATCAATTTGGCTGGGCCATGATTCTCAGTATTGTGTGATTGTCTACCATTTTGTCATCTGATATGATTTCCCTATGTGTTGTAAATCCTATATCTATGATGCTAATAGGGGGGTTGGGCAGCAGTTGCACTGACGAGACAGGACTCATTTTATAGGATTTGATTGTGTCTTGAGCTGGTTTCTTTTGTGATATAAAAGAGAGAAGCGATCAGAGAGACATGGGGACCTCATACCACCAACGAAGCAGTGCCAGGAGCAGAGCGTATCCTTTGAACCTGCGGTTCCTGCAAGGAGAAGCTCCTAGTCCAGGAGAAGACTGATGAGAAGGGTCTTTCTTCCAGAGCCAACAAAGAGAGAAAGTCTTCCCCTGGAGCTGACACCCTGAATTTGGACTTTTAGACTACAATACTGTGAGGAAATAAATTTCTCTTTGTTAAAGCCATCCACTTGTGGTATTTCTGTTACAGCAACACTAGATAATTAAGACAGGGAAACTCAGAGAAATGTGATAGAACACACACTACAGAATATACTTACCCTGAAGTGAGGGAGCTGTCGTATTTATAAACCAACTCCCAAGAGTCACTGGTTGAGGCTGTTCCCAGGGATGCCGCTGTGCTCAGACAGAGTAACTTTTTAAGATTTTAGAAAAAGGCTTCAAGTACAGAGATGCAGATAAGGCAGATCAGAGCGCCCTGAATGGGGTAAGGTTCAGGGATAAGAGAGGAGCATTGACAGCTATGCTATAGCACTGTCTACTTTAAAATCAGTATCAGCAACATGATTGGAGGCAGCTCTATTTTGTTCAACATAAAAACACAAATCCTCACAACTGGACCAATAAACAACAACATGATAAACAGAAAAGATTGAAGTTGTCAAGGATTTCATTTTACTTGAATCTACAATCAACGCCCATCGAAGCAGCAGTCAAGAAATCAAATGACATGTTGCATTGGGCAAGTCTGCTGCAAAAGACCTCTTTAAAGTGTTTTAAAGCAAAGTTGTCACTTTGATGACTAAGGTGCACCTAACCCAAGCCATGGTATTTTTAATCGCCTCTTATGCATGCAAAAGCTTGACAACGAATAAGGAAGACTGAAGAAGAATTGATACCTTTGAATTATGGTGTTGGCAAGAATAATGAATATACCATGGACTGCCAGAAGAACACACAAATCTGTCTTGGAAGAAATACAGCCAGAATGTTCCTCAGAAGCAAGGATGGCAAGACTTCATCTCACGTACTTTGAACATGTTATCAGGAGGGACCAGTCCCTGGAGAAGGACATCATGCTTGGTAAAACAGAGGGTCAGCAAAAGAGAGGAAGATCCTCAGTAAGGTGGACTGGCATGGTGGCTGCAACAATGGGCTCAAGCACAGCAATGAATGTGAGGATGGAACAAAACCAGGCAGTATTTTGTTGCGTTGTACATAGGGTCGTTATGAGTCAGAGCCAACTCGATGGCACCTAACAACACAACAATTTTGTTCACTGCTCTGTCCCCAGTACCTGGAACAGTGCCCAACACATAATAAATGCTCAATAAATATCTGTGCAATAAATCAGTAAATTAATAAATGATATGTATCCTTCACATTTGTTTTTCTCCTTATGGGAATAAAGAGACAATGTAATAGGAGAGGAAACCCTGGTTGCTTAGTGGTTAAGAGCTTGGCTGCTGACCAAAAGGTCGGCAATTCAAATCCACCAGCAGCTCCTTGGAATCCCTATGGGGCAGTTCCACTCTGTCCTATACTGTCACTATGAGTCGGAATCGACTCGATGTCAATGGGTTTGTTTTTTTGGAGGGGAGGTGATAGAAGAAGGGTAAATCAGACCAGTTATTGGTCACAAAGGAGCACCACCTAACATTAAAAAAGACTTAGGTTTTTGTACCCTTTCTGTACCTCTGAAAAAAGCAAGAAAAACAACTTTCTGCAACATCCTCCTTAAGTCGTATTTTCATTTGTGTCCACTGAGGTTATCCTTTATGGTCATTTTAGTTTGGTTTCAGCTGCATAAAATGATGAAGTATGGAGAAGAGTTATATTTGTCTTCTTTCCCCAGGCCTACATGCCAAAAGTTGACCCTGAATCCTGCTCTTGTTTAAACCCCATCACACACAGGCTGCAGTAGTAAGTGTTGGGAGGAGGCAATATTAACCCACTTCTACTGATAGGATTTGAGAGGAACTTCCAAGTAACCCCTTTCCTTTCCTTTGAGAGTCTAAGCCAACTGAAAAATACATTCACAGAAGTCACATATGGCCTGAAATATTGGTTTGTCTACTGGTAACAAATCAGAAGGTGCAACTCAGATCTGAAGCTGAAAAAGACTCCCCAGTGGTTGCCCCTACGTCAAGGTCTTGGGGAGCACTTGCCCTGCAGAGCAGACAATTCTCCATCCAACCTCAAAGAGGACGGAGAACTGCTTCACCCCAAGTCAAGCTCACAGAACCCAAAAGAGGCCACACCTTCATGGTGATCCCACTCCCAACAGTAACCCAAGACCAGTGGGGGCCAGACTCTTGCCGTCTTACCAGTCAGAGAAATTACTCCTCCTTCTTCCATCTGAAAGAAGCCCTGGAGGCGTAGTGGTTAAGGTCCTCTACTGCTAACTGAAAGGTTGGCATTCAAAACCACCAGCTGTTCCACGGGAGAAAGACGTGGCTGTCTGCTTCCATAAAGATATACAGCCTTAGAAATCCCCATGTGGTTGCTATGAGTAGGAATCGACTGGAACGCAGGGCGTTTGGTTTGGGTCTTCCATCTGAAGTTGCTGTTGAAGGGTAGAGATAACCCAAAACGATACTTAAGAGAGAGTGATGGGTGATGGGAACCCAGAGAGGGGCGCGAGGTATGCCTCCGCCATCCTCACCTTTACAGGAGAAGTGCTAGTCTGAAAATCTATTTCCCCTTTAATTCTTAGTGACTTACTGACTGGATAGGCGCAAACATGAACTGGAATGGATCTGCCAAGGGGCGGCTCTACAGAAGGCCGTTTTCAATTTCTCTTTCCTTCCATCACACAAATATAAATGTATTTAGGTCACGACAGAAACTGAAGGTGTTTCCACAACCGAAGCCACCACTCTGTTCATTCCATGACTCAGAGATCGTCAGTAAACTCTGCCGGGAGTGCTTAGCAAAAGGAGTTTAGAAATGTCAAGACTGAGGCTGTAATAAGTCAAAGGGGAAGCTATTTCTTTGGGAGCATTTCTTCCTAAGCAAAATGAGGTAAGAAAACAGTCATTTTGCTTTTGCTTTAAGGTCTACTTTGATGGCGGCAGAATAGTGTGGCCAGTTTACTTTTTAAGGTACTGACCCCTAGTGGCCAACAACGATAACTACTCTAGTAGAGAATAAATTTTGTTAAGATTTTATGGTGTGGTCTAGAAGTTTTAGAGGTCATCTTTCTCTACCAACTTCATGTTACAGAAGAAGAAACATAAAACCGAAAGAAATGTACTTGTCAGTGATCGCTGAGATGGGACAGGAGACAAGGGCTTCTGTCCATCCTTCAGTCAGCCCTTGCATGGCCTAGCGTGCATTTCAAAGCTATTCTTCCACTCATACTGCAATTAATAAACAATTAGAGCCACAATAGCAATACTCCAGTTTCAGAAAACAAACCTGGCTGAATAGTGTGAATAGAGGTCTCAACGCTTACTGGGTGGTAAATGGCTAGAGAGCAAGGATTTCATTTTAATCATCTTTGAATCTTCAGTACTTTGCACCATACATGCCCAGTGGCAAGTACTTAATAAATATCAGATAAATGGATATACTGATGGAAAGATAAATTTATATTTGAATTTAGACATGAACTAAAACCAAAAGCTACTTGCCTTCAATTAACAGATGAAAGATCTAAGATTTGAGGCCTGCAATCTGGTCTTAAACTAAAGCTGATTTCCTAGCCCCTTGCCCTGTTGATCCTACTGTCACAGACGACCTTTCTAAATTTTATAGAGGCAGCCTCTCTGAGCCTCTGAACCAACCCAGGTGTCAAGGATAGGTCAGGTGTTGGTGAGGACAGGGAGAATTTGGAACCTTCATACACAGCTGGAGAGAGTGTAAAATGGTTCAGACAGTGTGGAAAACAGTTTGGTGGTTCCTCAAAGAGTTAAACATAGAATTACCATATGATCCAGAAATTCCACTCCTAGGTGTATGCCCAAATAATTGAAAGCAGGTATGCAAACAAATACATGTACATGCATGTCCATAACAGCACTATTCATAACAGCCAGAAAGTAGAAACAACCCCAATGTCTATAGATGAATGTAGGGATAAACAAATGATGGTAAATGCATACAAGGGAATATGATTCATCCACAAAAAGGAAAGCAGAACAACGATTATGAGAATGTGCAGGACCTAGCCGTGTTTTGTTCTGTTGTATATAGGGTTGCTGTGAGTCGGAACCAACTCGACAGCACCTAACAACAACAGCAATAAAAAGGGATACATGCTACAGTGTGGATGAACCTCAAAAACATTATGCTAAGTGAAAGAAGCAAGACACCAAAGGCACATATTATATGATTTCATTTATATGCAATGTCCAGAATAGATAAATCTATAGAGATAGAAAGCAGATCTTTGTTGCCATGAGCTTGAGGGCTGTGTCTAGACGTAACCTCGTGACTGAAGTCTAAAACCCCTTCAGATACTGAGACGAGTGCAGAACATATTGGTGCAAACCAATACTTGGAAAACCAGGATTTCTCCCCCTGGGCACTATTGACATTTTGGGTCAGGTAGTTTTTTTTATTGTGGGGACCATCCCAGGCATTATAGAAGGTTTAGCAGCATCCCTGGCCTCTATCCACTAGATGCCAGTATCACTCCCCCAGTTGTGACAACCAAAAACGTTCACAGACATTACCAAATGTCCCACTAAATCTAAAAGAGTGTAACCACAGATAAACTAAAAGAGTGTAACCATGGAATCTGAAGTAAGAAATGTCTGTTGTATCTGGAGCATCAGGCACTGATGGTTATTTTTATGTGTCAACTTAGCTACATTGTGGTTCCCAGTGGTTTTGCTAAACACTAGACTAGTTATTGTTCCATAATGTCATCTAATGCAATGCAATGTAATGTAATCAATCAGTTCAAAGGAGAGTTTCTTAGGATGTGGTCTGCCTTCAGACTATAAATAGATATTTTGGCAGACCTCTCTCTCTCTCCATAAATATGTGTGCGTCTCACTGGTTTTGTTTCTCTAGATAACCCTAACTAAAACAGGGGCATCAAGGTCACAAAGAACAAAAATGCTTCAGTTGCTCGGGAATCATCTCCAGCAATAACTGGCTAGACTCTTCTTTCTCTCTCCATTGGCACTGGGACCAATGCCTACCCTTGAATTGAGTAAGCTCCTCAAGATTTATGAATAACTCTAGGTGGGAATGAGACTTCACAGGGGAGACACTGGAATTCCTGCTGATAAGGGCAAGCCCATTTTCAAGTGACTGATTAGAAAATGAAGGCGTTGTGGTGATGTTTGTACCCTATGTGGATGAAGGAGGTCATCCCAGAGAGGTGCACTCAGGGGAGTAGCTGGAGAGAAGAGAACATGAAAATTGTTTGAAAATAACCTTTTCAACAAGAAAAATACGGGAATCGACTAGTCATCGTAGAGCAGCGGTCTTCTCTGATACGTAAGAGCATCTTCACTTACCAAAAATCATGTCTCTGAATAAAGTAACTCATAGCATTTTATTCTCTAGAGCTCCGGCAGCTCTCATAGGAGGTGAGACTGTTGGGAAATGAAGCAAATGAGATGAAAGTGTTGCAATTCAAAACAGGTTGAAAATCGTGGTACTGGAGGAAGAAAACCAAATGCCTTCATGCCTGTAAAACAAAATCGACGACATAAGCAGTATGTTGGAGTCAATAAGTGTTTCTCTCCATTCACTGTTAGAAACACAAGGTTCAAATTAGCTGGGGTTCAAGTTACATTTCAAGGGGAGCTGTATATAATTCAGTAAATTGGAAAATATAAATCAAAAGTGATCCGGGGTGCTTCTTCAACTTCCAAGTTGAGCCCGATTTCAGCGATGTGTTTTCGCGTGTGATGCGTGTTTTCTTTCACGGAGAAAATAAATAGGCTACAATCAGAAGTACTATAAAAGCCAAAGAACTGAGTAAGAATGACACAGTTATCTAATACTGAAATTGTGTTCCACAGGTCCAGGTGTAAAATGCATATTTTAGCCATTTGCTGACCCAAATAATACACCATTGCGGCTTTCCTTCAAAGAGAATGCAGCATAGTAGACCCTGGTGGTGTAATGGTTAAGTGCTATGGCTGCTAAGCAAAAGGTCAGCAGTTCGAATCCACCAGGCACTCCTTGGAAACCCTATGGGGCAGTTCTACCCTGTCCTGTAGGGTCGCTATGAGTCAGAATTGACTCAACTACAATGGCTATTTTTAGTCTCATCTCAGGCTCTACAATTTTTCCACATTTATTCCAGTATCCCAAAAATGGAGAAAAGTTTCAAATGTAATACACTTTAGTGGCACTATCCTTGGGGGCATTGAATACATTTGCCTGTTTTTTGTAAGAAGTATGTGGTTCAGAGCCCCGTGTAACAAATAATGACTATATCTCGTTCATTCACCTATTTACTTATTTAAATATGTGACTCCTCCAGTCACTATGGTTACTGTTGTTCAGGTACTGTCGAGTCAGCTCCAACTCAAAGCAACTCAATTTATAACCGAACGAAACACCACCCGATCCTGCACCATCCTCACAATCCTTGCTATGTTTGAGCTCACTGTTGCAGCAACTCTGTCAGTTCATCTCATTAAGTATTTTCCTCTTTTTTGCTGACCCTCTATTTTACCAAGAATGATGTCCTTCTCCAGAGATTGGTCCCCCCTGATGACCCTGATGACCCTCCAAAGTAAGTGAGACCTCGCTTCTAAGGAGCATTCTGACTGTACTTCCTCCAAGACAGATTTGTTTGTTCTACCAGCAGTTTACAGTATATTCAATATTCTTCACCAACTCCGTAATTGAAATGTGTCAAGTATTCTTTGGTCTTTTTCTTCATTGTCCAGCTTTTGCTATTACTGATATTAGTAATATTACTATTGTTGTGTAACAAATTACTCCCAAAATTTAGTGGCATAAAAGCATTGTCTTATTACGCATATGGAGTCGGGAATGTGAACCGAACACAGCTTGGATGGCTACTCTCTGCTCTATAATGTCTCAGCTGAGAAAACTTGGTCCCTGCCAGGTGACTGAACATCTGGGGGCTGGAATCATCCAAAGGCTTATTCACTCACATGTCTGGTGCCTTTGCTAGGATGACTCAAAGACTAGGGTTGCCAAGCAAAGAATCTACTACCCATGGTTTTCCCAGTGGCTTCACTTCCTCACTCCATGGCAGCCTCAGGGTAGTTGAACTTAAGGTGTCTCAGGACTCCAAGCAAAAATGTTGGAGCAAAGAAGGTAGAAATTGCATTGCCTTTTCTCACTCAGCCTCAGACATCACCCAGCATCATTTCTGCCATATCCTATTGGTCAAAACAATTACAAGTCAACCTTGATACAAGAGGAGGGAAAATAGACTCACTTCTTCATGGGAGGTGTGTCAAAAAATTGGGGAGCTTTACCAACTCTTCAGACAGGGACTGGACTGGACTATGGGATAGAAAATGATACTGGTGAGGAGTGAGCTTCTTGGATCAAGTAGACACAGGAGACTATGTTGACATCTCCTGTCTGGATGGGAGATGAGAGGGCAGAGGGGGTCAGAAGCTGGCCGAATGGACATGAAAATAGAGAGTGAAAGAAGGAGTGTGCTGTCTCATGAGGGGGAGAGCAACTAGGAGTATATAGCAAGGCGTATATAAATTTTTGTATGAGAGAATGACTTGGTTTGTAAACTTTCACTTAAAGCACAATAAAAGGTAAGGAGCTTTATTTTAAAACCACCACAGTGGCATAGCAAAATAGAGCATAAAATGTTTATTATTAGGAATAATAAAAGGAACATAACTGCCCATACATCGTTGTTGTTGTTAGGTGCCATCAAGTTGGTTCTGACTCATAGCGACCCTATGTACAACAGAACAAAACACTGCCCGGTCCTGCGTTGCCCTCACAATCATTGCTACGCTTGAGACCATTGTTGCAGCCACTATGTAATCCATCTCGTTGGGGGTCTTCCTCTTTTTCACTGTCCCTCTACTTTACCAAGCATGATGACCTTCTCCAGGGAACTGATCCCTCCAGATAACATGTCCAAAGTATGTGACATGAAGTCTCGCCATCCTTGCTTCTAAGGAGCGTTCTGGTTGTACTTCTTCTAAGACAGATTTGTTCGTTCTTCTGGCAGTCCAAGAATATATTCAATATTCTCCTCCAACACCATAATTCAAAGGCGTGAATTCTTCGATCTTCCTTATTCATTGTCCAGCTTTCCCATCTATATGAGGTGATTGGGTCAGGTGTGCCTTAGTCTTCAAGGTGACATCTTTGCTTTTTAACACTTTAAAGCGATCTCTTGCAGCCAATTTGCCCAATGCAATGTGTCTTTTGATTTCTTGACTGCTGATTCCATGGGTGTTGGTTGTGGATCCCTTGATCCTAAAATCCTTGATCCTAAAATGAAATCCTCAATCTTTTCTCCATTTATCATGATGTTGCTTATCGGTCTAGCTGTAAGGATTTTTGTTTTATGTTGAGGTGTTGTCTTTGATCTTCCTAAGTGCTTCAAATCCTCTTTACTTTCAGCAAGCAAGGTTGTGTCATACGCATAACTCAGGTTGTTAATGAGTCTTCCTCCAATCCTGATGCCCCGTTCTTCTTCATATAGTCCAGCTTCTCAGATTATTTGTTCAGCATACAGATTTAATAGGTATGGTGAAAGGATACAACGCTGACCCACACATTTCCTGACTTTAACCATGCAGTATCTTCTTTTTCTGTTTGAATGACTGCCTGTTGATCCATGTACAGATTCCTCATGAGCACAATTAAGTGTTCAGGAATTCCCATTCTCCACAATGTTCTCTATAATTTGTTATGATCCACATAGTCGAATGCCTTTGCAGAGTCAATAAAACACAGGTAAACATCCTTCTAGTATTCTCTGCTTTCAGCCAGGATCCATCTGACATCAGCAATGATACCCCTTGTTCCACGTCCTCTTCTGAATCCAGCCCGAATTTCTGGCAGTTCCCTGTAGATGTACTGCTGCGGCCGCTTTTGAATGATCTTCAGCAAAATTTTGCTTGCATGTGATATTAATGATATTGTTCAATAATTTCAGCATTCAGTTGGATCACCTTTCTTGAGAATAGGTATACATATGGATCTCTTCCAGACAGTTGGCCAGGTAGCGGTCTTCCAAATTTTTAGCAGAAACTAAACTGCTGATATATCAGATTTTAAAAATTAGAAACTGAACTATCTTATGCCAATTAATTTAAAAACAAAGAAAAATGGACAACTTTCTAAAAATGTACAATATTCCAAAACTGAATTAAGAAAATATGTAAAAAAAAACTGAATAGACTTGTAAGCATTTAAGAAATTGAATCAGTGGTCAAAAATCTAGCTAGAAAATCTCCTAACCAGACTCCAAAATAAATTTTCTTGTCCATTATTTAGTGTCAGCACACAAAAAAAAATTTTTGTGCTGGCACTAAATAATGGATGGTCCTCTTCAATCTGAAGTAGTCTTTCATTTCTGAGATCTTTTCTTATGTTGTTGCTTTGGTAAAGTCTAACTTTCCATTTTCTTGGTTCTCTTTTTCTATAACTATGATTGTTGGGTTTCTTAGCCTGAGATCATCTCATTTTCTCTGTGAGGCTCTTCTGTAATGGCGATCGCTGGTGTTTTCATTGGCAGACCCTGAAGTGTCAGTGTCTGGGGTTCGTTCTTGGTGGCCATTCAGGTCTCCAATTTGATGCTGTGGAAGGGGGAGAGGGGGAGCCAAAGGTGCGTGTTTATACACACACAAAGGTGCCTAAGATCTATAAGAAGGGCTCGGAAAGGGTCCTGCTTATCTGTTCATTTCATAGACTGTTTTTCAGCACTGAGACACACCCCACCTTCTGCTGTGTGTACGTGGGAACCTGAGACCAGAGTGTCTCTGGTTCATCTCCACTTGGCAGCAGAAGATGAGAGGGGTGGGGCAGATGAACATTGTTCATCAGGCTGCCAGGAGTGAGGGAAGGTCCCAGGGGGCTGCCACTACCATGAACCAGTAGTTTCCGTGGAGTCAATTCCAAATCATGGCGACCCCATGTGCTTCAGGGTAGAACTGTGCTCCATAGGGTTTTCAGTGATGATTTTTTGGAAGTAGATAGCCAAGGCTTTCTTCTGAGACATCTCTGGGTGGTCTCCAACCTCCAACTTCAGTCAGCACGTAACTGTTTACACCACCCAGGGAATCCACCACAGGTCTAGCCCCTCTATATACAAACCCTGAAATCTTCCCACATTTTTAGCCCCAAATCTTTCTCTACCTTCCTTGGTATCTCGTGCTCCAAATCCCAAGCACCTGTGGGATTCTATGAAGGTTTGTTTCTTTAGTCTCATGCTTTCACCCGATACACCACACACACACACACACACAAAGCTTTCTTTGATCTGCTCATTCCATTATTCTTCCATTTGCTTTGTCTCTTCTCTAATTTTCTTTAATTTTTTGGACCATAACATTTGTATCCCCTTTCAGTACTTTTAGTGGGAGTCAGAGAGTAAACAAAGAGATATCTTCCACATTTAAGTGGAAAAAAACTCCAGTGCAACATTTGTGGGTGTTCAAAAACACCCCCACAGAGCCTTTGCAGCTGAGCAGTTAAACATGTCGGCCGGCCTCCGTGAAAACAGTGGCCTTTTATGATTCTAAACTGCTGCACCTCTGAGCATTGCTTGTCTTTTATCAGAAATCCCAGTGACCCGATGTCATGAAGGGGGCAGGGTGTTATGGCTTTAAAGCTTGACCTCATTTCTGCCCAGCTCCTCCTTGCCTTGTTTTCTTTGTCCTTCTCTGCTCCTCTGCCCACTCAGGATATTTTTATTTCACTGAAGTAGCCTGTCACTTTAAAAGAAAAAAACGCCACCCTGAGTGACTGTCCTTAGGAACGGGTTGCTAAGCCAGTGCTTTTGTTCGGGGACCGGGACGTGGCTGCGGCTTCCCCCCAGGGCCTCCTCCACACTTAGCCTCCCCCCTGGATTCGCTTAGAAGATTCACCAGCAAGACTCCTCACTCTCCACCCTCGTCTCCACCAGGAAAGCAGAGACCACAAAGTGCTGTTGTAAAGTTCCTGAGGTAAATCAGTTCCTAACGGACCGGGGCTGCAGCAACATTTTCCTGTTTTCAGTTCCTGGGTGTGGTGTTCCAGCTGCTCCCTGGGGACCTTGAGAGTGGATTTGATGAACTGTAAATTTACAGGTGCCCTCGTTTACTGTTTACCTTTTTTTTTTTTTTTTTGCTTCCTGGAATAAGAACGTAAAGCACTGACTTGTGCTGCTTTCGTTTGAGCTGCTGGCTAGTGTCTGGTTGGCCCAAACTGTAAGCCCAGCTGATGGGAAGCCTGTGGATGGGAAGGCTCCCTGGCTGGCGTCACTGAGTCCTTTCTGGAACTTCTGTGCCATCCTGGTGCAGGCCCCCGTCTCCCGGAAACATTTTCTACATGCTGCTTTCTGGGTCTGTTCAAATTGGTTTGAGGGGCTAAGTACTGGTTACTGCAAACTTCACTTTTCTTGGCACTAGACAGAAAGGGCCATTAACCGCAGGGCTGAGGATGGTTGCTCTTTACAAAGACCTCAAGAAAATCCACAGGCTGCAATTTAAACTGTTTTTTTCTCTCTGTTGCCAAAAGGTGCTATGAAAAGCTAATGAAATCTAATGGAAAATACGTGTATGTTATCAGGTTTCCATATAACTTTTTCTGACAATAAATTCAGCACCAGAATAAAATCAACAATGCACCAGGCAATAAGCTTAAGTTCCAAGTATACAGAAACAAATTAGACCAGGTCAGAAGCTCAGAGTTTGTTGGAGAAGACAGACCCATAAAGAGATAATGGCAGTACAGTGAGAAAGTGCCCTAAGTGATTTATAAAAAGGGCCAAAGTGCTTACAGCACAGCAGGACTGTATCCAGGAGGGGCTGGGAGCGCTTAGTTCATCATATAAATACAATGGACACATATCATACAACACAGCTCAAATACGGTATTCACAGACACTCTGCGGTATCTATTGTATCAAGCCACTTAAATGATTCCATGAGGCTATGTGTCACTAACTTCATAGTAAAGGATAACTTGGATAATGGATTCAAAGAGGGTGTGTTGTCAGGGCAGGGTTCAAGGGCTTCAGGTCTAACAGGATGGGAGAGAAAATGCCAGGCGCTCTAGACAGGGAGGAAATTCTCATAGCTGCAAGGGCAGGAGAAGGCTTCTGAAACATCATAAATGGAAACAGAAAAGAAGCTGTCCTGGGCCTGACAAGAGGTTCAGGGAGGGGACAGGTACTGATTATTGAAGCCAAGGAATTACAGGTGAGGCACTGAAGATGGTATTGCAGGGACTCACCATTGACAAAAAAGAGGAAGACCCTTGACGAGACGAAGTGACACAGTGGCTACAAGAGTGGGCTCAAAACATAGCAACGATTGTGGGGATGGCGCAGGACTGGGCAATGTTGCCTTTTGTTGTACAAAGCATCATTGACTTGACAGCACCTAACAACATCACCAAGGCGTACCTGAGTGGTGTGAACAGTTAATTCACTCGGCTGCTAACTGAAAAGTTGGAGGTTCAAGTCCACCCAGAGGCACCTCAGAAGAATGGCCTAGATATCTGCTTCTGAATGCTCACAGCCGTAGAAAACCCTGTGGAGCACAGTTCTGCTCTGCTCACATGGGATCACCATGAGTGGAATCAACTCAACGGCAGCTGGTTTCACGTCACCAAGGTCTTTCTCATTTCTCCCTTTCTTTCTCCCAAATTCTTTTTCTTTCTCCCCTCTTTCTTCTACTTTTCCTCTCTTCCACCATTTTTTCTTAATAAAAGCTACCAATATTCAGAGCCTAAGCATTATACTACACAGGTTCTATCATTTGAAAAAAAAAAAAACCCATTGGCATTAATTCTGACTCAGTGACCCCATAGGACAGAACAGAACTGCCCCATAGGGTTTCCAAAGAGCAGTTGGTGGATTCAAACTGCCAACCTTCTGGTTAGCAGCCCAGCTCTTAACCACTGCACCACCAGGGCTTCCTATCATTTAATCCTTATGAAATAATCATCCTTCAAGTTGGGAATTATTATCTCAATTTTATAGATGAAGAAATGTGCATCAGAGAGATGAAGGGGCTGCTGCAAGATTTTCCCAGTTATCTTCAAGTTGGTTCCGACTCTGGGCGAACCCACGTGTGTCAGAGTAGAACTGTGCTGCACTGGTTTTTAATGGCTTATTTTTCAGAAGTAGCTCACCTGAACTTTCTTCCAAAGGAGGTACATCTGTGCAGACTCGAACCTCCAACCTTTCAGTTAGCAGCCGAGCTCATTAACTAACTGTCTGGACCACCTAGGAGTGAAGTGATTTGGAGAAAATTTACATAGAAATTAGGTTCTCATTTAACAATCTCTTTACATATTATTCAGTGACATTGGTTACACTTTTCACAATGTGTCAGCATTCTCAGTATTGCCATTCTGGTTGTTCTGTTTCCATTAATCTACCTTCCTTGTCCCTCTTTACCTACTCATCTTTGGTCTAGGATAAATGTTGACCATTATGTCTCATGTAGATGATTGTTTAGAGAAGCACAGTATTCATGGGTGGAATTATTTATTTTATGACCAACTCTGTCATTGGGCTGATAGTTGACCACTGGGAATAGTTTGAGTTCCAAGTTTAAAGGGTATCCCAGGGTGATAGTCTCAGGGGCTCCTCTAGTCTCTACCAGTCCTGCAAGTCTGGCCTTTTTTAGGAATTTGAGTTTCACTCAACATTTTTCTCTCATTCTATCTGGGACCATCTATTATGTCCCTGGTCAGAACAGTTGGTAGTGGTAGCTGGGCACCATCTAGTTCTGATCTCAAGGTAGGTGAGGCTGTGGACCATTAGTTCTGTAGACTAGTTTATTCTTTGAGTATTTGGTTTCCTCCTTTCTTTTTTACTCCAGACACCTAGATATAACCAATAGTTATATCTTAGGTGGGTTCTGTGTTATTTTTAAGCAGCCAGGTTGAGATCCATTGCCTGCATTGCTGCCCCTTCCATATACCTTCATTCCTTTTCCTCTGCATCCTACAAGCTGCCACAGGGTCCTCTGGATGCTACTCTGTTCCACTCATGACCCTCGGGGATTGTCCATCTGTTTGGATGAAGTGCCGGTACTTTCCTTGAAAACATTTTCTTTAAAGACAAAAAGAGAAATGTCTTTGTTTCCTGCACTGAGTCTAATAAATCTTTGGCCTAAAGTAGCCAAAGCCTTTTTTCACTGGTGCAATGCTTTGAAGCTTTCAGGTGGAAATATTTGGACTTGAGAAACAAATGTATAGCATTTCCAGAATAGTGGGCTAACATAGAATAGTTACTGATATCATTGTGTTACAGGGCAGGGCTTCCCAGCTCAGCACTAAGCCCTGCTTAGGTTCTTACCTTCTTCTGACCAAGAATGACCAAGAGAGGCTCAGAGGTTCCACACGGACAAAGGCTTATTAAGGACAGAAAGAAAGTAAAAGGCTCGCGAGGGAGAGAGGGAGAGGGGTTTCCACCTACGCTAGCCTCCAGACTCTCTCTGAAGGAACGATTTCTTAGGGCTTATAAAAAGGCATTATCTTTATTCATTAGATGGGTGGAGATTTTCAGAAGGGGAGGGATTATGAAAATTAAATGTGCGCACAGTTGGGATTCAAGATGAATTTCCTCACGAAGGTTGCTGGAGCTAAGATGGAGTCTATCACAAAGGCTGCTGGGATGTCGAAGAAGACTTATTCTGGGATGTTGTACGTGTGTGATGTCTCTGGACCTTGGTTCAAGTCTTGGCAAGGGATCTTGTTCATGATTATCTCATATGGAAGGTCATTCAGGTTACCTTGATTTTTACTACGTATGCTCTGCACCTGGTGGGGGACTTGAAAAACAACTCAGGAGGGTGTTCAGTAATTTATAGCTCTGGTCAAGCATGTAGGGATAGGAAATATGGCCCCTTATCTTGTCTAAGTACCTAGTTTGTTAGTCACAAGTAGTCCCGAGTGCCAGCAGTAAAAGTTATATGGTGGTTTGCACTTAGGTTTAGATTCCAAGAATACTGAATCAGAGGCTATTTAACTATAGCTGGTCAAGCACACAGGGCCTTGGAATGTAGCCCCTTATCCTGTCTGAGCACCTAGTTTGTTAATCACAAGTAGTTCTCAGGTGCTAGCAGTAAAAGTTATATGGCGGTCTGAGCTTAGGTTTAAGTTCGAAAAATACTGAGTCAAAGGCCTCTTTAATTATAGCCAACCTGATCTCTTGCCTGTCTCAGCTGCAAAGGCAATAATAAATGGAGAGAGAGAGTATTGGACGGGAAAGGGGAGGGCTTTGGAATCACAAAATCTTGGGGTCAAATTCTGAATGTGACAGTGAATAACTAAAACCTTGGACCAGCCATTTAACCTGTCAAAGCCTCAGCTTCCTCATATTAAATTGAGACGCGTACTATTAACCTAGAAGTGATATTGTCAGACTGGAGAGAGCATATGTCTTCAGTTGCCAGCAGGTCAACTTCAATTCATGGCAACCCCATGTGTGTAGGAGTGAAATTCTTCTCCACAGGGTTTTCAGTGGCTGATTTTTTGGAAGTAGGTTACCGGGGCTTTCTTCCGAGGTGCCTCCGCGTGAACCCGAACTGCCAGCCTTGTGATTAGCAGCAGAACGTGGTAACCATTTTCAACAACCAGGGAATCCATTGAATATCCAGAGATAGCACAAAATGAGCCCGCAATAAATCATGGCTCTTATTTTAATGCTGCCCATAGGAATATATATTAAGGGGTTCAACGTGTATTGTGATGACAAGCTACATATTAAAGTTTGTCAGTAATGATCTATCTTTTCTTAGCAACGCTATTCATAAGAAAAACAAATTGTGGCGTCATTTGATTTCCTTGGAAACTCATTCAGAGGGAATGATTAGGAAAGAATAAGGAGAAGAAAATCAACCCCATATATTTTTATTTTCTACTTCTATTTCTTTCTTTCATGTACTTTTTTTTCATTTCTAAAGAACTTTTTTAAGTTACTAAAAATATTTCAGAGTTCTTTTTTCTTGTCCATAATTGCCAGAGCTGTTTACTGCAGAGCTTGTATCCTTTAGCATTTTATTTTTATTATCCACCTCTTTGTTCTCTCTTGATTACTCCCTTACTCCTTTATTTTCTTAGCTGTTTTTATCATTTCACATACCTCTGTCTATTTTTCATAACTTCTGTGGAGGCCTGGACGGGCAGCAAAAGAATGTTAGCTGCTTTACCACGCGAATTCCCCAGTTAGGTGGCTGAAGCCACGATCCCTTAGCGATGAGGTGCGCCAGAGACCCCGGGTCCAGTTAAGAGTCAGATTCCATGGACCACGAGTTTCTCAGAATGTACTCCAATCTTCACAGCAGCCCAAAGGGGGAAATAAGGCTTTGATGGGTTCCAGAATGTGGCCAGGGATGCACAGCCAGCAAGTAGTGATTTATGCATTCGTTCAGCAAATCACTATTGAGTATCTATAGTATGTCACAGTTTTAGGCCCCAAAGATGAATGATGATCAAAATAATGCCCCACCCTCTTATAGCTCTATCCTGATGGGGATTTAAAAGAAACAGTTTGCCATCAAGTTGGCTCTGACTCATGGCGACTCCATGTGTGTCAGAATAGAACCATGCTCCACAGAGTTTTCAATAGCTGGTTTTTTAGCAGTAGATCACCAGGTCTTTCTTCCAAGGCACCTCTAGGTAGATTCAAAATGCTGATCTTCGCATTAGCAGCTGAGGTGGAGATTGGTAGGCAATAAGCAAATAACTGTATCTGATGAGAAGCAATAAATACTATGGAAAAAGAAATAATGGTAAGGAAGTTAGGGAATGCCAGGAGAGTGGAAATGGGAACTTTTCATTGTATTTCAAAAGGTCCAGAAAGACATGACAAAATGAAATTTGGGAAACAGAGTCCCAGGTGGAGGGAAGAGAAAGTGCAAAGGCCCTGAGGCAAGAGGGTTCCAGAGTTGGGGGGGTGTAGCTCACACAGGACCTCGTAGGCCATTAAAAGGATTCTGGATTCTACTCTGTGTTAGAAAGGGAAGTCACTAGAGAATTTTAGGCAGAAAGTGTCACGATCTCGCTTAAATTCTAAAAGATGCACTCTATTCCCACGTAGGTAACAGACTTAGGTGAGTATTATGGATTGAATTGTGTCCCCCCAAAATAGGTGTGGTAAATTCTAACCCCTATACTTTTTTTTTATATACCCCATTTGGGGATAGGTTTGCTTTGTTATGTTAATGAGTCTGTATTAGCATAGGGTGTGTCTTAAGTCAATCTCTTTTGAGATATAAAAAGAGCAGATTAAACAAGGAAGCAGAGATGGGAGAAGACAGATGTCACATGTGAAGATAACCAAGGACCAAGGAACGAGGACCTTCCCTGACAGCCCACAGTGGGAGAAGGCCTTCCCCTAGAGCCAGCGCCCTGAATCTGTACCTCTAGCCTCCTAAACTGTGAGAAAATAAACTTGTTAATTAGAGCCACCAATTTGTGATATTTCTATTAGAGCAGCACTAGATAACTAAGACAGTGAGCAGGATGGGAAACAGAGAAGTTGGGAGGTTCTTGCAATCATCGACGTGGGAATGGTACTTGACTGGGGTGATAATAGTGGAGATGCTGAGAAATGGTTGGATTCCAAGTACACACCTACTTCTCACTTATCGACTATCTCATTATCTAACATTTTTCATTTACAACAATAATAAAAAATCCACTATCCAACTGTTTTGCACATTAACAATGTATGTCTGGCAGTAAGGAATGCCAGGGTGCAAGGCGAGAGTAATGCTGGCTGTGATAGTTAAGGTTATGTGTCACCTTGGCCAGGCCATGATTCTCAGTAGTTTGGGCAGTTATGTAATGATGTAGTCACTCTCCATTTTGTGACCTGATGTGGTCACCCTCCATCAATTCACATAATGACGATTTTTGTGTAACAACCTGGTCTTTGGAACTTAACCACGTTGATAAGTGAGGAGTGGGTATAATTTGAAGGTAAACTGGTGGGATGTTGGATGGATGCAATGTGGTATGAGAGTCAGAGAGGAGCCAAGAATGGCTTCTAGGTTCCTGGCCTGTGAACAGTGAAGTTCTGTTTAGTGCAACAAGGTAGGCTGTAGAATAAACAGGTGCAGAGGTAAAGGCAAGGAACTTCATTTGGGGCATGTTAAGCCACCTGTCTGTCCATCTGTCATGCTGCGGGGGCTTGCATGTTGCTGTGATGCTAGGAACTATGCCACGGGTATTTCAAATACCAGCAGGTTTCATACATGGTGGGCAGGTTTCAATGGAGCTTCCAGACTAAGACACCAGGAAGAAGGACCTGGCAGTCTACTCCTTGAAAATTAACCAGTGAAAACCTTATGGGTAACGTGATCGTGTGGATGGCACAGTGCTGGGCAATATTTCTTTCTGTTACACGTAAGGTGTCTATGAGTTGGCGCTAACTCAATAGCAACTAACAACAACAAGCCAAGTGAAGATGTCCACCCGCCAGTTGGCTGTCTGGGTCTGGAATTCTGCAGAGAGGGCAGGGCCCAGGATGTAAATTTGGCAAGTATCTGCATGCAGGTAGTATTCAAAGCCAAGGACAGGATGAGTGCTCCAATGGGGATGAATACAAGCAGGGCTGAACTGCAGGACACTCCCACATGAGATGGTGGTTGGGGAGATGAGAAGAAACCAGCAAAGGAGTTTGAGAGGGAGCCGCCGGGGATAGGAGGAAAACCAGGAAAGAACGTGTCTCAGTAGTCAAGTGAAGAAAGTATTTCAAGGAGAGAGTGGTCAACTATGCTAAACTCTGCTGAAGGGTCAGATAAGATGGGGACTGGTGCATCATTAGATATGGCAGTGATGAGTCACTGAAGACCCTCGCAAGACCAGTTTCAGGGAATGGTGGGCCCAAGGAACAGGCTGGAAAGAAGGGGGACGCTTCAAGGAGTTTTTCCTTAAAGGATTGAAAAATAGAGGTATAGTTTCAATGAGAAGTGAAGTCAAGAGAGGACTCTTTAAGGAAGGGACAAATTACAGCACTTTTTACAGTGACAGGAATGAGGCAACAGGCCAGGAAGAAATGAGGATCCAGATGTTGGGGCATGTTGTCCTGGAGGAGGGGAGGTGATGGGGCCCAGTGTACAGGCAGAGGAGCTGGCCCAGATCAAAGCAGGGATGGTTCACAGTAGCACGCAGAAGCCAGGGGGTGATATGGCCAAGTGAGGTGTGTGGATGGGGAGGAGAGGGATTTGGATGCCCTCTCTGGTCTCATCTATTTGTTCAGTGAAATGGGAAACGAGGTCATGAGCAGAGAATGAGGAGGAAAATGAAGGGTGAAGGTTTGAGAGGAGAGGTTATTGTTATTGTTAGCTGTCAGCAAGCTGGCCCCTGACTCATGGAGCTCCCATGCACAATGGAATGAAATGATACCTGCTCCTGTGCTGTCCCTGTGATCAGTTGCAGACTGGACCACTGCAGTTCATGGGGTTTTCACCGGCTGATTTTCATTAGTAGATTGCCAGGCCTTTCTTCCTAGTTTGTCTTAATCTGGAAGCTCCCTTGAACCTGTTTAGCAATACACAAGCCTCCACTAACAGATGGGTGGTGGCTACACGTGAGGTGCATTGACTGGGAATTGAACCCAGGTCTCCTGCATGGAAGAGGAGAATTCTACCACTGAGCCACCAATGCCCTCATCAAGGTGAGAGGTGAAGCTGGGAAATAGTTCTTTAGGAGCTGGGATTCCAACCAACATTGTCTGACTCCAAGGGTTGAGCTCCTCCCAGGCTCTGACTTCCTGCAAAGCCAGGCTCACAGGGAGAGAGTCAGACATCCTTCCTCTTGTGGCTGTGCTCATTCTTACCAATCTTGTGAATGGAAAGTCTACTCAGCTCAAATACTTCACTCGCCATCAGGGCCAGCTCATATTTACCAAGAGCAAGAAAAAAGATGTTCTGTTGATTTCAAAATATCTGACTTTTTCACTGTTCTTTGCCCTCAGAGATCTATCACAGCCAAAATGAATCCCAAGGAAGAAAAAGTAAAGATAATTACAGAGGTAAGTGTTCGCTTAGATGTGCTCTGGGATACGTTTGTATGTTCATGCCACACGCATAGGGGACTGAAGAAGTTAAGCCACCAAAAAGCATTTATTGCACACCTACTGCATACAGAGGGCGCTATATATATCATGTTTATGGTGGAGATGGGGGTGAATTGTATAGGGACTCCAGGGTCTTCTGTTCAACCTGGATGCTCTGAAGCAGCTTTGTCACCATTTCGTGAATCCTAACAAAGCAGTTCTAAGTTACCATCTACTCCTGGTCTGATTCTGCCTGAAACACATTGATTTCTAAAGAAATTCAGAAGGAAGGTAACAATTGCAAACTATAATGCTAATAAAATTCTTGGGTCATTCTCTGTCCATGTCGTCTTGCAATTTCTGACTAGACCAGAGAGAGAAGGGTGCCAGGCTGCAGACCACCCCACAGGAGTCCCTAGGTGATGCAAATAGTTAAGGTACTCGGCTACTAACCAAAAGATTGAAAGCTTGAGTCCACCCAGGGGCACCTCCGAAGAAGAGCCTGGTGATCTACTTCTAAAAAATCAGCCAGTGAAATCCCTGCAAAGCACAGTTCTACTCTCATGCACGTGGGGTCTCCCCAAGCCAGGGCTCACACGACAGCAACCAGTTACTGGTTAGACCAGCCCACAGTGGTGAGCGTACTCCTCTCAATCCCTGCATCCCCCATGGCTCAATGGTTCATGGCCTTGGGACCACAGAGGCAGAAATGGAGAAATACACTTTCCATTATTTGTTGTTAGTTGTTAGTTACTGTCAAGTCAATTCCAACTCATGGCAAACCCGTGTGTGCAGAGTAGAACTGTTCCATACGGTTTTCAAGGCCGTGACCTTTAAGAAGCAGATCTTCAGGCCTGTCTTCCAAGGCACCTCTGGGTGGGTTCGAACAGCCAACCTTTCAGCTAGTAGTGGAGCACTTAACCATTTGTACCACCCAGGAACTCCATTTCAAAAAGCCTGAAGGACCTCATTACCCAGATAAAACCAAGCAGATTAACTTTAAGCAAGATTTCAAGTGTTGAGAAACCACATAAATCTACAGGTGTTCATTCATTCCTGCAACAGATACTCACTGTGCCAGCTACACCTGCACTGGGATAAAGCAGTGAGCAAAGTCAGCAAAATCCTCTGCCCTCCTGGAGCCTGCTTTCTCTATATCTTATTCAAAGTCCTACTGGGCAGTTTCCCATTGATCAAGGATCAAAACATTTATTGGAAGGCAGAAAATAACCTAGATTTTTCACAAGTCCATTCTAAAGCAGCAAGAACTTAGAATTGAATTGAAAGCCTCACTTACATTACCTCAGTATTACCATCTTACAATCTACCTTGGTGAATTGCTGAGCTAAGAACTCAACATGGCTGGGCTCCGAAGAGACAAGAGTGAGGATGGGGCTTCTACTCGGAGGGTGGGTCAGAGAGACCAGGTCACACAGCCAAGGAAAAGCCTCCATGGAGCCCTAACAGAGGTTTCGATTTCTATTCCTTCATCTCTAACCCAGATGGCCAAGGACAGTGATGTGTACTTGGGGCCTAGCCTAGCAACCTACTGGATGTTTCTTTGAAATCATATATCATTTCATTAAAATTTCTGCACCTTTTTCTTTTCATTCCAAGCTTGTTTCAATAGAAAACCAAAAATTTCCCAAGATTTTCTAATAAAATCCGTGTCCCAGAGCCAGTGTCTGTGGTATCTTACACAGAAATACTTGTACACCCAGAAACACCTGGGCTCCAGTTTGAAAAGCTCTTGGACTAGGAAACGTGAAAGCTTTACAACTTTGGAGCTTTCAACTCTAATGTTTTATGACATTAAACTTTAGAAACACATAAGATAGAAAAATAAAACAAAGTTTGCACTGTAAAAAAGGGTCTCCCTCTTCCAAAAGATCTGCTAAAAATTTCCTTTAAATCCAAACTTCTGTTATAATTCTCTTTTATTATTCTCTACCTGATACTAAGGCTGGGAAGCAGAGAAAAACCTAACATGAGACACCCCAAAGGAGCCCTGGTGGTGTAATGGTTAAGCACTGGGCTGCTAACCGAAAGGTTGGCGGTTTGAACTCACCCAGCAGCTCCTTGGGAGAAAGACCTGGTGATCTGTTCCCTTAAAGACTGGAGCTAAGAAATCCCTATGGGGCAGTTCTACTCCATCACATGGGACTGCTGTGAGCCAAAACTGACTCCACAGCACCCAATAACCACAAAATACCCCCTGTGTCTGCATGTCTAACATGCCTAATGTCTGTCTCCTGTGCTATGGTCCTTTTTTCTCAAAGCGTCTGTCCTGATGGATTCACTTCTGCATCTCCTCTGTTAAATTATGACTTTAACGTAGCGTGCTGCATTCCTCACCGTGCCTTCAGGGCCTGGAACAGCACAAGCGCTCAGTAACTGCCTTGCGCATGAACTAGGTCCTGGCAGAACAGAAGGTCCAACACCATCTTATTTACGATGTTTCAGTGTCCGCTGAGATTTGGTGGCTGCTTATTTGGTGTTCACTGTTCCCTGGTGATGTAGTGGTTAAGAGCTCGGCTGCCAACCAAAAGGTTAGCGGATTGAATCCACCAGCCACTCCTTGGAAACACTATGGGGCAGTTCTACTCTGTCCTATAGGGTTGCTGAGTCAGAATCGACTTGATGCCAATGGGTTTGGTTTTTGGTCCCTAAACTCACACTGAACTTCAACAGAATAAAAGCCCAAACTCATGATGATGAATTTAATTTTAATATCATAAAATCAGACCCTTTTCTCACTTGGGATTCTTTCCCAACTTGCATACAAACATATGCCCCCATGTGTCAACTCTCTCATTTGCATTTTAATAAAGGAGTTCCTTGAAAATGAAGAGGAAGCCCATGCGGGAAGACAGAAGAAGAGCTCGAAGGATAAAAGACAAAAAAGAAAAAAACAGGTAAGGAGCGACAAGAAGCGTATACTGCATCTTAACAACCTGCCTGCACCCACACAGGATCCGCAGAGGGAAGAGATCCTCCCGCCAGCACCTGGATTTGGCTCTGGGGACATGAGGCAGGGATACAGATGGGTGGCCTGGAGCCCAGGACCCTGGTTTAAGGGCTTATAGAACATCCTCAGGAGACCCTGGTTGACGCAAACGGTTAACACACTCGGCTGCTAACTGAAAGGTTGGAGGTTCTAGTCCACCCAGAGGTACCTCAGAAGAAAGGCCTGGCGATCTTCTGAAAAATTGGCCATTGAAAACCCTAGGAGGCACAGCTCTACTCTGACATTCGTGGGGTCACTGTGAGTTGGAGTCTACGCAAGGGCACCTCGTCAGTTGTAGATTGTTATCCGATTAGGGTCCGTGCCCTGGAGCAGTCAAGCCAATAAAACTTACTTCAATTCAGAAAGAGTAAGAAAGTTTATTCAGGAGATGTATACATCACCAGGGACCCAGCAAGGACACAGGCTGTCTCTATGGAGTCCCAAAAGGAAATTTTACATTAAAGCTTATATAGAATCTTACAAGGGTTAGAAGAGTCTTCTTAGTCCGCAGGTGGCCTGGCCACAGGAGTTATGGATTACAAGATAGTGACAAATTTTTATCAAGACTAAAGAGATACCTGCCAGACCTCTCTTTATCAGGCTAAAAATATACTTATCAGATGCCTGGGCTCTGGATTTTCCTGAGGGGGTTTTAAGTCACAGGTGGTCAGACAGAATAAAAAGTTATTTGCATCAGTTTAAAACAAAGAACAAAGTCATTAACATCAAGTCAAAACAAAGTCATTAACAGAGGTAGGTGAAGGAGCAGGCAGGCAGAGGAAAGAGAAAAACTTATAGGTTCATCATGGCGTTAGTTATGTCAAGCTCTCAGTCACCCATTCTGAAAAGAAGAAAACATGCTGAGGAGTACTGGGGTCACAAGATGATCCTCACAATAAGGTCAGTCCTTGTAGCATCCCCCACTGTTCTGAGAGGGAAGTCTAGAAATGACTGAAGGAGCTAGTCTCGCTGCTGTCACAGAAGGCCATAAACTAAGACAGGCAGTAGGTGGCAGTGCAGGACCATACACTTGGGGATAACTCTGCAACTCCGAGCACGAATTCCTGCCTCCAGCCCACTGGCACTTCCCACCTCTCCGCGGAGTTCCCCTCCCTGGCTGGGAGCATCCCTGTGCAAGGTAAACCTCGTCCAGATGAATGTATTCCCTTGGTCCGGAGCCATTCTGCTCTGAGAAAGAGGCAGGGAAGACTTGTGCGGGGGCAATTGGCTTGGAACAATCAAGATGCCAGCAGGGGAGGGAAGGAGAGGGAAGGGAGCGCCATTTTGAGCCAGCAGACACGTGACAGGAACGCCTGGAGAGGGGGGCCAGGAAGGTGAGGGGACTGGAAAGAAAGCTCATTCTCAGTACCCCCTTGGCTTGCACAGGCTTGTTTGGGGGATGCTGGGCATAGGGACAGCCACCTCCTGCCTTTCCTGCGGGCTGGGGTAAAGCCATGAGTGACCAGGCAGGACCCAGGTGGCAAGGAAGTGCTATCCAGGCACAAGAGTCGCTACTCCAAAGTGGGGGAGACCCGCAGCCAGCCAGGGGCCTGAGCTGTAACCCTTTCTTGCATGGTCTGCTCAGGGCGGGGCTCTGCAGATCGGGACAGATGAACCAATGCAAACAGAAAGGGTCAAGTGCCCCAGGGCCGTCCTCACCCAAGCCAATACCGCTGTCCACATTTCAAGGCCCTCAGGCTCAGTGAGCAGTGGGTGGCCAGGGCCTAGGTGGTGGGGAGCTCAGGGGGTAGAAAGGGCAGGGATGGAGAAGAGACCAGAGGAGCTATCGATTCCTGAGCATCGCTGTGCCAGGCATTGCACTTCATTGGTATTACCTCATCAATTTAACCTGCACTAAAACTTGATCACACACAATACAGCATAATTGTTCAGTGCCTGGTTAGAATCTAGAGTAGTGTTTCTTACACCTGGCTACAATTCAGAATCACCTGGCGCCTTTTCTCTTAATTAAGATGCCCCAGGTCAGGCCCAAAGTCCCATAGCAAATCTGAAGGCATTCCCTAACCTGTGTGCCCCCAAAAGCAGCTGTCACTCAATCTTGGCCCTCTACTGTCAATTCTCTGTTTACCTGCCTCTCCTCCAACATACCAGTAAAAACCCAGTTGCCACTGGGTGGATTCCATCTCATGGCAACCGCGTGTGTATCGGAGTAGAACTGTGTTCCATAGAGTTTCCAGTAGCTGATTTTTTTTTTTAGAAGGAATTGCCAGGCCTTTCTTCTGAGGCACCTCTGGGTGGACGCAAATGTCCAACCAAGTGTATTAACTCTTTGCACCACCCAGGCCCTCCTCCTCCAGTACAGACAGGCTATTCTCTGAGACCTTGGGGAAGGAACCAGAAGCTATTCCTGGGGGCACCAAAGGGGTGGGCTCAACATATGCCCCAGAATATCCAGCCACACCTTGGCAAGTGTTACAAACTATTTGGAGTTAGGAACAAATTTTCTGATTAGGAATATGCTGCTTCCTATTCCCCCAAATTTCTGCAGAGCTCTGCATTTTACATAGAAAAAGTGAAAATACTTATTTTATTTTGGGATGCCTCAGTTATTTCATGAGAAACCTAGAGAAATGTAGGCTTGGCATGTTTAGTAGTTGCTTATGCGCGTCCACAGTGACTTAGGTGACAGGGACCGCGGTCATGCAGATCTGAAAAGTATGAGTGTCCTTACCCTCACTGACTGACCCACCTCATCCTGAGACAGGGACCAGTGAAATGAAGCATGAGGGTCCCTGAATCTCTAACCCTCTACCCACAGCCACCAACTGCTGATTCTGAAGAGATGGTGTCCCCAAAACCCCATGATGATAACCAGCAGGAACCCACACAGGAAGAGCCTGAGACACGCCTCCTGAGCACGACAACCCGGAGAGGCCCACGAAGTAAGTGTCTGTTGGTTTGATTCAATCAATATTTATGAATTGCCTCCAATGAGCTCATCGCAGTGGTTAAGAGTTCAGCTGCTAACCAAAAGGTTGGCAGTATGAATCCACCGCCAGCCACTCCTTGGAAAAACCCTATGGGACAGCTCTACTCTGTCCTATAGGGTAACTATGAGTTAGAATCCACTCGATGGCAATGGGGCTGGCTGGGGATGAGCTCATTACAGAGGAATATGAGAATTTTTTATAGGGAGTATTTTTTCATATGGCTACCACCGCTCCATCTAACTTTATCCCAGTTTTGTGGGTAATTTTCTAGGTTAGCGTCTGTCTGTTTAGAAGACAGGATGTATGTCCTTAGGACAAGCTTATATAACCACCTAAGTTATGGTTGGTGTTAGCTGCCATCAAGTTGGGTCCAACTTATGGCGATCCCATGCACAACAGAATAAAACACTGCCCAGTCCTGTACCATCTTCATAGTTGTTGGTGTGTTCCGGTCCATTGCTGCAGCCACTGTGTATTCTGAATGCCTTCCAACCTAGCGTGCTCATCTTCCAGCACTACATCCAACAACACTGGGTTGTGATCCATAGAGTTTCCACTGGTTAATTTTCAGAAGTACAGGTTGTCCCCAACTTACAATGGGCTCTGCTCTGATGACACCGTTCTAATTCGGTTCTGACGTAAGTCAAATACTTTTTTTTTTTTTTTTTAAGTTTTCATAGTCTGCTATAGGGCAGTGTTTTGAACAGTAAATCATAACATTGAACATCTGTGAGTGAACACCTGAGAATGAGAAAGTCAGCGATTCACTGCAACATTGTATGTAGTGCATAGTACTAACAATAAGATTACAAAACCAACCCAAAACCCAGTGCCGTCCAGTCGATTCCAACTCATAGCAACCCTATAGGACAGAGTAGAACTCCCCCGTAGAGTTTCCAAGGAGCGCCTGGTGGATTCGAACTGCTGACCCTTTGGTTAGCAGCCGTAGCACTTAACGACTATGCCCCCAGGGTTTCCAGTAAGATTACAAAAAAAAAAAAAAAAGATGGTCATAAGTGCAACTCATCATAACTCGAATATGTCACAAGTCAGGGACTACCTGTAGTTTACCAGGCCTTTCTTCCTAGTCTGTCTGAGTCTGGAAGCTCCACTGAAACCTGTCTGCCGTGGTATTTAAAATACTAGTGTCATAGCTTCCAGCACCACAGCAACATGCAGGCTACCACAGTAGGACGAACTGACAGATGGGTAATGGAACCACAGCGGTTAGGAAGTATTAACTGAAATACATACAATGCAGGTAACGAGATGTAGAAATTCAAAGGGGGGTGAAATAGACAGGGAAGAAATAAATGATGTGGAACTTGAATCCAATGTCGACAGAAATGAGGGTGGTTTTCTGAGGCTCTCAGAGACTTTGCTCCTTGAGGACCAGTGGTCCCCCCACACTCTTCCCCCACACATTACCTCCTCCCTTCCAAGAACCTTGGTCTATTTTTTACGGCATTTGCTCTTCCCCAGGACAATGAAAATCATCAATTATCTGCTTATTATAGGAAATAATTACTCCTCATTTGTTGCTTTTCATAAAAAAGTAGATTAGAGGAGAAAAATGTTACACTCCTCATGTTTACTCAACTGTTATACAATTGCTAACAATTGCTACATAGTTTCACTGTGGCAGAGTTGAGGAATAAAGTAACTTTTGGGAATTAGAGGGCTTTGGAAAGCCAGCTGATCCAAAGTCCTGCATCCACATACAAACCCTAAGAAAAATGTGGTTCAAATCTAAGGGTAATGATACAATGAGGGCTGTTACAAATTAGCAAAAATGGAACCAAATTTTATCCCACATGGTCACTTCTTTTCCTAAATGCTCAAAATTATCATTAGTGATGATTATAACTATTAAATATTTAAGTAGTGACTTTAAAATCAAGGGAAAAAGTGCAACCCCCTCTTGTAATAAAGGTACCAGGTACAATGAATAGTGGATTATTTCCTTATTTCTAAAGTGGTGGAAATCCATGTCTATCATCGTCATGGGGCTGGCTGGGAGGGTCAGATAAAACATTGATATGGTGGTATTTTAAATATTATAAGACATTAGACAAATGCATAGTAACTAAGGTGTCTAAGAGTAAGATAAGAGATGTAATCTATCCCTTAATTAAAAAAAAAAAATCTGTACTATTACTGATTTGGAGAATGAGAAGATAAGGAGTTGATACAGAGCTAAGACTTGCCTGCCTGAGCAAGGCATGACCAGCTGGTGTCTGGGCAGCCCTGGATAGAGCTGAAAGCTCTTGGTGACTTGCCAACACTTGTGCACCAAAACCCATTGCCATCCAATCCATCTCAGCTCATGGCAAGCCATGTGTTACAGAGTAGAACTGCTCCATAGAGTTTTCTTGGCTATAATCTTTACAGAAGAAGATCGCCTGGTCTTTTTTTCCATGGCACCACGGGGTGAGTTCAAACCATCAGCCTTTAGGTTGGTACCAAACCTGTTACCATCGAGTCATTTCCGACTCACAGCAACCCTGTTATCGGACAGAGTAGAACTGCCCCGTACGGTTTCCTAAGCTGGAAATCTTTACAGAGCAGGCTGCCACATCTTTCACCAGAGCAGCTGGTGGATTTGAACTGTTGACTTTTTGGTTAACAGCCAAGCACTTAACCACTGCACTACCAGGACTCCTTTTAGGTTAGCGGTTGAGCGCAAACCAAGTGCACCACCCAGGGACCTATTGGTGGTCCAGGAGGTAGAGAAAGCATCCCTTGAAGTGAAGCGGGGAGCACTGAATGGATAAGAAGTCTGCAAGGCCAAGGACTGGCAAGGAATGAGAGGTCAACACCAGCAGGAAGTCAGCCACGTCATCAAGATGGCAGATCAGGAGGAAGCAGGTATCACTGATTATGTGGACACACGTTAGCACAGGAGACAAGCAATGAGGAATGATGAGTGCTCTGAGGAACACAGCGAGGAGTGTCTGCCTGTGACGGGGAGGGCAAGGGTTGCAGGAGAGGTAATAGAGGAAGTGGGTCTTGATGGTTGTGTAGGAGTCTCCACGGTAGGGCATCTGGGGGTAAGCATTCCAGACAGAGGGCCCAGAAAGACACAAACGTGTGCAGAACACATTTGGGAGTCAATGTGACTGGTAGTTAGCATTATGGGTATAGGAAGTAAGGTGGGGGATTAGGTGGAAAGGGGGGAAGGAGTTTGGATTTGAAAGGCCATCATGGTAGGTATGTGGAGGGTGCATTCAAGGAACTGAGACTGGATACAGAGCTATCAGTTCAGACATTACTGCAGACGACTCGGGGAGAGGAAACAGGCCCTGGCCTAAGGAATGGTTGTGAGAACAGCGATGTTAAAGGTCAGAACTGGCAGGATGCCCAGAGTCCAGGCCTGGCAGGCTTCACTCCCTCAGGGTGCTGCTGGCTCCACAGCGGTCTCTTCTTTTTTTATTACATACTTTAGATGAAGGTTTACAGAACAAACTAGTTTCCCATTAAACAGTTAGTACACATACTGTTTTACGATATTAACAACTACATGACATGTGAACACTCTGCCTTCTCAACCCTGGGTTCCTATTACCAGCTTTCCTGTCCCCTCCTGCCTTCTAGTCCTTGCCCCAGGTCTGGTGTGCCCCTTTAGCCTGTTTTGTTTCATGGTCCTGTCTAATCTTTGGCTGAGGGTGAACTTCAGGAGTGACTTCATTACTGAGCTGAAAGGGTGTCTGTGGGCCATGCTCTCAGGGCTTCTCCAGTCTGTCAGGCCAGCAAATCTGGTCTTTCTTTTTGAGTTAGAATTTTGTTCCACATTTTTCTCCAGCTCTATCTGGGACTCTCTACTGTGATCCCTGTCAGAGCAATCAGTGGTGGTAACCAGGCACCATCTAGTATTACTGGGCTCAGTCTGGTGGATTCCATGGTAGACGTGGTCCACTAGTCCTTTGGACTAATCTTTCCCTTGTGTCTTTAGTTTTCACCATTTTTACTTGCTCCCGAAGGGGTGAGACCAGTGGAGTATCTTAGATGGCTGCTCACAGGATTTTAAGTCTAGCAAGGGTCTCTTCTATGCCCCCTGCTGGGGAGAAACTCAACGCAGATGTGCACCCTGGGCCAAATGTAGCTGAGAAAATGACAGAGATAATGTCAGTATGCTGTGAAGGTGGCTGCAGAGCAGGTCTGACCCTGCGAAGGACAGAAGGGAGAAGGGAGGGCTGGGCTGGCAGAGGCTGACTGCAGTACAGCTCTAAAATGACCTTTCGCCAGACCAACATGGGGGGATGAGGATCTGTGGGCCAGAGTCACCCATCAAAGGAGCCTTGTGTCTCTCAAGAATGGGCCCAAGAGGGGCTCCAATGCAGACTTGTCTACCAATGTTCATTGCAGGACTACCCACAATAGCCAAAGATGTCCATCAACAGATTAATGGTTAAATAAAATATGGTTCATACATACAGAGGAGTATTATTCAACCGTAAAGAAACATGAAGTCCTGATACATGCTATGACATGGCTGAACCTTGAAGACATTACCTGTTGCCCTTGAGTTGATTCTGACTCATAGTGACCCTGTAGGACAGAGCAGAACTGCCCCCAAAGGGTTTCCAAAGCTGTAATCTTTATGGAAGCAGACTGCCACATCTTTCTCCCACAGAGTGGCTGGTGGGTGTGAACCACCAACCATTTGGTCAGCAGCCAAGTGCTTAATCACTGTGCCACCAGGGTACCTTTTGAAAACATTATACTGAGTGAAATAAGTCAGCCACAAAAGGACAAATATTGTATGATCCCACTTATACAAAATATCTAGTATAGGCAAATGCTTAGAGACCAAAGTTTATTAGTGGTTCCCAGAGGCTGGGGGGAAGAGGGATGGGGGTTCACTGCTAAAGGAGACCTGAGTTTCTGTTTGAGGTGGTATAAAACTTTTGGAAATGGATCGTGGTCGTGGTGGCTCGACATGGTGAATGTAATTAATGTCACTTAACTGTACACTTGAAAGCAGTTGAAATTCTGAACTGTTTGTTATATAGATTGCACCATAGTAAAAAAAAAAAAAAATTCAATACAATTTAAAAGAAAAGAATGGGCCTGAGAGCAGCCTGCAGGAAGCATGTCCCCCGTGTGAGCAGGCTGTGGGTTCCGAGCCTGGCAGCTGGGCTATCTGCCAGTTACACTCCCCACGGCAGGAGATAATGCTACAGCTTCGTGGCTACCACAGGGGGATCTCCAGAAGCAGAATTACCAACTAAGGTGATCTTCATCATTTGAAGCAGAATTACCAACTAAGGCAATCTTCATCATTGTTGTTGTTAGCCGTCATCGAGTCACCCCTGACACCTGGCGACCCCATCCACAACAGAACAAAATGCTGCCCAGGCCTTCACCATCCCCACAGGTGGCTGCAGATACGTTTGGTAGGGCAGAGGATCAGCAAAAACGAGGGAACCCCTCAATGAGACGGATTGACACGGTAGCTGCAACAATGGACTGAAACATACCAACGGTCATGAAGATGGTACGGGAGTGGGCAACGTTTTGTTCTGTTGTAGGTAAGGTCTCCATGGTTGGAGTTCACTCAGCAGCAACTAACGACGAGCGGGAAAATGGAGTTGCCATTTACAGAGAAGGGGATGGCTTCAAAAAGAACAGGTTTGGGGGTAGAAATCAGGAAGACATGCAAAGACTGAGATACCTGTTAGACGTCCAGGTGGGAGTAGTGTCGGGGATGTAGAGGTTGGGCAGGAGGAGGGAGGCTGGAGAGACCTTTCCTGACTTCACTCTCAGATAGTGCCTCCCCATGGGCCCTATTCTCCCACCTGTTGTGTCCTCCGGAGTGCTCATTATCACCTGGCATACTCCACATGTAGCTGTGTGTTTGCTGATTGTCTGCTCCACTCAAATGGAAGCTCCCCAAGAGCAGGGACTCTGTCTTCCCTGGTCACCGCTGACCCCCAGTGTCTAAGACAATGCCTGGCCCTTGGTACAACAAAACCTGTTGCGATCAAGTCCATTCCAACTCATGGCGACCCCCTGTGTTACAACATAGAACTGCTCCATAGGATTGTCTTAGCTGTAATCTTTATGGAAGGAGCCCTGGTGGTGCAACAGTTTAGCACTCGGCTGCTAACCAAAAGGTTGGCCATTCCAACCTACCCAGTAGCTCCATGAGAAAAAGATCTGGCAATCTACTCCCATGAAGACTGAATCTAGGAAGCCCTGTGGGGCACTTCTACTGTGTCACATGGGGTCATTATGAGTCAGGATAAACTCGATGGCACCTGACAACAACAATCTTTATGGAAGTAGATCACCAGGCCTTTCTTCCTGATGCCAGTGGGTGGGTTTGAGTGTGTGCTAACCGTTTGCACCACCCAGTAGGGGCTCAGTAAACATTTGCTGACAACTCTGCTCTGGATACAACAGCAAACACTTCCGACAGGGTCCTGCAGTCACTGGTTTGTGGCCTTGTAGGGAATCAGCTGATTAGAGATGTGCTCACGGTGACAACTCTGGTAAGAGGGCATCTGTATGCTATTACCCACTTCTTCATTAAGCGAGGCAGTGAAAAGCACACCGATGTGGGGACACTGTCCTATGGTGAGTTCAGGTGGGTTGGCTGCTTTTTGGAGAAGAGAATTCTCACCATTCGAGCATAATTTCTCCCCTCCTCCCCCAACACACACCCATATTCCATTTTTAAATATCACTCAGAGAACTGCATGTTTGTGAGTGAACCTGTCAAGAAGGCTTGTTAACCTAGCTGGAGCTCATACTTGTGTGTAACCTGATCACGGGTTTATCCTTCTCTTTGTGACCTGTTTATAAACATTGTTTCTTACAATCTCCCACGTGAAAACTCAGGTTTAGCAGCTTCCCCAGCCCCAAGAAGAAAGTTTATGCTCACAGACTGACAGTGAGAAAGATATGGGACTTTCGTGTGTGCGTGTGTGTGTGTCTGTGTCTCTGGGTGAGTGTCCATTAGGTCAACGTTTACAGAGCATATTAGTTTCCCATTCGATAGTTTGTACACAAAATGTTTCATGATCTTGGTTTCATTCCCCACAATGTGTCAGCACTCTCTCCATTTCCGCCCTGTGTTCCCCATTTTCTTTCATTCTGATTTTCTCCCCCTTCCTGCCCTCTCATCTTTGCTTTGGGGCAGGTAATGCCCTTTTGATCTTGTATAATTGATTGTTCTAAGGAGTGAGTTCCTCTCTGGTGTTATTTATCTTACATGCTTGTCTATTGTTTGGCTGAGAGGTGGTCTTTGGGAATGGCTTTAGTTTCAAGTCAGAGGGTGTCTTAGGACCATCATCTCGGGGGTTCCTCCAGTCTCTGTCAAACCACCAAGCCTGGTCTCTTTGGTGAATTTGATTTTTTGTTCTTCAATTTTTTCCCGCTCGGTCCAGGACTCTCTGTTGTGATCCCAGTCAGAGCGGTTGGTGCTGGTAGCCAGGCACCATCTAGTTCTTCTGGTCTCAGGGTCGTGTAAAATGTGGTTCACATGGCCTATTAGTCCTTCGGACTAATTTCTCCCTTGAGTCTTTTTCTCCTTCACACTCCTTTGCTCCAGATGGGAAGAGACCAAGAGTTGATATGCGACTTTTTAAGCTCATAGGATGTCATTTTATTTTTGTGCCTAAGGGTCGCTATGGGTCGAAATCAACTCGGCACACAAAAATAACAAGTACTTATTATGAAGAGCACTGGTAGCACATTGGTTAAGTGCTTAGCTGCTAACTGAAAGGTCAGCAGTTCGAACCCACCAACCCATCTGAGGGAGAAAAAACATGGCAGTCTGCTTCCGTGAAGATTACGGCCTTGGAAACCCTGTGGGGCAATTCTACCATGTCCTATAGGGTCTCTACGAGTTGGAATTGAATTGATGGCAATGGGTTTGGTTTCTGGTTAAGCACTTTTTGGTTTACTTGAGGCTTCTTCTCTAAGAAATAGCAAGATAGATAATAGCTACATAGACAGGTAGTTAGGTAAGTAGGTTGATGATAGATAGATATAGATAAATAGATTGATCAAGTGATCGATCCAGCAACCTGGGCCTCTGAGAGTTTAAGACCATGTTCCGATCCAGGCAATAAGCTTGCAGATAAGATTTCTATCAAGATTCCTCATTCTCTTTCCTTACCGCACCCCATTATGTTTCCCAAGATACTGAGAGAAATAAAGTACATTCCAAGTTAACAAACAAGCCTTGAGACCTATAGAAATTCTGAAATATGTTACTATTATCAGCCATGAGCCCTTGGGTGATATCTTAGTGACCTAGTGCTGTGGTAACAAAAAATACCACAAGGTGGGTGGCTTTAAAGAAAAGAAATTTATTTTCTCACGGTCCAGGAGGCTAGAAGTCTGAATTCAGAGCATAGCTCTAAGTGGAGGTCCTTCTTTGTCCATTTCAGCGTCTAGTAGCCAGCAGTCCTTGGTACTCCTGGGCTTGTAGAAGCATCCCCTGTGTGTGTCTGTCTTCACAGGGCATCTTCCCCCTATATGTGTCTCTGTGTCTATTCTGCTTTTTTTATGAGACACCACTCAGAGGTGGTTGGGTTTAGGATCCATCTTACTCTGGAATGGCCTCATAACAGAAGAAAACCCCTAATTCCAAACAGGGTCACGTTTACAAATACAGGGGTTAGGACTTCCACGTCCTTTTTGGAGGGACACAATTCAATCCATAACAGGCAATAACAGAAAATTCCTAAGCCGCTGGAGCCTCATTTATAAAACAGGGATAAGAGACTCACTTTGCCCAGCTACTGGGGCAAGGAAATGAGATGACACACAGATAGCAGAGGGTCCACAGAGGGTCTGGCACATACACAGTAGGCCCTCCAGCTAACAGAAGAAGGCACAGGATGCTAAATAACTAACAGAAATAATCATTGTCCTTGAGTGCTGCAAGGTAGCAGGCACCATGGACGCTCTTCCATGCATTAGGTTATCTCACTCTCAGAACAGCACTACCATCAGGCGTCATTTTATAAATCAGGAAACTAAGGTTCAGACAGAACCAGCAGCTAGGAAGTGGTAAAGCCAGAAATCAAACGCCTGTCTGTTATCTCTGGAACCCACATTTTTTTTTTAATTATACTTTTGATGAAGATTTACAGAGCAAATTAGTTTCTCATTAAACCATTAATATACACATTATTTTGTGACACTGGTTGCCGACTCCACGACGTGTCAACGTTCTTCTCTTCTCCACATTGGGTTCCCCATTATCAGCTTTCCTGTCCTCTCCTGCCCTCTCATCCTTGCTCCTGGGTTGCTATGCCCGTTTAGTCTTGTTTGGTTTTATAGGCCTGTCTAATCTTTAACTGAAGAGTGAACCTCAGCAGTAACTTCAGTACTGAGTTAAAAGAGTGTCTGGGGGCCATACTCTTAGTGTTTCTCCAGTCTCTGTCAGGCCAGTAAGTCTGGTCTTCTTTTGTGAGTTAGAATTTTGTTCTACATTTATCTCCAGCTCTGTCTGGGACCCTCTACTGTGATCCCTGTTGGAGCAGTCGGTGGTGGTAGCTGGGCACCATCTAGTTGTGCTGAACTCAGTCTGGTGGAGGCTGTAGTAGCTTTTTGAGGAAGCACCATATCGTTTTCCAAAATGGTGTACCATTTTGCATTCCCACCAGCAGTGCGTAAGAGCTCCAGTCTTCCTGCAGCCTCCCCTACATTTGTTATTTTCTGGGTTTTTTGTTTTTGTTTTTTAATTCATGCCAATAGTGTTGGGGTGAGATGGTATCTCATTGTGGTTTTGATATGCGTTTCTCTAATGGCTAGTGATCTCGAGCACTTCCTCATGTGTCTGTTAGCTGCCTGAATATCTTCTTTGGTGAAGTGTCTGTTCATCTCCTTTGCCCATTTTTTAATTGGATTGTTTGTCTTTTGGTTGTAGAGGTGTTGAATTTCCCTATAGATTTTAGAGATTGGAACTTTGTTCAATTTGTCATAGCCAAAAATTTTGGAACCTGCATTCTTAATCATTGCACTATCCCATCCTTCTCCACCACAGACCTTAACCCTGGTTGGCTTTTAGAGCTAACGTGTTATAGTTGCCCACAGAAGGCACAATGGCAGTGCTACAGCCCAACCAGCACCATTGACAGTGGCTCCCAGGAACAAACCCCAGTAAAACCCTGAATATGGGGCACAGTGAGTTTAAGATCCGCACAAAACTGTTGGTCTGGCTGCGCCTCATTTTTTACCACAAAAGCTGGTACTCTGGTAGGTCACCCACCTCAAGTAATCCCTTACCTGTCTAGGGTTTTTGTTTGTTTGTTTGTCTTATCCTAGCGACGGATCTTTCAGAAATCAATACATGTGCCACCTCCTTTGGGAAGACTCCCCTTTGCTTCAGTGTGGGCTGCAAACATCTTCTTTAGGCTTCCATGGTCCCTGTGCCTGGATGAGTGTCAGAAATCATCTTTTTATTGGTATACAAGGTCCCTGGGTGGCACAAATGGTTTGCATTCAACTACTAACTTAAAGGCTGGCAGTTCAAACCCACACAGTGGTGCTGCAGAATAAAGGCCTGGCGATTTGCTTCCATAAAGATTACAGCCAAGAAACTTACTGGATCCATTGAGACTGGGGGACCACCTAAACCTGTTGCCCAGAAATAATCTTTAAACCTTGAACCACAACTATCCCACGAAGCCATCATTAAACTAAACAACTGTTTAGCCCAATTAATAAGGAATGTTTGCCTTGAGCATTGTGCTCTTCTAAAGAAGTATCCATATGAGTTCAAATTGACAACAGTTAATCTAAAGCACACATGAGAACTTTAAGGGGCAGAGAGGCTAAATCAATGGTGATGAAACAATATGGGTAGAGATGGTGAGAATGGTGACGCAATGTGAAGTACGTAACCAACTGCATTGAATTGAACATGTAGAAACTGTGAATGGATGGATATTTGGTTGTGTATATTGCCACCAAAAAAAAAAAAAAAAAAGATTATAGCCAAGAAAACCCTATAGTGCAGTTTTACTCTATAATACATGGGGTCGCCATGAGTCAGAATCAACCCGACGGTAATGAGTCCTTGGTATACAGCCCCCGCACCAGACTATGAGTCCTCAAAGGCAGAAGCTGACTTTCAACTCTGCTCAGCATAGTGCTGGTCACAGATGGTCCTCAATAATGGTTACTGCCTGAGCAAATGTCTCAGGTGGGCCTATCTGCCTGTTAGCCAAGGCCTTGGTCTAGCTCAGGTATGTTCTCTTACTACCCTATCCCACCACATCCTTCCCATCCAGCCTGCTCACCTGCATCCAGCTCTTTGATTCTCCCCCAACCCTCTACTTCCTAAACTTCTCTTGGGTCTGGCCAGCCCTTCAGTGCTACCAGCCCAGCTCCTCATTCCAAACCTATGACCCTCTGTCATGCTGCAGCACTCCTACTGGGCTCCCAACGTTGTCAGAGGTCAGGTTGTATTCAGCTACCAGCACCCCTGGTCAGGGAGTCACCCACACTGCACCAGTCAGGCGCCCTGAGGTGCCAACTCCATATTGAACAGCAGCCCAAATCCATGCAGTGAAAACTTCATCTTCTAATTCACTATTAAAACATAGGTATAGTCCTGACATTCCAAATAAAGAAAGCATTTCACTGAACATGCACCCATTCCAAATCAAATAAACATCTAGAAAAAAGTGCACACGTTCTCCCATGATTCCATCCTGTGCTATCTCTTAAGGGAGTTAACTATCAAATGTTAACTAGTTTCTTATGAATGCACATTTCTTCATTACTGACATCTGTTTCCCATTCACTCCTGTTAGTGTCTCTGATTAAAGCATCATTTCAGAGCCAATTTCTCGGTTGCAAAGAAAGTTCAGAACCCAGTGAAATTTTATGTAAATGGAAGTAAACGGATCATTTATTTTAGTCCTCCTTTTTGAAAGTCATCAAGACCTGGAGAGACTGGCCCAAAAGACATATGTTATAAAGCACGGGATGAAACACAGAGAAGTACTGCTTGAGGGCGCTGGGCCCGGGGAGTACCTTGGAGCCAGACAGCTGGAGAAGAGGAAGGACATTCTAGGCAGAGGATATACAATGGGGAGAAGAGGGAATGTCAAGTTCACCAAGACTGGAGTTCACTACCTCCCATGGTTCTGGGAGGATGAAATAAAGTGCTAAGAAAGGTATAAATATATGTTACGTATCATTATTATTTTATCATTATTATTAGTTATAAGAAAATTTATGACCACATATCCTCTACCCACAGCTCCATTTCCCTGACTTCATTTCAAACAAATTCCTGTTGTGGATTGAATTGTGCCCTCCAAAAATACGTGTCAGATAGAGACTGGAGAAATCCCAAGAGTGTGGCCCCCCGACACCCTTTTAGCTTAGTAATAAAGTCATTCCTGAGGTTCACCCTTCAGCCAAAGATTAGTAGGCCAATAAAACAAAACGAGACTAAATGGGCACACCAGCCCAAGGGCAAGGACAAGAAGGCAGGAGGGGGCAGGAAGGCTGGTAATGGGGAACCCAAGGTTGAGAAGGGGAGAGTGTTGACATGTTGTGGGGTTGGCAACCAATGTAACAAAATAATGTGTGTATTAATTGTTTAATGACAAACTAGTTTGCTCTGTAAACCTTCACTAAAGTACAATTTAAAAAAATCTGTATCTACCTATCTGTATCTGTATATCTATCTACCTGTATCTATATGTAGATATAGATTTGGAATGTATATTGGAATCCACCGAGTTGATTCTGACTCAAGGTGACTCCATGCGTGCAGTGTAGAACTGTGACCTTTCAAAAGCAGGTCACCGAATCTGTCCTCTGAGGCACCTCTATGTGGGTTCAAACTGCCAACCTTTTCCCTGGTAATCAAGTGCTTAACCATGTATGCCACCCAGGGACCCCAACCTAACCCCCATACCTATGGATGTAATTCCATTGGGAAATAGGCTTTTCTTTGTTATGTTAAGGAGACTGTATCAGTGTAGCCTTTATCTTAAACCTAATGACTTTTGAGATGTAAAAAGAGCAGATTAGACACAGAGAGAAGAAAGGACAAATGGGGGAAGATGTATGCCACATAAACATCACCAAAGAGCCGAGGAACAGAAGCTGAGACAAAAGTCTTTCCCCAGAGTTGACAGAGAGAAGATAGGACAAATGGGGGAAGATGTATGCCACATAAACATCACCAAAGAGCCGAGGAACAGAAGCTGAGACAAAAGTCTTTCCCCAGAGTTGACAGAGAGAGAAGAAGACATCTCTTAGATGCCCCCCCCCCCAAAAACAAACCAAACCCATTGCCATTTAGGCAATTCCAACTCATAGCCACCCTATAGGACAGAGTAGAACCGCCCCATAGGGTTTCCAAGGAGTGCCTGGTAGATTTGAACTGCCGAACTCTTGGTTAGCAGCCATAGCTCTTAACCACTATGCCACTTGGGTTTCCATCTTAGAACCAGTGTTCTGAATTCAGACTTTTAGCCTCCTAAACTGTGAGAAAATAAATTTCTGTTTGTTAAAGCCACCCACCTGTGGTATTTCTAGGGTAGCGGCACTAGGGAAATTATAGGAAAAAGCACTCAGGGGATATGGAAAAAAAAATTGGGTTATTGTGAACACACTCCAAGCATTTAATCAGAATAATGTGATGGAAGAGATCAATGAAAAAACCACCCATATGGCAAGAACACTGAATTAGAACTTGAAATCACCAATGTGGAACAGCTCATAGATCACAAAGAAGGGGAACTGATAGATTAGGACTTAATAGATTTTGAAGAGAAAAAAAATGCTGAGGAAGAAGGAAACAATGAGGATGAGGAAGGAGAGAAGTTGTCAAAAAATTTTACACTGAGAGGATTAGCTGGAGTTTTTTCTGAACTAAATCAGGGGCTTCAGTTGCTTGAAAGCATGGACCCAAACACTGATTGCTTTGCTAAAGTTGATAGGGCGCTTCTGGAAGCAGTGAGATGTTACCATGGAATAAATAAAGAAGAAAAGAAACGGATCATACAGACAACTCTTACTAATTTTCTGAACAGAAACACCATCCCCACTCCCAGGGATAATCCAGATGATCCAGAACCTTCCACAAGTGGAGTTGTTACTACACCTGACAAAATGCCAACATTGTCCAACTCTTCTTCATTGTTGGAGTAAATTTTTATGATTTGTGGGGTTTTTTTTTTTTTGTATCTATGTATTAAAATATATCTGTAAGCTTATATGTGATGTTTCCAACCCCCAAAGACAAATGACGATCAGGTTTATAAAGATAAGGATAATAAAAGGCAATAATAATGAAAACTAAAAAAAATGAGGTATTCGACTCATGTAAGAACCAACTTACAACAGAGTCATCAGAACAGAACCCCGTCAGAAGTCAGGGACTACCAGTACTACTTCACACCCAAAGGAGGCCTGGTGGTTCAACAGTTAAGCACTTGGGTTGCTAACCAAAGGTTAGAGGTTTGAACCCACCCAGCAGCTCTACAGGAGAGAAACCTAGAAATCTGCTTCTGTAAAGATTACAGCCTAGACATCTGGGGTCTTAAACGCTAGCAAGTGGCCATCTAAGATGCATCAATTGGTCTCAACTCCCCTGGAGCAGAGGAGAATGAAGAACACTGAAGACACAAGGTCCATATAAGCCCAGAGACAGAAAGGGCCACATAAACCAGACTATATCACCCTGAAACTGGAAGAGCTAGATGGCGCCCAGCTATAACCAGTAACTGCCCTGACAGTGAACACAACAGAGAATCCCTGATAGAGCAGGTGAACAGTGGGATGCAGACCTCAGATTCTCGTAAAAAGACCAGACTTAATGGTCTGACTGAGACTAGAGGGACCCCGGAGGTCATGGTTCCCAGGCCCTCTGTTAGCCCAAGACTGGAACCATTCCCAAAGCCAACTCTTCAGACAGGGATTGGACTGGACTGGTGAGGAGTGAGCTTCTTGGCTCAAGTAGACACATGAGACTATGTGGGCAGCTCCTGTCTGGAGGCAAGATGAGAAGGCAGAGGGGGACAGGAGCTGTTTGAATGGACACAGGAATACAGGGTGGAGAGGAGGAGTGTGCTGTCTCAGGGGAAGAGCAGCAAGGAGTAGTACATAGCAGATCTATATAAGTTTATTATGACAGACTGACTTGATTTGTAAACTTTCATTTAAAGCACAGTAAAAAAAAAAAAAAAGGTGGCGGGGGGAGATTACTACCTAGAAAACCCTATGGAGCAGTCCTACTCTGTCACATGGGGTCACCAGGAGTCAGAATCGACTCGACGGCATCCAACAACAACAACAGCCATAAAAAGGAATGAAACACTGATATATGCTACAACACTGATGAGCCTTGAAAACATTATGTTAAGTGAAAGAACAGACACAAAAGGCCACATTTTTATGCTTCCATCTGTATGAAATGTCTGAAACAGTCAAACCCATAGAAACAGGAAGTAGATTAGTGGTTGGTGGGGGCTGAGGAAGGGGATAATGTGAAGTGCCTGCCAGTGGGTGTGGAGTTAATTTGGGGAGCGATGAAAATGTTCTGGAATTAGTGGTGGTGGCTCCACAAGTTTGAACACCCTAAAAAGCACTGAATCGCACACTTAAAAAGGTGGCCTTTATGGAGTGTGGATTATATCTCAATAACACTGTGACTAAAAGATATCAAGAGAGGCATCAGGATTCTGGATCACATCGATGTAAGGGAATGAAATGAGAGGAGTGAAAAACTATTTCAAAATGCATTGCCTGTTTTATTGTGTTTTCTGAGGGATCAGATTTAATAGAAGTGGTTAAGAGAAGGGTTGAAAGTGCCCACCATTTCATTAAGCCTGGAAGGAGAGAGGAATGGGGCTCAGTGAGTATGCAGGTGATAGGAGAAGGAAGACAGGACACAGAGGCCTGGAAGCCATTTGCAAACATGAGGCCAATGGAGCCTTGGCTTAATGGGTTTACTGGGAGCGAGGGCAACATTGCTGAACGTGTGGTCCCTTGCTGCTGCTGATGAAAAACATCACGTTGTCAAGAAAATCCGTATTTCTTGCTACACTGACATTACACATACTTTTCTTTTCATAGAATGTCCTGAAATTCTCTCATTGTTTGTAAGTGTCACCGTCCCCAGACCAGATCTTTTAATAATTCGTTAAATGGTTTTCATACTCACTTTGCATTTCATGCTATGTACACTTTGTTGTTGTTAGGTGCTGTCAAGTCAGTTCCGACTCATAGAGACCCTGTGCACAACAGAATGAAACACTGCCCAGTCCTGTGCCGTCGTCACAATCTTTGTTATGCTTGAGCTCATTGTTGTAGCCACTATGTCAGTCCACTTCGTTGAGGGTCTTCCTCTTTTCCGCTGACCCCGTACTTTGCCAAGCATGATGTCCTTCTCTAGGGACTGATCCCTCTTGACAATATGTCCAAAGTATGTGAGACCCAGTCTCTCCATCCTTCCTTCTAAGGAGTGTTCTGGTTGTACTTCTTCCAAGGCAGGAGATGCCAACTTAATTCATGTAAATGTAAACTTTATTCATGCTAAATTTCTTAGCTGTGTCAAAGAGCTGTTTTATGAAAGTACTTCTTCATGTTAATGTGAAATCACACCCACACTCAAGCTTAGCAAATAAGTTCTCATTCCCAGGACAGAAAAACAGAGCCAGTTTGGGATCAGTAATATGGTGGAGTAACTGACAGTACATTAGGAAAAAAAAAATGTTTTATGTGGGTTGTCTTAGTATTTCCAGCTGTTTAAAAAACACTGTTTTGGCATATCCCACCAAAATAAAAAAAGTATTTAATCCCTATTAGTTCTTATGTCAAAGGGAGTGAATTAGCACACATGGCTTCCCACAGATGTCCTGTTAGTAATATTATCTTAAAAAAAAAAGATATCATCATCTGATTTTACCAAATGAGGATTATATTTTCTTCCATTTGAAATACTTTTCAAACATAATATCCCTCACACCCTTATAGTTCCTCTTTCCTAGACTATTACATACTAGATAAAATGTCACCACCTTGGTCCTTCCCCTCGAGCTGGTCACATTCTAGCTGGAAAGACCACATGTCACTAACTAGTTATATAAGCCAGGATTGGGAATCTACGTTGTTGTTGTTGTTAGGTGCTGCTGAGTTGGTTCCGACTCATAGCGACCCTATGTACAACAGAATGAAACACCACCCAGTCCTGCACAATCCTCACAATCGTTGTTATGCTTGAGCCCATTGTTGCAGCCACGGCGTCAATCCATCTCGTTGAGGGTCTTCCTCTTTTTCACTGACCTTCTACTTTACCAAGCATGATCTCCTTCTCCAGAGATCGATCCCTCCTGACAACATGTTCAAAGTGTGTAAGACCCAGTCTCGCCATCCTTGCTTCCAAGGAGCCTTCTGGCTGTACTTCCTCCAAGATAGATTTGTTATTCTTTTGGCAGTCGATGGTATATCCAATATTGTTCTGCATGTATCTCTCAGTTTGTTGTATTGTGGGGGTTTGTGTGTTACTGTGATGCTGGAAGCTATGTTAAACCGGTATTCAAATACCAGCAAGGTCACCCATAGCTAACAGGTTTCAGCTGAGCTTTCAGATTAAGACAGACAAGGAAGAAGGACCCGGCAGTCTACTTCTGAAAAGAATTAGCCGGTGAAAACCTTATGAATAGCAGCGGAACACTGCTCCTCAGGTTGGAAGGCACTCAAAATACGACTGGGGAAGAACTGCCTCCTCAAAGTAGAGTTGACCTTAATGACACAGATGGAGCCAAGCTTTTGGGACCTTCATTTGTTGATGTGGCACGACTTAAGATGAGAAGAAACAGCTGCAAACATCCATTAAAAATCAGAACCTGAAATGTACGAAGTATGAATCTAGGAAAATCGGAAATCATCAAAAATTAAATGGAATGCATAAAGATCGATATCCTAGGCATTAGTAAGCTGAAATGGACTGGTATCGGTCATTTTGAATTGGACAATCATATGGTCTACTATGCCGGGAATGACAACTTGAAGAGGAATGGCATTCCATTCATCGTCAAAAAGAACATTTCAAGATCCATCTTGAAGAACAACGTTGTCAGTGATAGGATAATATTCGTTCACGTACAAGGAAGACCAGTTAATATGACTGTTGTTCAAATTTACGCACAAACCACTAAGGCCAAAAATGAAGAAACTGAAGATTTTTATCAGCTGCTGCAGTCTGAAATTGGTTGAACATGCAATCAGGATGCATCGATAATTACTGCTGATTGGAATGCAAAAGCTGGAAACAAAGGAGAAGGATCAGTAGTAGTAAAATATGGCCTTAGTGATAGAAACAATGGCAGAGATTGCATGACTGAATTTTGCAAGACCAACGATTTCTTCATTGCAAATACCTTTTTTTCACCAACATAAATGGCGACTATACACATAGGCCTTGCCAGATGGAATACATAGGTATCAAATCAACTACATCTGTGGAAAGATATGATGGAAAAGCTCAATATCTATCAGTCAGAACAAGGCCAGGGGCCCACTGCAGATCAGACCATCAATTACTCATACACAGGTTCAAGTTGAAACTGAAGAAAATTAGAACAAGTCCATGAGAGCCAAAGCATGACCTTGAATATACCCCACCTGAATTTAGAGAACAGATTTGATGCATTGAACACAGATGAGTTGTGGAATGACATCAAGGATGTCATACGTGAAGAAAGCAAGAGGTCATTAAAAAGACAAGAGAGCAAGAAAAGATCTAAATGGATGTCAGAAGAGACTCTGAAACTTGCTCTTGAACGTCATGTAGCTAAAGCAAAAGGAAGAGATGATGAAGTAAAAGAGCTGAACAGAAGATTTCGAAGGGTGGCTTGAGAAGACAAACTAAAGTATTATGATGACATGTGCAAAGACTTGGAGAAAACCTAAAGAGAAGAACACACTCAGCATTTCTCAAGCTGAGAGAACTGAAGAAAAAATTCAAGCCTTGAGTTGTAATACTGAAGGATTCTACGGAGAAAATATTCAATGACGCAGGAAGCTTCAAAAGAAGATGGAAGGAATACACAGAGTCACTATACCAAAAAGAACTGACCGACTTTCAACCATTTTAGGAGGTAACATAGGATCAGGAACCGATGGTAGCAAAGGAAGAAGTCCAAGCTGCACTGAAAAAAAAAAAAAATTTTTTTTTTTTTTTAAAGCATTGGCAAAAAACAAGGCTCTGGGAATTGACAGAATACCAACTGAGATGTTTCAACAAACAGATGCAGCACTGGAAGTGCTCACTCATCTATGCCAAGAAATACGGACCAACTGACCGGAAGAGATCCATATTTATGCCTATTCCCACAAAACATCGTGCAATCAAATGCAGAAATTATGGAACAAGATCATGAATATCACATGCAAGCAAAATTTTGCTGAAGGTCATTCAAAAGCGGCTGCAGCAGTATATTGACGGGGAACTGCCAGAAACTCAGGCTGAATTTAGAAGAAGACATAGAACCGGGGATATCATAGCTGATGTCCGATGAATCCTGGCTAAAAGCAGAGAATACCAGAAAGATGTTTACCTGTGTTTTATTGACTATGCTAAGGCATTTGACTGTGTGGATCATAACAAATTATGGATAACATTGCAGAGAACGGGAACTGCAGAACACTTAATTGTGCTCATGAGGAATCTGAACATGGATCAAGAGGCAGTCGTTTGAACAGAACAAGGGGATTCTACATGGTTTAAAGTCAGGAAAGGTGTGCATCAGGGTTGTATCCTTTCACCGTACCTATTCAAATCTGTATGCTGAGCAAATAATCTGAGAAGCTGGACTATATGAAGAAGAACAGTGCATCAGGATTGGAGGGAAACTTCTTAACAACCTGCGTTATGCAGATGGCACAACTTTGCTTGCTGAAAGTGAAGAGGACTTGAAGTACTTGCTGATGAAGATCAAAGAGCACAGGCTTCAGTATGAATTACATCTCAACATAAAGAAAACATAAATCCCTACAACTGGACCAATAAGCAACATCATGAAAAATGAAGAGGAGACTGAGGTTGTCAAGGATTTCATTTTACTTGGATCCACAATCATCACCCATGGAAGCAGCAGTCAAGAAATCAAAAGGTGCGTTACAGTGGGCAAATCGGCTGTAAGAGAGCTCTTTAAAGTGTTGAAAAGCAAAGATGTCACTTTGAGAACTAAGGTGTGCCTGGCCCAAGCCATGGTGTTTTCAGTCACCTGATACGCATGTGAAAGCTGGATGCTGAGTAAGGAAGACCGAAGAAGAATTGACACTTTTGAATTGTGGTGTTGGCGAAGAATGTTGAATATGCCATGATCTGCCAAAAGAATGAACAAATCTGTTTTTGAAGAAGTACAACCAAAATGCTCCTTAGAAGCAAGGATGGAGAGACTATGTATCACATACTTTGGACATGTTATCAGGAGGGACCAGTACGTGGAGAAGGACATCGCCTTTGGTAAAGTAGAGGGTCAGCGAAAAAGAGGATGACCCTCAATGAGATGGATTGACACAGTGGCTGCAACAATGGGCTCAAGCATAGCAACGACTGTGAGGATGGCGGAGGATCAGGCAGTGTTTTGTTCTGTTTTGCATAGGGTTGCTATGAGTCGGAACCGACTCGACAGCACCTAACAACAACAATACCAAACAGATTTTGGTGGACCTTTTAGACTAAGACGGGCTAGGAAAAAGGGCTTGGTGATCTACTTCCAAAAATACGCCAGTGAAAACCCAATGGATCACAACAGTCTGATCTGCAACTGATCATGGGGATGGCACAGGACTGGGCAGAATTTTATTCTTTTGTGCGTGGGGTTGCCATGAGTCAGAAGCTGACTGGAAAGAAGCTAATAGCAACAACAACCACCTTCCAGTCTGCCTTCCCCTGCTCTTCTTTCTCTCTCAGCAGCATCAAACACCTGATCGCATCAGCCAAAACCTCAGTCACCTTCATCTTCTTTTTCTCTCCCAGGGAGTTTCAAACTTCAGTGTCCACTGAAATTACCTAGGCTGCTGGGCTCCACTTCCAGAGTTTCTGGTTCAGTAGGTCTAGGGCAGGCCTAAGAATCTGCATGTTTAACAAGTTCCCAGAAGATGCTGATGCTATTGGTGAGAGCCACTACTCTATACCTACTGTATTGCTTTCCTAGCCTTGTGGTAACAAGCTTCCACAAAATGGGTGGCTTGAAACAACAGAATTTTATTCTTTCTAGAGTCCTAGGGGTTCCAGAGGCTAGGAGCCTAAAACTCTGGTGTCAGCAGAGTTGGTTCCTTCTAGAGGTTATGGGGGAGAATCTGTTCCATGCCTCTCTCCAAGCTTCAGGTGGTTGCTGGCAATCATTGGCGTTCCTTGGCTTGTAGATACATCAGTCCAGTCTCTGCCTCTGTATTGACATGGCATTTTCCCCTGAGTCTGTCTCTGTGTCCAAATTTCCCTCTTCTTATACGACACAAATCATTGGATCAGGGCCCACCATAATCCAGTATGGCCTCATCTTAACTTGATTATATCTGCACAGACCCTCTTTCCAAACAAGTTTATCTTCACAGGAACTGGGGCTTAGGATTTGAACACGTCTTTTGGGGGACACAATTCAACCCACACCACCTACCAGTTGCTCACTTGGTCCCATTGTATTTTTTCTTCTTGTAGCCTCTCTGTTCCTCCTACCAAGTGCAGCTTCTGAAAATGCTGCTGACTTTCACTTCCTCCTCCACACATTCTTCAAGACTTCCTTACTCCTGGGAGAAGAGCCTGGACTCCTTAGTGTGACATCCGAGGCTCCCCATAACTTGACCCCAGGCTCCTTCTGCAATCATATCCCCTACTTCATCCCAGTAGAGACCCTCTGCTCCTTAAAAGCTCTGTGTTTACTTCCACCTCTTTCATAATGGTTTGGAACATTGGGGAATGACAGAACTGGGCCAGACCCCAAGCATGCCACCTGCTGGTATATGATGGTAGAGCTGGTCACTTACCATGCAGGGCCTCAGAGTCTCAGTCTCCAAGACACAGTGATAATTATACCTGAGTGCAGACTGATGAGAAAATGCAGCCAACACATGGAGCACAGTGCCCAACATAAAAAGCCACCCAATAGTTCATGATGCTTACATATATATTCCAATAATACGTACAAAATATACGATGTCTGTGATATAGCCACCGCCTATCTGTCAGTTTGTGGTACTGTGGTGGCTTGCACGTTGCTACGATGCTGGAAGTTATGCCATCGGTATTTCAAACACCAGCAGGGTCACCATGGTGGACAGGTTTCAGTGGAGCTTCCAACTAAGTCAGAATATGAAGAAAGGCCTGGCAATCTACTTCTGAACCTTAGCCAATGAAAACTCTATGAAGCACAGCAGAATATTACCTGATATAGTACTAGAAGATGAGTCCCTAAATTGGAAGGCATTTACAATACACAGCAGCCATAAAAATGGACTCAAACATAGCAATGACCATAAAGATGGTGCAGGACCAGGCAACGTTCAGTTCTGTTATGCACGGGGTCACCATGAGTTGGAGCCTACTTGAGGGCCATAAACAACAACACGATATACTCGAGAGCTATAGAAAAAGTTTCTCTGATCAAAGTTAGCTGGACTGTTAGGAGCTGAACCCTAAAACCCCAAACTCATTAGCTATCCATTCACCTGTCAAGCCTGTTTCTCAAATCAACAAATTTTAGTGCTCCTTCCCAATGATAATTGAATTGGTAAGTGTTGCTGTGCCTTGAGCAGTCTAATGTCATTGGTTTTATTCTTCATTAAGTCGATGTGACAGAGTTGGCTGGATCAAAGGTTCACTGTCACTGTCAAAGACGCCAAGACATGTCCTTATGATGTAAAAAGGAGGGTTGTCAGCATTATTTCATATTTGCTTATGTGAAGTTCTAAATTTGCAAAATAAAATTACATTCTGTTTGTGTTTTTTAACTTAACCTTCCCTTCAAAAACAAAACGTTGTTTTTTAAGTAATTTGTCTTTATTTTTTTAGGCTTACCTCCAATTCCTGCAGCTTCCAGAACAGGCTTTGCAGAATTTTCCATGAGGGAACGCATGAGGGAGAAATTACAAGCTGCAAGGGTGAGAGAAACCACATGGATGTTTTTTGTTCAGTGGTGACTGCAGCTCTTCAGGTCTTGTCTAGCTTGCTTTGTTTGCTCCAGACTGCACGTATTTGAATACCGTTAAATTTATCCTTCATGTTTGAAATGGTAATGCTGTATTTTACATTGGCACAGATGAAAATTGTGCTTCAAAAGAACTTAATGCCATTTTTCTAAACCAACTCACTTACTCTCATTCCTTAAAGAAGTACAGTGTGTCTTTTTACTGATTATTTTCTACTGAGACCGTAAGTGAAGTTTTCATAGCATTGCTGACATTCCGTAGCAATTATTATTATTATTATTTTTTAATTTGACTTGTAGTCCAAAGCGGAAAGTGCTTTACTACAGGAAATTCCCACTCCGCGACCCAGGCGCTTGCGAAGTCCCAGTGAGAAAGAATCGGAGACTGAGTTTGGCATGGAGGTGAGAAAAATGGGCAACCTTTACTTTGTGATCATTCAAAGACAATCAAGCAGAATGGAAAATTTTCAGCAAAAGTTCTGGAACAGAGCTATGCACACAGGAGGTGTTTTATGTTTGTTAATAATTATAATAAACTGAAAAACCGAACCCATTGTCGCCAAGTCGATTCTGACTCGTGGTGACTCCATGTGTGACCCAGTAGGGCTGCTCCACAGGGTTTTCTTGGCTGTGATCTTTATAGAAGCAGATCGTCAGGTCTTTCTTCCATAGTGCTGCTGGATGGGTTCGAACTGCCAACCTTTAGGTTAGTAGTCCAGTAAAAACCGTTTGTGTCATCCAGGGATCATAATTACAATAGCTACTATTTAAGAGTACAACTCCGTGCCAGGGACTTTGCCAAGTCTTTTTCCCATATTGTTGCATTTTACTATCCCAACGACTATTATTTTCATTCACATCTGACAGATGAAGAAACTGAGGTTCAGAGAGGCTGCATAGTTATCCCCCAGTCACAGAGTATGTATGGCAGAGTTGGGGTTTGATCCTCCCAGGTGTATCTCATTCCCAGATCTGTCTCACTAGATCTGGGGATTTTGCTGGGAAGCAGAGAAAGAGAAGACAGCAGTAGGAAAGTAGGGTTGGATGGCGAGGGCCTTGAATGTCAGTCAGGAGCCTTAATGATTTTCTTTTTTTATTTTAATTTTGGTGAAAATATATCCAGCAGAAAATACACCCATTACTCAATGTCTGTGTATACAATCCAATAACACTGGTTACGTTCTTCACGTTGTTGTCAGTATTTTCACTGTCTCTACCCATATTGTTTCACTACCACTGACTTGGACTCCCTACCCCCTAACCGTCTCATCTATGCTTTAGAGTTACTGTTGACAATTTGATCTTATACAGATAATTCTTTAAAAGAGCACAATGCTCATGGCAAACATTCTTTACTAATTTAGTTAAACTGTAGTTTAAAGATGACTTCAGGGAATAATTTTGGTTCATAGTTTGAAGATTTTCTCAGAGCAATAGATTCAGGGTTTCCTCCAGTCTCAACAGGTCCAGTAAGTCTGGATTTTATAAGAATTTGAAAATCTATTCTGCATTTTCCCCCTTTTGATCAGAATTCATTTGTCGATTCCTTGATCAAAGTGTTCAGTAGTGGTAGCTGAGCACCATCCGATTCTGCTCTCATGGCTAAGGAGGCAATCAGACCTGCAGTCCAGTTCCTTCACCTCAATGGTTTTCCACAAGCCGAGGAAAGCTACTGACAACAGGGTGGGGGAGTGGTTTGGATGCACTGGGGTGATTTTTGTTTGAATCTGAGGTGCTGTCAGGGAATCTCAATGTGTGCCCGTCCAGAGACACATATAGAAGAAGGGCCCGGGCCTCGAGAAATAGTTTGAGGAAGCATTTTTACTGTGGTCAGTTTTGAAGTTTTGAGAGTGCCTTTTGCTTTGTTTCTGGAGGGAAATAAGGTTGAATGAGGAGGGGCTTGGAGAAAACTCCCCAGTTAAACCACATGAGAAAGAAAGGAAGCCAGTAAAGGATGGGACTTTTCAGGGAGGTAGATGAAGGGCCATACAAATAAGAAGGTAGAAAAAGGAAAGGAAAGAACAAAGCAAATGGTTCCATGAAGTGTTTGCAAAGTCTAACCCAATTTATTTTTGTCTTGTTTTATTTTTTAAACACTGAGAAAATACGCACAGGCTGCAGTGATATTTCTGTAGCACAACCACTAAGACATCACTGATATCTTCGGTTATGAATTTTCTTTTTATGTGATGAGATATTCTGGAATTCTACCAGTCTTCATCCATACAGGCCACTGATTTCATGACTCTAAGAGAAGGTGCATTCTCCTTTATGTGTGCTGTGGTCCCTAGCTCTTTAGTAGGGACACTCAATCAGTCTGACAAAATGGTTTCATGACAATTTCCTGTGTGCCTTTGAGATCCAGTCTACTGCAGAGACATTTCTGTTTAATTCCATTTTTTTCATTATTATAGAGGCTATATTTTTATTTTTTTAATATTGAAAATTAAAAAATATCTAAAATCCCATAAACTTTACACAAACACTTGGATTATTTTAGTGTGTTTCTGAGGCGAAGCGCTAGGGGATTCTGATCTCTCATCACTAAATCATGGTAGCAATGGGCCATGGGCCACAGGCCGTGAGCAGTGATATCACAAATAAAGCTGGAAGTTTTAGATGTAAAAATACACTCTCTTGGCTTATCCGGCATTTAGTCTTCTGCTTATTTTTTCTGCTTGTGAGCAGAGCCTTGGCTTATATGTCTATTTCATTCCATATCTCCTAAAAACCAATCTTAGGAAGCAAACATCAACTGTCTTGTTTTTAAATCCTAGCTCATAATCATAATGGAAGATCTCACAAGGACATTTATTCATTCACAGAATTCAAACCCAGAGGAATAACTAAAAAGTAGTCCATGTGGAATCCATTGGCCAAAGAGTACAGCACATAAAGGTCCCAGGTGCTAGATTTCAGCTGCCCTGGGTCAAATGCTGGCAACCCTACTCGCTAGCTGTGTGACCTTGGACCACTCACTAGCTCTGTGACCTTGGACCAAGAGCTGATCTACTCTCTGGATGTCACTTTCTATCTCTGTGAAATAAGGATTATACTAGAACCTAATTCTTTGTATTGTTTTGAGGATTAAATGAGTTAATGCACGTTACAGAGTCTCAAAGAGCCCTGGTGGCACAATAGTTAAGTACTCAGCTGTTAACCTAAAGGTCTGCAGTTGGAACCTACCAGTGGCTCCACGGAAGAAAGGACCCGGTGATCTGCTTCTGTATAGATTACAGCCTAGAAAACCCTATGGAGCAGTTCTACTGTGTCACACAGGGTCACTATGAGTCAAAGTCAACTCAATGGCACACAACAACAGGGTTTCAAACAGTACCTGGTATGTGGTAAAAAACCAAAACCCACTGCTATTGCATCGATTCCAACTCATAGCAACCCTATGACGCGGTAAGCACGATAAGTGTTAGTTCTTGCTCCAGGTGGCAGAGTCAGAGAGAACAGGACAAACCAGCAGTGAATGCTTTGATCAATAAACGAGATTCAACAATACAAACATCTGCTTCCTCTCTTTTGCATTTTTTTTCACTTTATACTCAGTGGACTTGTGACAGGAGAGTAAAGCCAAACACAAATCTCCAAGAGCATGTAAACCTCTAAGTGGAAATCACACAAAGCTTTGAGCACATTGCCTCCATGAGATATGACCAAAATATCTCCCCATGTGGCCTTGGTCCATTGTCCCAGGTTCCCTGAGATCTGGTCCTTTCACATACAGTACCTGTTGCCCTGCAGCATCTATGGGGCACTCATTCCTGCCAGGCACCCAGGGGCTCTGAGCACCCAGAGGTGACAGTAACCGCCCACCCTTGAAAAGCTCAGTGGGAATGACAGGGAAGTTCACAGATGAGGGCGCGGAGTGTTAAGTTCTGTGGTGGATGTCACAGGAGACCACAGAAAGGGCACCTAACTCTGTCCTCAGAGTCAGGTTATGTAAAACTTAAGGTGTCTTGGATTCGGCAGTAGTTTCTTAGATACGACACCAAAAGCACGAGTAAAAAAATACATAAATCAGCCTTCATCAAAATGAAAACCTTCAATGTTTCAAACGGCACCATCAAGAAAGTGAGAAGACAACACACAGAATGGGAGAAAACATTTGCAGGTCATACATCTTATAAGGGAATAAACCCATTTAAAAAAAAAAAAAATTGCCATCAAGTTGATTCTGACTCATAGCAATGCTATAGATAAGGCACTAGGATCAAGAATATATAAAAAATTGGGTGTCTACAAAACAATCCAGATTAGGTCATCTTTTAGAGAACTGAAAATATTGGTCAATAGTTTAGAAGAGAGAACAGGACCAGAACTAATATATTTTGTGATTATGCTACAGTAAAAGCAATGAGACTTGATACTGTCTAGTTCAGGACAGAAGAGGGCCATAGAGCTTTTCTAGGGAAATTTAAGGATTAGAAAGAATTCCTAGCTAGAAATATGGCACATACAATGATAAACAAAAAACCAAACCTGTTGCCATCGAGTGGATTCCAACTCATAGTGACCCTACTGGACAGAGGAGAACTGCTCTATAGGGCTTCCAAGGCTGTAAATCCTTACGGAAGCAGACTGCCGCATCTTTCTTCCCCAGGGCGCCGTGTGGGTTTGAACTGATGACCTTTCAGTTAGCAGCCGAACACTTAACCACTGCACCACCAGGCTCCTTTACATACAATGAAAAAAAAAAAACTTGCTGTCAAGTCGATTCCGACTCATACAATGATACCCACTGTCGTCGAGCCAATTTCGACTCATAGCGACCCTATAGGACAGAGCAGAACTACCCCATAGAGTTTCCAAGGAGCGCCTGGCGGATTTGGACTGCCAACCTCTTGGTTAGCAGCCATAGCACTTAACCACTATGCCACCAGGGCTTCCAATGATAGGCACTCAATATTTGATCATTGAAATTGAATGCAATTATTCCTTTAAGTTGCTATAGATGTATTATATAGATAATAGTTCTTTTAAAAGTAATTTAGCACAATCATTTTAAGTATATTCAATGGCCTTTAAATGTACTAATATAATTTACTTTTAATTTTTTTTCAGATTTGGATATAAAGTACAGGCTTTTTGATCAAAACCATAAATGTTGTCATAAAACCATCAATATGGCAATAAAAAAATAAATTATATTGTCTAAACTTAATATCCTCTACACTGAGCAAGGATCGAAAGTGAAAAGGAGACACAGAAAAGAATAAAATGCTGATAAACATGTTTTTACCACATAAAATTTAACCTACTTATTTTATTTTCTTAAATTACTAGTTTAAGAGTTCCTGCCTGGTCTTGTGTTTTCATGGGTGGACCTCTTGGTCTGTTTGGCATGTTTCCAAACACACATCAGTCTGTCTCATGGTTCTATAAGATATGGGGGAATTCTGAGGCAGAGCGAAAGAGAATGGCATGAGAGACAATGTAATAAGAACATCTTAGCCTCGATTTACAAGGGGACTGGACACGGCAGAGTCTTAGAGAGCCTGACCAAGCACAGGGTGTTGATCTTTACTGTGTTTTTGTGTTTTTCCACTGTTTCTTTATCCTTATGCTAAGTAATACTCCTCTGTTTCTTTCTCCATCCTCAGTCTTCCAGTTAGCGGTTAGCTGTTTGCTAATGGTGGACTGGCTACTAGAGAGAAAGGTGAACAACTGTAATGAGAATTGTCACATCAAGCAAGTGTAGACACAGGGCTTAGCTTGCCAGTATGGAGAACAGGTCCAGAGACTCAGCGAGAAGGACAAGCCTTGTGTCTCGAGGGTCATCTCTGTGACTTCTGTTGACCTTATTTACAATCAGGCATTGTTGATGTATTTCTTCACAGACTATTTAGAAATCACCCTGTGTGAACTGGATAATCTATTGATCTGCAGAATGAAGAAGGAGCCCTGGTGGTATAGTGGTTAAGCACTCGGCGGCTAATCAAAATGTCTGCTTCTGTAAAGATTACAGCCTTGAAGCCCTGTGCGGCAGTTCTACTCTGTCTTACGGAGTCTCCAATGGAATCGACTCAGTGGCAATGTTTTGTTTTGTTTTTCTGCAGGGGGAGGGCTAGGATGAAGTAACATTTTTCATTTTAGGGTTTATTGTGGGTAAAATTTTATACTTGGTTTGTCTACAGATAGAGAGCTGAGTAAGAAAATATTGAGCAGCCTTAACCTTCATACGTAGCATTACTTTGTAAGCATTTCCTTCCTTAGAAAAAAGGAGATGCAACAATGGTCAGAAGATAAGATTTTTGAGGGTGAGCCCTTGTTTTAGGACATTCTCGATTTCTTGATTTAAATTGTTTCTTGTTCTTTTTCCAAATATATAGCCAGGTAAAGAGGTGTTAAGGGTTCAACAGGAAAATGACTCCCAAAGTTATTCAAGAGTAAAGTTCCGTGATTCTGCACGAAAAAGCAAGTCTAAACCCCCGGTAAGAAATTCGGTCTTTTTAAATCATCGTTTTTGTCTTGTTTTGTTTTTCTCAAGAATAGCGAGTAAGAGATGGCTATATACATTTTTTATATATACATTAACCCGACCGCTGGTGCTATGGAGTATGCAAAGAAAAAGAAATAAGAAATGGTTCCCACTTTTAAAAGCCTAGAAGCTAGTTGGACAGATTTGAATACTCTCTGATTTGGCGAGGAGAATGAGTGGAAGGGCAGGAAATGTTAGCCAGGAGAGTGTTCAGCTCTGAAGCTGCACCAGCTTTCATTACAGCAAAAAAGGAGGGCAGTAAACCAAGAAGAATGAAAACAAGCAGTCATTTTTTTTTAAGGCTAACAAATTCTCCATTGCTCATAATTAAATAAACCTAACTCAACGTTGGCCTATAAAAATGAATCCACTTTTTGGCATTTTAGTAATCTTTTCTAAAGCTTTTACTGCTGTAAATAATATACTTATTGCTCTATGAAACTTCCTTGGAATGTAAATAATTGCGGTTTATTAAAAAGTAATTTATAAAGTTACTTATTGAAGTAGGCCACCATCTGCCGGCTGCATTTGTTAACGTTCATTAGCAGTAATCTGATACCTTCAAAGATAATACTCTTAGGATGTCTAGAATGTGTGTAATCCTGTTAGCATCCAGCCAGCTGTCTGGTAACGGTAGAGCACTTGTTTCAGTTGATGTAATCTGAAATTGCTATTGCTCTCTTCTTCTATTTAGGTTCCGCCTGGCTTCCCTTCTGCAGAAGAGGCCTATAACTTCTTTACTTTCAACTTTGACCCTGAACCGGAAGAACCAGAGGAAAAACCAAATGCAAAAGTTAGAGACGAAGTTAATCAAGAGGAAGAGGAAGGGGACGAAGAAGAACCACCTGTGCAAGAAGAAATAAAGAAAACGGTATTTATTATCATGGTGGTAATGAGAAGGGGGGCCTCTGGGTGGCAAAAATGGAACAAATCTTGTCTGGGAAGAAGTACAACCAGAATGCTCCTTAGAAGCAAGGATGGCAAGACTTCTTCTCATGTATTTTGGACAGGTTATCAGGGGGACTGATTGCTAGAGAAGGATATCATACTTAGTAGAGGGTCATCGAAAAAGAGGAAGACCCTCAACGAGATGGACTGACACGGTGGCTGCAACAATGGACTCAAACACAGCAATGATTGTGAGGATGGCACAGGACCGGGCAGTGCTTCATTCTGTTATACGTAAGGTTGCTATGAGTCAGAATCAATTCAACAGCACCTAACAACAACAACCACAACTAACCAAAAGTTGAGCAGGTCGAACCTAACCAGTGGCACCACAGAAGAATGGCCTGGCAATCTGCCTCCATGAAGGTTACAGCCAAGAAAACCCTATGGAGCAGTTTTCCTCTGTGACACCTGGTGTCACCATGGCTTGCAATCAACTCAACGGCAACAGATTTGGTTTTTTGTTTAAAGAGGAGGGAGAGGCAGACAATGAGGAACAATGATGATGATGATGATATCCCAGTGGCTGAGGACTAGCCTGCCACCTCCATTTAGAACAACTCAGCCAAGTCTTAGTTAAAAGTAGTAGAAGTGCTAGACTTACATGGTTGTCTGTCGCTCTTGATTTCACCTCACAACTTGGGTAGTAAAGAATAAAAATAACTAACAGGCACTGTCAAGTCAGAGTCATGGCAACACCAGGGGTTGCAGAGTAGAACTGCTCCACAGGGTTTTCAGGCTGTGACCTTTCAGAAGAGATGCCTCTGGGTGAGTTGGAACCTCCAGCCTTTCAGTTGGTAGTCCAGAGCTTAACCACTGCACCACTTCTTTGAGGTCCCTGGTGGCGCAGTGGTTAACAGCTCGGCTGCTAACCAAAACGTCAGCAGTTCAAATCCACCAGCTGCTCTTTGGAAACCCTGTGAGGCAGTTCTACTCTGTCCTATAGGGCCACTATGAGTCAGTTCTAACTCATTCCCTAGCTCTTAACCACTACACTACCAGGGTTTCCTTGGTAGTGAGGGTCTTGATTAAATCTGTCCATCTTTATCTCCTGGAAAACAAAAATTGGAACAGCATGGCCTGCAGAATTTTCTTGCTAGGCTCCACACAATGATTAGCATCCATTTCACATGTAATGTTTTCCTCTCTGAGGCAAATGCAACGTCCCTCTGACCCCCACCCCCCACCAACTACCTTACAAGCAAACAGCCTTCTGTTCCCAATGCCACACCCAGGCTGTAACTCAGATTCCATAATTGTGGATGGTATATAGGAGACAAAAGGAAAACACACCAGAACATTCCAGAACATGCACAGTTGTCATTTGTCTGTGCTTAACTTACAACTCTTCCCTTAAAAAATACCTCCCAGAAATGTATTTTCTTATGTAGGTCTATGGAAACTTGGGCGTGATTTGTACATTAAAAGGACTTCACAAATGTATAGATTATCTTTCAGTGGAAAATTATAACTTAGATTCCTGAAATGGAGAAAACCAAGCCCTACTTTAGGCCTCTAAACGCCAGCCTAAGGCCCTCTGAGCAAACCTGTATGTCAGGTGCAATTCTACCTGGAAAGGAGCCATGCTTGAGAATTCTACATTGTTTGCCTTCACATTTCCAGATTACTGTCTGTCCTCACACACTTGTATACCTAAACTAAAAATGGCCCTTGGACCTGAGGACATAAAGGACCTTGGGGGCTGGGGAGTTAAAGGCGCTGTCGATCTATGAGGCGCAGATTATGTTGTACATTGACCAAGAATAGCACAGAAGTGTCACTTTGTCTTTCTCACTGCATCATATCACAGAGTACATGATATTTTGGCAGGTTTTTTTTGTTTTGCTTTTAGGGAGTGGTCAATCCCCTGATTTTATGATTCGCTTTTGTACTGAGGACTCTAAATTTTCCTTCTTATATTAACTATCTATTGTTATGTAACAAATTTTGGATTCACACAGCGGCTACAACAATGGGCTCAAAACACAGCCACAGTTATGAGGATGGCGCAGGACTGGACAGTGTTTCATTCTACTGCACACAGGGTCACTATGAGTCAGAACTGACTCAATACCGCCTAACAACAACATGTAACAAGTTATCCTAAAATATCATGGTTTAAAACAACAATAAACATTTATCATCTCACAGAGCGGGTCTGGAATCCAAGAGTGGCTGAGCTGGGTGGTTCTGGTTCAGGGTCTCTCATGAGGTTGCAGACAAGATGTCAGGCCAAGACCAGTCATCTGACAGCTTGACTGGGACTGGAGGGGTGACTTCCAAGGTGGCTCATCTTCACACGTCTGGCGAGTTAATGCTGGTTGTTGGCAGGAGGCCACAGCTCCTTGCCATGTGGACCTCCCCACAGGATGGCTTGAGTGTCCTCTTAATGACAGCTAGCTTCCCCCAAAGTAAGTGACGCAAGAGAGAAAGCAAGGAGAGGGGTCACGGGGCCTTTTATGACCTAGTCTCAGAAGTTACATACCACTGTTGTACTGCTGTTGCTGTGGAGGTTGGGGCCACCATGCACAACCGGCTTGGACCACTGTGATTCATACAGGGTTTTTAATGGCTGGTTTTTGGAAAAAAATCACCAGGTTTTTTTTCCTAATTTCCTTTTTCCTCAGCTGAAACCTGTTCAGCATCATAGCAACACAAAAGCCTCCAATGGCAGATGGATAGTGGTTGAGCTTGAGGTGCACTGGCCAGGAATCGAACCTGAGTCTCCCACTTGCAAGGCAAGAATTCTACCACTGAACCACCACTACCCCCTTACATACCATTTGTTGTTGCTATGTGCCATTGAGCCGATTCTGACTCATAGTGGCCATATGACAGAGTAGAACTGTCCCATAGGATTTTGTAGGCTGTAATCTTTATGGGAGCAGATCACCAGGTCTTTTCTTCCACAGAGTGGCTGGTGGGTTAGAACCACTGAACTTTTAGTTAACAGCCGAGTGATTAACCATCGAGCCACCAGAGCTCCTTTATATACTGTTACTTCTGCCATATCCTACTCAATATTAGGAAGTCACTGAGTACTTACTGCCCACAATGAAAGAGAGAAAAAGTAGGCTCCACCTTTTGAAGGCAGAAGTATCAAGAAATTGTGAGCACCTTCTTAAATCACTATACTGTCCTCCAAAGGATATGTCTCCCTTCTGGGTTTTTTTTTTTTTTTTTTTTTTGCCTTTTTTCTCTCCTTTTAACCCAGGTATACTTTGAAATCTCTCCCCCACAGTCCATGCTCTGGTCTGCCCAGACGCTTTTGAAATGTTTTTATACTCACAACGGATTTAGCCTTTCTAGCGGAAGTTTTATGTCATCGCTGAGCCCCTTCACTGGCACCCGCTTCTGGCTGCCCTACAATTTTCCTCAGTCTACCCTCCCTCACCGCGGGGTTGCAGCTGAGCGAGGATGCAGCAAAAGGAGAAAGACTGGACACTGGTATTTGGTTGTCTTTTTTTTCTTTTTTTTCCATTTTTAAAAGTTTTTTGCCCTTCAAGTTGCGCTGAGGGCATAGTTTCCACGTAGGCTTATTTTTCCCTTCTTATTGTATATTTGGGGAGAAAATATGAGAAGGCAGGGAGCAAGGCTACCACCATCGTCCTCAGCTCCCTGGAGGTCTCTCCATGGAATTTAAAAGAAGTTACTCATAAAAGGACACCAGGTTTAAGTTTCAAAAAGGGGGAGGGGGAGAAAGAGAGGGCGAAGGAAGGAGCAAAGGAGAAGAGGAGGAAGAGAAAGAAGAATGATGACAAGGATAACAATTAGTCATAGTGTGGAAAATACTCGATTAAACAAAATTAACGTACTGCCATTTGTGATTACGCAACCTGTGCTTAGAATGTTTACATGCATTATTTAATTTTATCTTCACAAAACTGTAAGAGGTAAGCTCTCTTAATATCCCCATCTTATAGTTGAGAAAACTGAGGGTCAGAGGTTAAACAAGTTCCCTAAGGCCACACAGGCAGTAAGAGGTGAAGGTGGGATTCAGACCCAGGCAGTGTGGACCAGGGGTCACGGCGCCTGACCTCTATGCTTGGTGCCTTTGCCGTGGGTTGGTGCTAGATGGAATGACAAAATACTACATAGCTCATGAGGCTAAGTTCTTTAAACAAATGTCCAAAAGTAAGCACGCTCAAAGGAGGCCAGGTTTCTGAGATATCAATCGGTTTGCTCCTCACTTCTCTGATTTTGGCCCACTCTGCTTCTGCCATCTTCAGGTCTGTGGAAGAGTGAAAAACAGTCAAAGAAAAGCCACTTGCTAAATATGAAAAGCTGTACAGTTTTAAGCTTTCATTAAAAATTTAAAAGGAAAAGGTAACTTTGTTGTAGCGTACGTGAAGTTGGATGAATTTAATATCACTAATTCTTTTTCTAAGTAGACTCTTAATCTTAACATGATTCTTTCATGCTATTTTTTAACACACTGCAGGACGAAGAGGGGCTGCTCAATGGTAAAGACGCCGAAGACTTCCTGTTGGGCTTAGATCATATGGCTGAGGATTTTGTGGTGGTCAGACCTGCAGATTATGAAAGCCTTCATGTTCAAATGCAGATGGAAAAAGGAATCCTGTTCATACCCAGCAGTCTGACAGGTACTCGCTCTTCTAATCGTCTGCCTGACTTTGACACCTTCATTTGCCTTCAAAGGAATGGTGGATGGTGTATAAGGATACCTAGTTTCCATAAATGATTCCAGTTTTTAATGTGATTTAATAATCAAGAAATATTTTCAAAGAAAAAAACATGTTGTTATTGCTGTTAGTTGCCATCGAGTCAGCTCAGACTCGTGGTGACCCCAAACACAATAGAATAAAACACTGCCTGGTCCTGTATCATCTTCATGGTCGTTGCTACACTCAAGTCCATTGTTGCAGCCACTGTGTATATTGAGTGCCTTCCAACCTAGGGGGCTCATCTTCCAGAACTATGTGGGACATTGGTCTCTTGTGACCCATAGGGTTTTCATTGACTAATTTTTGGAAATAGATTGCCAGGCCTTTCTTCCTCATCAGTCTTAGCCTGGAAGTCCACTGAAACCTGTCCACCGTCGGCTAACCCGCTGGTGTTTGGAATACTGGTCTCATAGCTTCCAGCATCATAGCAACATGCTATCCACCACAGTATGACAAACAGACACATGGGTGGTGGACAAAAAACACAGAATATGGAAAAATATCCATTCAACAAATACTTATTGATAGAACAGCAGAAAATCCTAGGCTGCTCTAGGAGCCCCTTCATCAAATCAGTGACCAGGTCTCTGTGTGAGACCTGAGATTAGACTGGCCAGGGCTCCTTTGCTTTTAGGAAATGGCAGGGTACTGGAGTTGGGGCCGTGTGATTAGCTCCCAGTTACTGCTCTTTGCTTCCTTTGCATACTGGGTTTCCCTTGCCTTTTTTTTTTTTTTTTTTTCCTGGAATCTCCTTTCCTCCTGAGAATGCCTGAGGGGTACCATGATCACGCAGTTACAGCAGTTAACATATAAAACTGCAGAATGCATCAATCCTGTAACAGAGCCAGCCTCAGGTTGCTAGGGGGGTCTGGGCTTATTTTACTATCCCTGCTTCAAGTTGGGAAGAGGGGGAGGGAGCAGGTACATCTTGATAGAATTTTGGACATGGATTTCATATTCATTTCTCATGTTCTATCTGAATTCCAATTAAATGTTGAATCAAGAATAAATTACTGTTTCATTTTAATAGGTTATTTTGAATCATATACGTTCCAAGTGTTAAAAAAATAACAAAACTCAAAGAAATTAAAACATAAGGTTTATTCCTGGCAGTTATTCTATATGCATATGGGGAAACCATTGGGGAAAAAAAAAAAAGCACATGTTTTGAAGTAGACTACTTACAGTGAGGAGCCCTGGTGGTGCAGTGGTTAACACTCGGCTGCTAACAAAAAGGTTGGCAGTTCGAATCCACCCTTCGCTCCTTGGAAACCATATGGGGTGGTTCCACCCTGTCGTATAGGGTCGCTATGAGTCGGAATCAACTTGACAGCAAAAAGTTTTTGGTTTTGGTTCCTAATTTATCTTTGTATGTATAATACCACATATATAATAAATATACATATTTTTAGTGGGTTTGTACATATGTTAAGCGCTCACAAACGTTTCAATTGAAAATTTTGAGGGCCCCTGGATTAGTGATGAACTGAAGTTTAGACATATCAGTGGAGGGGTGTGAAACAGAAGGAAGAGTAGAACAATAGTTTGCTGCATGTTTTCTGAGGGTCCAGGGCTCTGTTTTTCCAGGAATAGTGGCTTTAGTTGTTTTTCATGGATGCATAGAGGTGGCAGAGTGTCCTGGTGGTCACAGACTATTAAGTTAATATGTTCAGGGATTTCGCATGGTCTAGGGTGAGATATAATAGCCGTAACAATGGACTCAAACATACAAAGATACGAAGATGGGGTGGCGCAGGACCAGGCAACGTTTTGTTCTGTTACACACAAGGTCGCCATGAGTCTGCACTGAGTAGACAGCAACTAACAGCAAGAGGGGCATAATTATGAAACAAAAACAAGTCACTACCTTTAGTCATTAATTCCCAAATTACATCATGACCCTCCCAGGTCAGCATCTCCCAGCTTCTCCCCGTATCTCTTCTCTAGCCACTCTGCATGCAGCAAGCCCAGGGGTGGTTGTAGAACTCTACAACCACTCAGGTCACTCACCAGCCTAGAGCCCCTCAGTGGGTCTCACCACACTCCAGAAGAATCCAGTCTCCTCTCCCGACCTGCAAGGCTCTCCATGCGCTCACTCGTGCCCACCCCTAGCCTCATCTCCAGGCACCACCCCTGCTCACGACACCGCAGCATTCTGGATGTTTCTTTCTGTTTCCCAAATACTCCCAGTCCTTAGTGTCTGCTGTTCCCTTGGGCCGATACCCTTGTCCATCACTGGCTCCTTCCCTCTCAACTTCCAGGTGCCAGTGCAATATCACCTCATGGGACAAGGTTTTCTTCACAGCACCTGCCCTCCCTAAGTTACTATCACCTGTGCATTTTCTTCATAGCACTTATGAAATGACGCATTGCATTGGGTAAATCTGCTGCCAAAAAAAAAAAGACCTCTTTAAAATCTTAAAAAGCAAAGATGTCACTTTGAGGACTAAGGTGCACCTGACCCAAGCCATGGGCTTTTCAATCCCCTCATATGCGTGAGGAGCTGGACAATGAATAAGGAAGACGGAAGAAGAACTGCTGCATTTGAACCAGAGTGTTAGTAAAGAATACTGAATATATCATGGACTGCCAGAGCGCAAACAAATCAGTCTTAGAAGAAATACAGGCAGAATGCTCCTTAGGAGTGAGGATGGAGATATGTCGGCTCACTTACTCTGGATACATCATCAGGAAAGACCGATTGCTAGAAAAGGATATCATGTTTGGCAAAGTAGAGCGTCATCGAAAATGAGGGAAACCCTCAATGAGACAGATTGACAGAACAGACACAACAATCGACTCAAACATAGCAATGATCGTGAAGATGGCCCTGGACCGGGCAACATTTCATTCTGTTATGCATAAGGTCTCCAGGAGTTGCGGCCAACTTGACAGCAACTAACAACAACAGCAGCATCACTCTCTGAAATGATCTTGTGTTGATCTTTGTTTGCTGTTGCTCCCTGTTGCCCCCACTAGAATCTAAGCTCCAAGACAGCAGTGGCCTTGCTGAATCCCAAACCCAGGAAGTGCCTGGCACAGGAGACCAGTAAAGATTTATTCTATGAATGAAATAGCAAGTGAATGCAAAAATGAGGTAGTGATCATGCTTGTTCAAGTAACTTTTTAATTTACAAAGCATTTTCTCATACTTCACCTTATTTAATTCTCCCAAGAACCCAGTGAAGTATATGAACATTATCCCTTCTGTACAGAAGAAAGGAGTCCAAAGAAGTCACATGTCTGGTCCAAATTCACTCAGCTAACAAGCAATAGAGCTGGAATTTGACCTAAGTCCTTTGATTTGAATGTTACACTCCTCTCTCTAGACCACACTGGTGAGTTAGGTGCTGAATTATTTAGATGTTATCCCTTAAATCCAGGATTCTACAATATGACGTTGTAAGTAAATGCATTTGTCTTCTTCTTGGTTCGGGTTCTAGAAATTAATTAAGTTTGGAGTCTCAAGAACACAAATTTCTGCTGGTTGTTTTTATTCATCAGATCCCAGTTTGGAACGTTTAGGTTGACGCTAATGTTTCTTTCATTTGTTTGTGAACTATCCAGTTCCTACCTATAAAAAGCTTCCCGAGAACGTGCAGCCCAGATTCCTGGAAGATGAAGGCCTTTACATTGGGGAGAGGCCAGAGGTGCCCCGCACAAACCAGAACATCATGGAGAACAGATTGCTGACGCAGGAGCCCGTAAGCGTTTGCGCTCCCAAGTGTGACCCACATGCAATCTTCACAAAGGCTCTTTGCCTGATGGGGCAGCCATTGCACCCACCGTCCCTTTCCCCTTGAGAGTGTCTCATAAGGTGGTTCGTTGTTCTTAACTGTGTCAATTATTTATTGACATTTATTGACGCTCAAACAATCCAACCTCTCAACTGCTAAAAACCACTTACCACTAACTAGGTCAGTGCTTCTCCTACTAAATCAAATATTGGCAATCTTTCCCCAACTTACGGAAATTTGTAACATTCCTAGATACAATTTTCTCCATTTCAGTTTTTTCTCCTGCGGTTTTTCCTTTTACTCTTTAACGAGGAGAACTTAATTTTTTCTTGAGTACTCATTTTTAAGCTTTTTCTTAAGCTTTTTTTTTGGTGGGGGAGGGACTACATCTTAAATTCATTGTGAAGGATATTAGTGAAGTCTTGATTTCTAACGGAAACAGAGACTTTGAAAGTTCTACCAGGGCCCGGGATAGAGGGGAGGGAAGTCCATGAACTGTGTATACTGACATAGAATTTTTCTCTAACATTGTTTATTTTGTAGACTATTTTCCCTCCAATTAGAAGAAAATGTTGCCCTTCCCTCTTCTTGATTTTCAGGGGAGGGGGTGGTTTGGAGATGACGGCAGAATCCTGGCACTGCCAAACCCCGTCAAGCCATTTCCAGCAAGATCACCAGCGCTAAAACAGGAGCAGAATATTAAGGCAGAGCTGGAAATGGTATATAAAAAGGTAATCCTGTACCCATTTTTTATGCGTGGATTTGCTTGAAAGTCCTTCTCTTTTTGAATAGCTTGAGGCCCTCGATTCTCTTCATTCTACCTTGATTCGTTTTTGTGGTTTTTAATTCATTCTTACACATAAAGAACAAACAACAGGTGTATGATATGAGTGAGTCTGGCTTTGTCCACCTAATCCCTTCTTACACAAGAAAAAATTGTCCTAGTCAGGAATGGCTAAATCAGCATCTTTATTTGCATATCCAGATTAAACCAAACCAGATTAGTTGCCCTCGAGTCCATTCTGACTCATGGCAAGCTCATGTGTGTCAGAGGAGAACTGTGCTCCATAGCGTTTGCAATGGCTGATTTTTCAGGAGTAGATTGCCAGGCCTTCCTAAGGTATCTCTAAACCAAAAAAATAAAAACCCACTGCCATCAAGTCACTTACGACTCACAACAATTCTATGGGACAGAGTAGAACTGCCCCACAGTTTCCAAGGAGCGCCTGGTGGATTTGAATTGCCGTCCTTTTGGTTAGCGGCCAGGGTTTCCAAGTCACTTACGACTCATAACAATTCTATGGGACAGAGTAGAACTGCCCCACAGTTTCCAAGGAGCACCTGGTGGATTTGAATTGCCGTCCTTTTGGTTAGCAGCCAGGGTTTCCAAGGTGCCTCTAGGCGGACTCAAACCTCCATCCTTTTGGTTAGCAGCTAAGCACTTAACTGTTTGTGCCAAATCAAAACCAAACCCACTGCCATCGAGTTGATTCCAACCCCTAGTGACCCTGCGGGACAGAGCAGAGCTGCCCCGTAGGGTTTCCAAGGCTGTAAATCTTTACAGAAGCAGCCTTCCACATCTTTTTCCTGGGGTAGCTGGTGGGTTCAAACCACCGACTTTTCAGTTAGCAGCTGAGTGCTTTAACCACTGCACCACCAGGGCTCCCTCTTTGTGCCACCCAGATCCAGGTCAGCTGCCTTTATTTTTCTTCTTTTGCCCTCTTTTCTCTCTGTCATCTCACATACACTGCAAGACTGTTTCCCACGCGTTATCCATTTGTTAATGTAACTGCAGGTTTACTATCCTGCAAGTCCTTCTTACTGGGTTTTCCTAAGCTCTGGTACCAAACTGCCTGATTTGAATCCTGGCTTTACTATTCACTGGTAAACCTGGGCCAGGACTTCAATCTCTGTGGTTCAGTTTCTTCATCTGTAAAATGGGCATCATAATACTTGGTATCTACCTCCTAGGATTGCTGTGAAGACTGAATGAGATAATACACATAAGTGCTTAGAACAGAGGCTCGGTCCATACTGGCTGTTGCTGAACACAGAGCTGCCCGCCCTCATTTAATTACACAGCTATTGCTTTTCTGGTGGGCTGTGACTTCTGAGTTCACTGAGCAAGGCTCAGCTCCTTCCAAAACCCCATGTAATTTTAAATGTGTAACATTTCAGCACTAGTGACAAAAAACAATAATTATCAAGGCATGGGGTGGGGGAGTGGAGAAAGTCATTTTTAAAAGTAAATATTCTGCTTTCCTTAAATTCAGAACCTATTTAGAGACCATGAAAGAGAAATAACGAAAAGAGATTAGATATAGTGCAAAGAAAAGAGTTAAGACTCAAAAGATAAAGAAAGCAGTTTAGTACATCTTGAGAGCAAACTGAGCCCTGGTGGCACAGTGGTTAAGTGCTCAGCTGCTAACTGAATAGTCCGCAGTTCGAGCCTGCCAGCCACTCTGCAGGAGGAAGACGTGACAGTCTGCTCCCGTCAAGATTACAGCCTTGTGAAAGCCTATGGGGCAATTCTCTTCTGTCTCATAGGGTCACTATGAGTCAGAATCGACTCGGTGGCAATGGGTTTGGTTTTTGTTTTGTTTTGCTTTGCTTTGTTTGGTTTTGTTTTAAGAGAAAGCTAGGAGTCCCTGGGTGTTAACTGTTAACACTTTCAGCTGTTAACCAAAAGACTGGAGGTTCAAGTCCACCCAGAGGTACCTCAGAAGAAAGGCCTGGTGATCTACATCTGAAAAATCAGCCACGGAAAACTCTATCACGCACAGTTCTAATCTGACACACACTGGGTCGCCCTGAGTCAGAATCTTCTCGACGGCAACTGGTTAAAAGGAAACTAAGCCAAATCTAAAAGCAGTCCCAATCGCCACTGTCATCCTGCCTCTCCCTTCTCTCCTCCTCTCTCTTCCTCCCTCCTCCCTCCCTTCCTTTCATTTTTATTCTTTCAATCCTTAATGGAAAGTCTACTATATTCTTAGCGATGGTAAACTCTGAGGGTACAGAAGTAGCAGCACTTGAACTTGGCCTTAAAAATGCTTTGTGCCTAATGTGGGGAGAGGGAAATATAATCTAATGATAGAGGCATTATGATTAGAAGTCAGCATAGCGTTCCTGGGGGGACATACAGCTAGGAGTCTCCCCTTTTCAAAACTGCATACTAATTTGAGGAATTTGTCCTGATTCCAACCTCCTTGTTAGCTGTGTTTTTGTTGTTGTCAGGTGCCGTCGCGTCGGCTCTGACTCAGAGTGACCCTAGGTACAGCAGCACCAAACACCGGTCCTGTGCTTGAAACCAAACCAAACCCATTGCCGTCAAGTCAATTATGACTCACAGCGACCCTACAGGCCAGAGTAAAACTGCCACCATAGTGTTTCCAGGGCTGTAATCTTCACAGGAGCAGACTGCTGCACCTTTCTCCCACAGAGCAGCTGGTCAGCTCTAGCCACTAACCTTTCGGCTAGCAGCTGAGTGCTTAACCACCATACCACCAGGGGCCCCTTCCTGGGCTTTACCACCCGATAAAATCGCTACTTTCCCCTTCTGCCATTCTCTTCAGTTTACCACAGGAGCATTGGTCGCCTACTGTATTATAGCCCAATGCCAACTAGCTTAAGCAAAGAGGCAACTCAGTGACTCACGAAACAGGGAAGGATCTTGGGACAAATCAGACAGCTGAAGGAGGAGCTTTAGAAACCAAGGGTCAGGGGCTGGGACCAGGGACTCAGTGCTGGCAGGTCTCTCCCCACCTCTCTTTTCTCTGTTTCTCCTTTAGTGTTGACTGGCCTCTTCTCTCCTACTGCAGGCAGGTCCGAATTCCCCACGTGTTAGAGGTCATGACCCATGAGAGGGTCCAGAGGAAAGGGATCATGCTTTTTCCCATGGTTCACATCATCAGTACCAACGAGAACTCTTGTCAGTTGTAAATGGGTTCATGTGTCCCCACCTCCCGTCCAGGAGATATGGCCTGTTCACAGATGGGTGTCTTAGTTAGCTAGTGCCGCAGAAACAAAAATACCACAAGTGGGTGACTTTAACAAACAGAAGTTTATTTTCTCACAGTTGAGGTGGCTAGAAGTCTGAATTCAGGGCACTGGTTATGGGGAAGGCTCTCTCTGTCCTTTCTGGGGGGAGATCCTTGTCTCAGCTTATTTAGCTCCAGCATTCCCAGTGCCTTGTCATCCTCATGTGGCATTTATTCCTGCCCCCGACACACACACCCATTCGTGCTTGCTTCTTTCTGTGTCTATGTGACTCCTTTTAACTCAGCAGTGATTAGGTTTGGAACACATCCTACACTGATATGGATGCATTAACATAACAAAGAAAACTTTATTTGCAAATGAGATTGCATCCACAGGTAGAGGGGTTAGGATTCCAACACAGATTTTGGGGGGGCCAGGGGAACACAATTCAATCCATAACAGTGGGCGATTAGAAAGCTTCCCAGGGTCAACCTGAACGATAGCTCTCTGGGCTCTGCTGCTATCATTTTCCCAGGGCAAATGTAGAAATCCTATTTCAATCCCACCAATAATTATTATTTTTCTGTACTTTTTAATCTTTTTCTCCTTTGGGCACGCATCTCTGCACATGCTGAGTCACCAACAGATAACCCATATGCCTCACTTCTGAGTGTGTTGGTTTCCAGTTTTCAGTTGAAGACTGAAGAATCAAAGCAATTTCAAAATTAAAATAACATGCTCCATTATGTCTTCTAGGGAGAAATTGTTGCTATTGTTTTCATAATCATTCTTAGTGTATAAGAAAGAAGAGACACAATAAAAAGACAGACAAGAACCAGTTCTTTCTTTCTCCCTAGTAGGAAGAGAGTCAGGGTCTTTTAAGTGATCTCAAAAAAGGAGTCCTGGAAGCCTTTTATACTTGGTTGAACTGAGCTTCAGGAAAAGACATCAGCAATTTTTGGAATATGAGCTAATACAGATTTGGGAAGGAAATGCAAAGTACAGGTGCTGTAGGCTACATGACAAGTAAACAGAATCATGCCACCAACGTTACTTACCCATACCAAGAGGAGTACAAGACAGGACCTGAGATCCACACCCTGAGTGATCTCATGACTCCAGAGTCAGATGGTAAGAGGAAGGGCAAGGCAAGAACAAGCAGGAGCAAAGCAATCATAGAGGAATGTTCTGTGAAGTCTATGGACTGATGTTGATTTCTAGATGTCTTTGTAAGGTGGAAAGTTTTTCACTAACCCAGGTAATTTGGGGAGTCATAAGGCTCGTAGTGGCCACATGCAGATTAAAAACTTCTCACACTAATGCATGTTACAAGTAAATATTTTTACTGGAATCAAAGAGAAAAGAAATGGGTTTCCATTATTGCGGTCCAAAGTGTAAGGCTATTGATAATCAGAACAAATCCATACAAAGCTACTTAGGGCTTTCATAAAATATAAAATATCAGTGGAGTATGACCCATACACAGGAGTGTTCTTTCCTCCCTCTAAACCCAAGTGGAGGTTCAATTCAGAGTATTTCAGTAGGTAACAAAGAGAGTATCGATCCATTCCTATCCAAGTCTGCCAGATTTATAAACACATCCTAATTTTACAAGGACATTTTTAAAACAGAAAAAAATCTGTAGGTCTTCACATTCAAGTTGGATTGAATGTTATTATTTTATAGGATAAAACTTGTGATTTTGTTAATATAAATGTAGTATGCACTATACTGGGGCCCTAAAGGAAATCATGAGTCCTAAATATACATTAATAGTCTATTAATCCTGAAACACAAAGTATGAAATTGAATGGCTAAAAAGAAATCGGTTCATATATCCTTACCTGCGAATATGGGAATGAAGCAGACGACAAACACAACAGAAGAGCGGATTTACTGGTAAATGAAGACTCACATACACATGCTTTACTATAAACACAAAATAAGGAGCCCTGGTGGCACAACAGTTAATCACTCAACGGCCAACCAAAAAGTCACTGGTTCAAACCCACCCAGCAGCTCTCAGGGAGAAAGACTTGGTGATCTGCTTCCTTAAAGATTACAGCCTAGAAAGCCCTATGGACAGTTCTAATCTGTCACATGGGATTGCTGAGTTGGAATCGACGTGACAGCACCCAGCAACAAAAATGCAAAAATTGGAAGCTATTTTGCAGACTAATCATAACTGTAAAGCAGACCACACTGTAAAACAAATATGAACATGTTTCTATACACGTGTACACGTTCTTACACACACAATGTGAACCTTAAACTCTTGCCCACATTCCCCTTGTCTGTTCTTTAGTTTTATGGGGAAGAATGTCAGAATCTCATGATCACGGGATTTGTAAGATGGACTCCCTCCTCTGGGCTTCTGTAGCTCCCTCTTCACCTCTCAGGCTTTGTCCTTTCTGCCTGTGTTGTAAAAGACCAGATCCCAGGGCTGTCTTCCCCTCTAAACTGACTGCTGGGTGAGGACAGGCCTTACCACATTGTGCACATTTGTTAATCTCTATTGAAGAAATGAAATGACATATGCTAAGTGTTGTGTTAAGATGCCTAGTGATCTGCTCAATGCTAATTGAAGCTTTTCTCTCAGCATCTCATTGCCTTTTTTTTTTTTCCCCAGTTGCCACTGAGTCTACCCTGACTCACTGCAACTCCATGTATGTCAGATCAGAGCTGTGTTCTGCAGGGTTTTCACAGGCTGATTTTTCAGAAGTAGATGCCCAGGTACCTTAGGCAGACTCGAACCGCCAGCCTTTTGGTTAGCAGCCAAGTACATTAACCACTGGCACCACCTAGGAAATCTCATTTCTACAGATGAAGAAATAGAGACCCAGAGCTGTGTGGTGACTTGCCCAAGATCCTAGGGTGAGTTAAAGGTAGTGTCAGAGCTAGAATCCAAGGCTTCTGGCCCAAATCCAGCATCTTTACAATATTCTATGTAGAATTAAATGAAGAGATTACTGGACACGTTACCCACAATTTGTTAACGTTGTTGATGTCAGGTACCATCGAGCAGATTCCAACCCACAGCGACCCTATGCACAACAGAATGAAACACTACCTGGTCCTGTGCCATCCTCACAATCCCTGTTATTAAGGGTAGAATCTTATATGCTTGCTAGAGTTTTTGCAACTTCCATTTAACCTCATAACTTGTAAATCACACACTTGTGCCCAGAAATCTTATATCATCATTTTCTAAACAACACCTATAGCTTCCAGAATTCATCTCTGCAAAAGGGAAGGATAGAAGGATTTGTCTCCAACCACCCCATCCTGACTGTAGTCAGTGTCTCTAACAAGGAGGATAAATGAAGGCGGAAAATCAAAGAATATCCCAGACGTCTCCCTTTCACCTTTGAGCTCACCAACCTCAAACACTGTATTCACACAAAAGCAGTAGTTATCAATGTAGAATACCTTGAATATTTTACGAGAGGGAGGGAAGGAGGGGGGAAGAGAGACAGGAAGAGGGAGAGGTTTACCTGACAATCTGCACACCAATAATCCAATAAATTCTCACTGGAAAATTCCCCTCTGTTTTCCCCCACACAGTCAGTTCAGCTGTTCCGCCTTCCTCTGCCTCTGTTATTTACATACTAACGTCCTTCCCTCCCAGGAAAACTAGGCACCTGCAGGAAATGCAGATAAGTAAAAGTTGGTCTTTTTCTGCTGCCAACAGAATAAAAATTTCTCCGTATGTTTTTAAATTTTAGTCACATCAGGATATATCTATGATCCAAAAAACTGTTGGTCTGGACTAAAATCTAATGCTTCTCTCCTGAAAAGAGTTCCAAGGTCTTCAGCTACAACACCCAAGATTTCACAAAACAGGATAGTCCGTATGATAAAGATCGGAAGTATGACTTAACAGAGAAATGAAACCTAAAAGGCACAGGAAAGCAAGAGTGAAATGGTTTCTATTCTTACTTTTTTGTCTTTCTTTTCACTTTTCAAATGTTCAGAAAAGAGCAGGCCCGTAAAGTCTGAAAAGAGGTAATCCAGCACCTTCTACCTGGTTTGACCAGGTGGGTAGGACGTGCTTTGTATCTGACTGTTTTCCCCTTGCAGGTTAGAAAATCCTTCTGGAGTAAGTGCTTTAACAGTGTCCCCCCATACTCTGCTCTCTTTGACAGGCGGTAAAATATGTCAGCAATAGTCCGCATATGATTGGAGCTGGAGACCCTCCTGGCAATTTCCAATTGGACATTGACATTGTAGGGTTAATATTCACTCACCACCCCTGCTTCAGCCGAGAGCATGTTTTGGCAGCCAAGCTGGCTCAATTATATGATCAGCACCTTGCAAGACGTCAGAGAAACAAGGCAAAGTTTCTTACCGATAAGGTACACATGATTTCTTCTGCTTTTGTTATTGATGGGTTGGTTCTTATGAGGAGCCCAAAAAAGAAAACACTTCACAGCAGTGTCCAGGACATGTGACACATTGTCCTACCTAGCCCCAAAAGGCAGGGTAGAGATGGTATGCGTTTAATTGTGCAAACTCAATGGCCCACACTTGATTCAAAGGGAAAGATTTGTATAAACAGTACAAGTGATTTCACCTGCCAGAACTGGGCATTGGATGGAAGATGGGAGTTGCTAGTTGTAGCAACAATCTCAGATCCTGGAGACCGACCATTCGTTGCCTGAGAATCTCTGTTCTGAGAGATACGTTTTGTTTTCATATGTATTTATCCATAATATGGTACCTAAACACAAGTCAGGTAGCTGAAATAGTTCAGCTGGGGGAGCGTTAGACTGAAGATCTAAAGGCCCCTGGTTCAATCCCGGGTTTCGGCAGCTTCAGTTACTTTTGGAGCCCTGGTGGCACAAGTGGCTAAGTGTTTAGCTGCTAACCCAAAGGCCGGCAGTTGGAATCCACCAGCCACTCATTGGAAACCCGAGGGGTGGGTGGTTCTACTCTGTCCTACAGGGCTGCTATGAGTCGTAATTGACTGGATGGCAATGAGGTTGGTTGGCTGGTAAACACAAGTCATTGCTTCAATTGGTTCTCAAAGAAATTAACATCCATACTGGCTTTATTTCAAATGTGACACTAGCCCATAGGATTTTCAGGTATAATTTGACTACAGGCAATTTTAGCCCCATGCCCTGACCTTAAAACCTTTCTGCCCAAAGAAGATGTAGCTCCACTGTACCTCCTTTTATGGGCCTATATTTTTAAGATGTCTTTGCATCACGAGACGGCCACTGCATACCCATGACACAGGAAGACCCCCTTTGCCTTTGAAAGGAACACGAAAGAGACACACACATAAAAGTAATACTTGTCCTGAGCATCCTGATTACCTGGGCCTGAGAACTAAGGTGGACATGTACATTTTTTCAGTGCTTGAATTTTGTTTAAGAATGAAAGAAATAGTTGTCTGTCACAGTTCATTTTGGAGAAAGCTTGGAGACAGCTGGGTGAGTAGGAGATGTGCCTGGTCACTTTATTTGCAGTACAGAGTAGAGTGCTAACTCAAAACTTGTTTCGATATCCTTTTAAGCTCCAAGCCCTGAGAAATGCTGTTCAGACTGGCCTTAATCCTGCAAAACCTCACAAGTCTCTTGACATAGCCCAAAGGGCCATCAAAGAGTATAAGTCTGAAATTCGGTGAGTGAAGTTTGTGGTGGAAACTACAGAGTTGGGTTTTGTTGTTGTTGTGGTTTTCTTTCCTGTTAGATATGTACTTGTTTAGGGTTTCTTTCTCCAGATAGTTTATCCGAATGCACTGAATACACGTGAAATTATGTCAAATGAAACAATGAGATACATCTATCATAAAAAAAAAAAATTTCTTTTCTTTTTTTTTAAATTTAAAGTCCAATAACATGAAGGGTAAGTGAGGAGGTAGGAAGTGGTAACTCTCATACTTTGCTGGTGTAAGCAAAAATGCTACAACCAACACTTTAGAGAGCAGCATGGCCGTTGACTAATAACAGGCTGAAGATGGCCATAACCTTGGGCCTGGCAATTTGGCTTCGGATATGCGTACTCTAAGGAGCCGCACATGCTAATACGTGTGGAGACACTTGCAAGAATTTTCACAGCGTCACTTACAAAAGAAACTTAAAATAAACTAAAAACAGAATGAACACATCTTGGTAGAGTTTAACAATGAACACCTATACCGTAGCTAAAATGATTGAATTACATCTGCATGTATCAATCTGAATAAATCTGGCAAACAATGTTGAAGGGAAAAACCCAGTTGTAAGCAGGTGATATGGTTCATGAACCCTAAAGAACACCCAGAACAATGCCATATTTGTTACAGGTAGACACAAAGTTGGCACATACAGACAGCAAAGACACAGGCCAATTTCTTCCTCCAAGGAGGGAGGAAAAGGATAGGAATGGGCAGGATTTCCAATGTAGCTATAGCATTTTATCCAAAAAAATTTTAAAAAACAGTGATGAAATGTTAACAGATGTCATATTATTTATCTGTACTTTGAATTATTCACAATTTAAAAATTGAAAATAAAAAACCCAGGTTAGTGTAAAAAATGCAAACAGTATGTAACTATATGACATAGAATATGGACATCACCTGAAGTCTCATCCCCAGAGAAAATCATGGTTACCAGTTTTTTTGGTAGTTCTTCCATACTTTTTTCTCAACATATACACATACGCAGACTGGTGTGTGTGTGTGTGTGTGTGTGTGTGTGTGTATTTTTTTTTTTAAGGACTCACATTGCTTATGCCGTCTGCAAGCTACCAGATTTTCCTGTTATATAGGTCCAGTTCCATCTCACTGATTAAAGACTGGCATTATGTAAAGTCTGTGCAATCTCCTATTGCCAGGCATTTGTATTATTCTAAATTTTTATTATTTAAATTGTGCTGTAATTGACATTCTTATATATACATATTCTTATGTACTTGTGTATTTACACAGAATAAATTCCTAGAATGGGAACTGATAAATAAAGAAGTTTAAATATTTACTTTTCCTTTTACAATCTAGCCATGAATAGAAAATTCTTTCAGCAAGACGAAAATTGGTGATATTTGCAGACTTTAATGTATTCATTGTTGACTAGGACAGCACCACACGTTCCTGTATTTACAATAACTTAGGCCATGAGGGCTGTGTTTACTAGGACCCACATAGTCTCTAGGAGTTGGAATCGACTTGATGGCAACAAGTTTTTTTTTTTTTTTTGATTGTTATTTTTGTAACTTCAAATGTTGGTATTTGTTTAAGCATGCATAGCTTTAATAAAAATTTTAAAAAGCAATTTAGTTTAATTAAAGTAAGAGTCACTTGAGACAATAATATTCAGTAAACCTCCCAAAGCAGACTGACACCCTATTGTCTTTAAATTTGTACTGGTATTTGGTTTTCTAGTGCTCACTTGGAAATATTACAGCTATCAAGTTGAATTTATCATTTTTTTATAGGATTATTGCACTGAGTTTGGTTTTTTTTTTTTATATATATATAGCATTATTGGAGCCTTGATGGTGCAGTGGTTAAGAACTCGGCTGGTAACCAAAAGGTTGGCAGTTTGAATCCACCAGCCGCTCCGTGGAAACCCTACGGGGCAGTTCTACTCTGTCCTATGGGGTCGCTATGAGTCAAAATCAACTCAGCAGCAACAGGTTTTTTTTTTTTTTTTTTTGGTTATAGCATTATTGATTTCTTTTTGTTTTATTTGCAAAAACAGTTGCCATTGAGTTGACTCTGACTCATGGCTATGCCAAGTGTGTCACAGTGGGACTGTGTGCTCCACAGCATTTTCAGTGGCTGATTTTTTAGAAGCAGATCACCAAGACATTCTTCCAAGGAGCCTCTGGGTGGACTCGAACCTCCAACCTTTTGGTTAGCAGCCGAGCACGTTAACTGTTGGCACCAGCACTGTGAGTTTCTTTTTGTTTATTTGCAATACACACAACTAAATAACTTTTTAATCTGCACTCATGTATTATACCTGTAGGCAAACAAGAAAACTACGTGACGCAGAACAAGAAAAAGATCGAACATTGCTTAAGGCCATCATAAAAGTCTGGAAAGAGATGAAATCCCTTCGAGAGTTTCAGAGGTTTACAAATACACCATTGAAACTTGTCCTGAGAAAGTATGTCTTTATCCAAAATTGTTTTATTGGGCTGTATTACACATAGTGAGAAATGTATGGGCATAAATACAGTTTAAAGAATAATTATAAAATGAATAACCATGTAACTATGCTCCAGGTTACGAAATAGATTGTTTTCAGTACTTGGAAAACCCCCATGTTCCTCTCCCCAGCTGCATTCCCCTCCATCCCTGAAGTAACCACTCTCCAGACTTTAGTCATCCCTGCTTCCTTGATGTTATGTGTAGTTTCGCCATCTATATATATCCTTCCCGAGGCACGTAGATATTCTACTACATTGTCTCCTAACATCTTTGTAGTTTTATCTGGCACACTTAGTAGGTAATCCACTTGCAATTGGTCTCTGTCTATGGTATGCATAAAGTAGGTGTTGATAACTTGCAACCTAATTGACAAGGCTTTCATATATGATTGAGTACCATTTAACATAGCAAAATCATGTTCTATTAATTCGAAAGTCTTGGCTACTGTTTTTGGTCCCTTCTAGATTGTTTCTTCTGAGTAAGTGTTGTTCCAGTCCGTCTACATGAAAAGTGACAAATTATCCAATACCTGGCTTTGAAAACAGCCACTCTTTAGCCAAAGAAAGCTACAAATTGTAATTGTTTTCAGCTGCAAGTATTCTAGAATGAGAAAACACCCTTGAGTTTCAGGACAAATACTTCCTGTGTATTTTGTGAGGGCAGGTCCTTGCCGCCATTGGATGCCTGGCGTCCAACAGAGTGCTGCCACTTAGTGTTTGCTCTGTAAGTTCTGGTGATCTGCTTCCAAAAGCGCACACACAGCCTTGAAAACCCTGTGGCGCAGTTCGACTGTGCACACGCAGGGTTGCCATGAGTCGAACTGACTGCACAGTAACTAACAACGACTTAAAACTAACTCAAATATTCTGTCCCACACAAACTGCTTATGTCCCCAGACAGTCCAGTTTTTCTGCTTCCAGTTTTCACCTCCCAGGCTAGCTGTCATCCGGAACCCAAACCAAACCCACTGCCCTCGAGTCAACTCCGACTCACGGCAACATGAATGCTTTGCCAGATTTTCCTTCTCTCCTTCCTTCCTTCCTCTCTTTGAAGTTTCAGATAAACTGAAATTTACAGGAAATTTATTTTTCATCCTTAAGGTCACCTCAAGGTTGCAAGTTTCCTTTTTGTAACTCACTTAATACCCTTTCCTCCAATAAGTTGTTGGCTCTCAAATGCTTCTGCAGTGCCCTTTTTCACATTCTTGATTCATTTAGCCACCTTAAAACACAGCACAATATTTCTACAAAAAAATCATTCAAATTTCAACTGGTTTATTCATGCCTCTGAAAAATAATGAGAAAAGTGATTGGTTCTCTATCCATCAGAGATACAAAATAATTTTTGAGCCAGGCTTCTAAATCTTATGTACCCCTAGATATCCAAGTGATTTCTTTGGCAGTGTCCTAGAGATATGTCAGAGTTTGTGCCTTGGGGAACTGTTAACTGCCAGATCCACTAGGCTATGTGTATACATAAGTAGACATTTGTCAGCTCTAGGTACTGACAAAGTTTGTCTACAATGGACTGAAGAGCTTTAGGAGCGTGGAACCTGGAGGCCAGATGGCGTTAGGAGAAATAATAGCAAAGACCATGCATTGCAACCTCTTCAAGTGGTAGGCAGGGTGTGGGCAGGGCACGTTCACCATCTAACTCCTGGAGGGTCTCACTGCACATCAGCATATAAAGGGCTCTGGAAAGATGAGCCTCAAAGAAACCTTTATATGTGTTCAATCTCATGCTGACTTCGCCACAGTACCTTTTTTGGTAGGGCATCTCACAGGACCAGTGTCCCACAGAGCACACTGTGGAAAGCACTGCTTTGGGTTGGGCTGACCTCCCAGTGGGGTGTAGGTAAAATCATCAAAGAAAAACTCAACGGATCAATCCAAAGTCACAAAAGTGGTATCAGGGACCCAGTAGCAATATATGAACTACTTCCTCAAAGACTTGAAGGATTAATACAGTAACTACAATGACATTTCTACCACTATTCATTGAGACCTTCGGGGCACGGTGTCAGCATGCCATATGGATCGTTTAGCTCACAGTGGCACTGTTGTCTAGGAGTAAAGAGAATGGGTTCATAGCCAGGCTCACTTACCAACTGTGTGTTCTTGGGAAATCACTTAACTCCTCTTTGCCTCAGTCTCCTTGGGTGTAAAATGGGGGCAGTAATAGTTCCTGCCTCACAGGGTTCTGAGGGTTAAATGACTTGTTAACATGTGCAACGTTCTTAGAAGAGGATTTAGCTGAGTCAGAACCGTCTCGATGGCCCCTAACAACTAAAACAACATGCACAAAATTAGTATTTGCTATTATTCTTACTCTCTTACTTAATTTCAAGAGGTAAACATACTGTAAATTATTTTAAAGGGAAAAGGTTGACCAGAAAGCAGATGAAGAAGCATATGAAGCAGAAATCCAAGCTGAAATAAGAGAATTGTTGGAAGAGCACATGGAAGACTATGAACAGAAGATGGAAGAGTACAGAAGGGCACATCAGCAGTGGAAAGCCTGGAAGAAAGCCCAGGTTTGTACACGGTGGCTCGGCCTCGAATGGGGCTGACCTTGTGGACAGGGAGGCCCAGGCCCCTTGAGGCAGGAGGAGGGAAACTGGCCTGGTAATTTGGGTCTCCTATTAGCTTTGCTTTTCCTCCTTCTCTGTCCCTCACTAGTAGACAAAAACAAGGAACTAATTAATGCATTTCATTAAAAAGCCTTGAAGCTAGTTGATAACAGAGCCAGCTTTGTCCATATACAGTTTTATGGTGGCACCGTGTAACCATCTGAATGAACAAATAAGTATTAACAATAGCAACTGCTAACATCTATTACCACTTGCCATCAATTGGACTCCAACGCAAGGCAACCCACGTTTGTCCGAGTAGAACTGTGCTCTATAGGGTTTTCAATGACTGATTTTTCAGAAGCAGATCATCAGGACTTTCTTCTAAGGTGCCCATGAGTGGATTCAAACCTCCAATCTTTTGGTTAGCAGCCTAACACATTAACTCTTTACACCAAACCAAACCAAAAAAAATTAAATCCATTGCTGTTGAGTTGATTCTGACTCACAGTGACCCTATAGGACAGAGGAGAACTGCCCCATAGTGTTTCCAAGGAGTGGCTGGCGGATTCAACGGCCAACCTTTTGGTTAGCAGCTGAGCTCTTAACCACTGCGCCACCAGGACTCCACACCCATTATAGGTCAAGCTAAATATTTCACATGCATTATCTCATTGAATATAGGGTTATCGGTATTCTCCTTCTGGATTTTCCTCTGAAAATGATATAACTTTATACACATGGTCCTGCAAAATTGAATCCCAGAGCAACCACTACTAAATCAGCTGGACCTGCAATGCCATTTGTGCTCCCAAGGTGTGTCCTTGGCCTTCAGAGCCAATACTAAGGACGCACAGATCACTAACGTTTTTACAGCTCTTTCAAGGGAACAGGCTCTGTGCTAATTGCTTTACAGGCACTGCCTCGTTTCACCCTCCCTGAGAGGAGTTTGCTATCATTGCTCCCATTGTGTAGACGAGAAAACTGAGGCACAGAGAGGTCAAGTAGCTCAGTGACCTGCCTGAGTGTACACAGCTGGTTGGGGTCAAACTGGGGTTTGCATCTAGGTCTATCTGGTTCTGAAAACTGTGCTCTTAACCAAAATTTCAAAATTCCTTTTTGACATAACGTTGCCCGTTACACAACAGAGGGCCAAGAAGAAAAAAAAGAAACAAACAGCAGAAGAACACCCCGATGAGGAGACCGAGGAGCCGTGTCCTGGGGAGGATCCTGTGAAACCCGTGCCTCCAGAGCTCACTGATCAGGCAGTGATAGAGGAACAGGTGAGGGAGAGAGCTGCCCAGAGCAGGAGGAAGCCTGGGGAGCCCATGCTGGTCCCGGAGCTAAGCCTGGCGGGGACCATGACACCCAACGACCAGTGTCCCAGGTGAGTGGATGTTCCAACCAAAAATGAGGTTGGCATCTCACACGTACACACACGTATGTGAATGCACACACGCATACAGATACATACCAGGTACCGTATATGTCTCCTGACCTACACAGTGTGATCAGGGTAATCGCTAACTCCCTGTCAATATACATTACATTGAACCATATCAAATTGCTGGTCTTCGACCACCCGTGACAATTTCATATAACTCAACTATCTCATTCATCCCCACTGACTACTCAGCAGCACACGATGTAAGCTGTGGTCAGAGAAGCGACTCAGTTGCAAATTTACACCTGCTTTTCCCAGGCTGCCCCTGTGGCTTTTGATTTGGAACCCTTATCTAAAGCTCCATGAGGCCCTCCTCCCTGGTGCAGACCCCCAGGCTTCTCCTAGTCCCTTCATTTCAGCTGCTCCAGAGGGCAGCCTCTCTCTTTAAAGACCTTGTAGTGCCTCCCTACATGAATTGCAGGTGTGCACTGTAGCTTGTACTTTATGTCAGGCCATCCCAAATATACCCTCCAGATCTGATTTAAAGAGGTATATATACACATTGGAAACCCTGGTGGCGTAGTGGTTAAGTGCTACGGCTGCTAACCAAAGGGTAGGCAGTTCAAATCTGCCAAGCGCTCCTTGGAAACTCTACGGGGCAGTTCTACCCTGTCCTATAGGGTCACCAGGAGTCAGAATCGACTTGACGGCACTGGGTTTGGTTTTTTTGGGTATATACACATATGCCTAGAAATTCTTATGTAATGCCTAAGAGAAAAAGTCAGAAACTTTATTTTTATAAATTTACTGTTGCTATTAGTTGTCATCGACTCATTCCCCAACTGCGCAGAGTAGAGTTGTGCTCCAAGGGGTTTTCAAGGCTGTGACTCCTCAGAAGCAGATTTTCAGGTCTTACTTCCAAAATGCCTCTGGATTGGTTTGAACCACCAACTTTTTGGTTAGTAGTCCAGGATCACCATGAGTTGGAACCCACTTTGACAGCGATGGGTTATAAATGTATAAAAACCAAAACTCGCTGCTGTTGAGTCGATTCTGACTCATAGCGGACCCTATACGGCAGAGTAGAACTGCCCCATAGAGTTTCCAAGGAGCACCTGAAGGATTCGAACTGCTGACCTTTTGGTTAGCAGCCATAGCACTTAACCACTACGCCACCGGGGTTTCCTATTAATGTATAAAAAAAAAAAAATCATATCATAAATTCATAAAGACACATTTAAATGTTCATCCTCTTATTAAAAAGTATAATATAATAAAAAATATATATTTGATCTCCTGTTTGTTTCCTTCCTACATGTTATAGCAATAGTTCTCAAAATGTGGACCCAGGGCCAGCAGCACCAACATTACATGGGAACTTCTTAGAAACGCACATTTTTATGCTCTACCCCAGACTTTTTTTTTACCCCAGACTTAATGAGTCAGGAACCCTGGGGTGGGACCCAGAAAACTGTGTTTTCACAAGGTCTCCAGGTGACTCGGCTACAGGTTAGAGTACATCATAATCTAATCAAAGGAATCTACGCAAACAATCAGGAGGCATCGGTGGCTCGGTCATAGAATTGTCACTTTCCACGCGCTGCTCTCCCAGCTGTGCCTCCTGCACAGCCGCCGCCCATCTGTCACGGAAGGCTCCTACGTGGCTATGACGAGAACAGTTCTCAGCAGAGCTTCCAGGCTCAGACCGGCTGGGAGGAAAGGCCTGATGATCTACTGCCGAAAATCAGTCAGTGAAAACCTGATGGATCCCATCGGTCGCCCTGCTTGGTTTCAGACTTCTATTAATGTACTATTAATTCGCTTCTTTTTAAATTGTAGCTTCTTGTACATTTTCATGTGTTCTCTCCACTTCACAGCATTCAGACACTATTCATAAATAAACGACTCTCCAGTACTATATTATCTATTTTCAAGCCACAAATACCACAATATATGATTTTGTGATGAATATTCAAAATAAACGTTTTTAACACATTTTTTTAAGGGCAAATTTGGGCTTGATTTGACAATATTTTGTGGTGAATCCCATTTTAACTGAGAAGGTACGCTTCCGTCATAACAAGTTTCTGAGTTTTCACCGGGACTTGGTACTATAACCCAGGTTACCCCCAAGCCAATGATGATAACCTCTCCCGCTTCATCAAGCCATCAGGTAAAAGGGGGGCTGGTGGCACGGTGGTTAAGAGCTCAGCTGCTAACCAAAAGTCAGTAGTTTGAATCCACCAGCTGCTCCCCCTATCAAAAGACGCATCGCATAGGGCAAATCTGCTGCAAAAGACCTCTTTAAAGTGCTGAAGCAAAGAAGACTAAGCTGCACCTGACCCAGTCCATGGTATTAGTCATATCACATGCACGTGAAAGCTGGGCAATGAATAAAGAAGACCGAAGAATTGACGCCTTTGAATTGTGGTGTTGGTGAAGAATATTGAATATACCATGGACTGCCAAAAGAATGAACAAATCTGTCTTGGGAGAAGTACAGCCAGAATGCTCCTTAGACGCAAGGATGGAGAGACTGCGTCTCACATACTTTGGACATGTTGTCAGGAGGGATCAGTCCCTGGAGAAGGACATCATGTTTCATAAAGTAGAGGGTCAGTGAAAAAGAGGAAGACCCTCAACAAGATGGACTGACACAGTGGCTACAACAATGGGCTGAAGCATAACAAGGCTTGTAAGGATGGTGCAGGGCCGGACAGTGTTTCATTCTGTGGTACACAGGGTTGCTATGAGTCAGAACCAACTCGACGGCACCTAACAACAACAACAACAGCCGCTCCATGGAAACCCTATGGGGCAGTTCTACTCTGTCCTATACGGTTGCTGGGGGTCAGAAGCAACACCACTGCAACGGGTTTACAGGTATGCAGAGAAGGGTGTTTCAGGTGTGTTTGTTGCATGAGGTTACTGGGAATAATCCCTACAACATTTCTGAATGGACTCTAAAACTCTGAGTGTCTTGGATACTTCTTGCAATTTGGTGTTAAATATACTTTATTGAACAAATTGTTCAAGTCATTTGAGCAATTATGCCTCATATAAGCCTAAATTATAATTTAAAAAGAACAAGGGAATACTGTGCATGGTTTAAAATCAGAAAAGATGTGTGTCAGGGTTGTATCCTTTCACCATATTTATTCAATCTGTATGTAGAGGAAATAATCTGAGAAACTGAACTGTATGAAGGAGAACTTGCCATCAGCATTGGTGGAAGACTCATTAACAATCTGCAATATGCAGATGACACAACTTTGCTTGCTGAAAGTGAAGAGGGCTTGAAGCATTTACCGTATGGACCAGAGACTACAGCCTATACCTCAACATAAAGAAAACAAAAATCCTCACGGCTGGAACAATAAGCAACATCACGATAAATGGAGAAAATATTGAAGTTATCGAAGATTTCATTTTACTTGAATCCACAATCAACACCCATGGAAGCAGCAGTCAAGAAATCAAACAACGTATTGGGCAAATCTGCTGCAAAAGACCTCTTTAAAGTGTTCAAAAGCAAAGATGTCACTTTGAGGAATAAGGTGCACCTGACCCAAGCCATGGTATTTTCAATCTCCTCATAAGCATGGGAAAGCTAGACAATGACTAAGGGAGATTGAAGAAGAATTGATACCTTTGAATGATGGTGTTGTTGAAGAATATTGAATATACCATGGACTGCCAGAAGAACGAGCAAATCTGTTTTGGAAGAAGTACAGGCAGAATGCTCCTTAGCAGCAAGGATGGTGAGACTTAGTTTCATGTACTTTGGACATGTTTTCAGGAGGGAACACACCCTGGAAAAGGACACCACGCCTGGTAAATAGAGGGTCATGGAAAGAGACAAAGACCCTCAAAGAGATGGACCGATAGAATGGCTGCAACAATGGGCTCAGATACAGCAATGATCGTGACGATGGCACAGGCCCAGGCAGCGTTTCATTCTGTTGTACATGGGGTCACTCCGAGTCAGAACCGACTCAATGGCACCTAACAACCACAACAACAAACAGTTAGAACTACCAACAAAAACCTGAGCTTATTTTGGATTTTGATGGGCTGACCTGCTCCTTTTCTCAACAAGCATTAATTGCTATTGGTTTAACCAGTAACTGCAGGATTTTGCGTGTGTTTGTTTGGCTGGTTTTTGGTAGGCATCCTTGCAAATACATCAGGTATTAATTTTATTGTACTCTTGGGTTATTTCGGGGGTTTTTTGTTGTTGTTTTTTACTTCCTGGCTATAAGAATTATAAGAGTGATATGTTTCATTTTTCATGATGCCAGGGTACATTTTATTGTGATTCAAATGATCTTTAATAACAAGGACTCACAGTTGGGAAGTGGTTCAGAAGGAACTTGGGTCTTGGAGCAACTGCCTTAACCTCACTGCTACAGTATGTTACTGTATTTTAGGATAAAATGTCCTACCAAATGTAAATCACTACTCACCCTTATGGTTTGAATTCACGCTGTTTAACAAGGAATATGTTTCTATTTACTTAAAACTTTGTGTAGGATGCAAATATAAGGCTTATAAAAAAGAAATGGAGACCACAGAACAGTGATAATTAGATCATAGTTCTTAAATTCCCTGTGGCTTTTTCACTGGCGTGTCCACAAGTTCTATATCATGATATTTTGTCCTATTACATTCTGTAAGACCTGTGGCTATTCTGGTTAACAGTGGTTAGCAGTGAGGACTAAAGTGGCCAACAGTCAGCTCCAGGGTAACTTGTTCTATTCAGACCCCGTTTGTCAAGACCCTAGTTACCCTCGGAAATGAATTCTCATCCCACGTGTCCATGTCTCACTTGCAGGGTGGAGGTCTTGAGACGAGAGGACGTGAAGAGGCGCTCGGTGCACTTAAAGGTGCTCTTCAACAAGAAGGAGGTGTCCAGGACAGTCAGCCGGCCACTAGGGGCAGACTTCCGAGTTCACTTTGGACAGATTTTCAATTTGCAAATATTCAACTGGCCAGAGAGCTTAACACTTCAGGTACACATTTTAATTATAGCTTCCGGTCCAAAAAATTTTTAATTGCTTGTTTTGAATCAGCCACTGGTGACCCCGGTGTTCTGATAGATTCTCAAAGGGGACAGGAGATCCGCCTCTTCCTTAGCATGTTTGTTTTTAAAGTCTTAGCAGAAGGAGGTCTGTTACCCCCTCGCCTCCTGAATATGCTACTGGAGCTGACTCTGGCTCATGGCTCAGTATGTGCCTCGAGACTAGGGGGTAGGAGAATCTTAGGTTCGTTCACTGGAGGCAAGGCATTTCAGGAAGGAACACCTCAGCATCACCCTCTACTGTGGACTCTAGATCCCTACATGGTACAAAAGGTTTGCGCTCACCTACTAACTGAAAAATTGGTGGTTCAAACCCGCCTAGCTGCGCCATGGAACGAAAGCCAAGCAATCTACTCCCATAATTGACCAATTAGGGGGTGTGGCCTCCAAGACCCTCTTCCCATGGTATGGCCAACATGTGTTCTGACTGGTCAATGCCTTTGTAATGTGTGCTGTTCAACATTTTGAATATCACTCCTGCCAAGTCCTTAGAAGTTAAAATATGTCTAAAACTGGTAAAAAAAAAAAAAAAAAAAAAAATTGTCATCAAGTCGATTCCAACTCATAGTGACCCTAAAGGAGAGTGCAGAACTGCCCCACAGGGTTTCCAAGGAGTGCCTGGTGGGTTTGAACTGCCGACCTTTTGGTTAGCAGCCATAGCTCTTAGCCACTACACCACCAGGTTTTCCAAAACTAGTAAAGGGAGTCTAGAACTGCTAAAAGAGAGGGTTCTTTTGACAGTGGGAAGGAAGTGCACCAGAAATGCTGGAATGAGGGCGGGGGTGATGAGAAATGGGATAAGCACCCTGTTTTTTAAGGTTCAGCAATGGGCACACAAGGTACCACCTGGGGCTGGGATTTTCCCAGAGGCTGTGATAATTCTATCCTAAACCTGTTCACCTATGACCTGGACGGTGGGTGGGATTAGGAAGTGATCCCATTTACAAAGCACTGGGCAATACTTAAAGAAACCCTGGTGGCATAGTGGTTAAGTGCTACGGCTGCTAACTGAAGGGTTGGCAGTTCAAATCCGCCAGGCGCTCCTTGGAAACCCTATGGGGCAGTTCTACTCTGTCCTATAAGGTCGCTATGAGTCGGAATCAGCACTGGGTTTGGTTTTTTTTTTTTTTTTGGTTGGGCAAGACTCAAACCAGATTCCTCTGTTGTATGGTAATAGCACTGGTGGATGCCGGCACAAATGAAAAATGTTTTTCTTGAAATTTTAGAGCTTGGCTTAGTTCAGTTGCTCTTATAATTTTTTTTAAAAACCTCTGTCTAGTTTTAAAACAATTTATATGTATCCTGAAACCTGAAAAAAAAAAAAAAACAGCAGAACTTATTTTGCTGCTAAATTTAAGCTTAACAATACAGGTGAGAGGAGGAAACATATTTCGTAAAAGTAAAGGATGACTGTCTTATTTTCCTACTGCTGTTGTAACAGAAATAGCACAAATGTGCAGCTTTAATGAACAAAATTTATTTTCTCACAGTTCAGGAGGCTAGATGTCCAAATTCAGGGCACTGGCTCTAGAGGAAGGCTAGGGGACAAAAATCTGTCTCGGCCTCTATAATCCCGGAGTTCCTCGGTTCCTTGGGGATCTCCACATGGCATCTACCTTTCCATTTGTGATTGCTTCTTACTGTATCTAATCTGCTCTTTCTGTATCTCAAAAGTCATTAGTATTAAGACACACCTACACTGTTCTGGCCTCATTAACATAATAAAGGAAACCCTATTCCTGAACAGGATTACACCCACAGGTATAAAAAAAACAGACCCGTTGCTGTCTGTCAAGTCGATTCTGACAGGAATTAAGGGTTAGGATTCCAGTACATATTCTTGGGGGACACAATTCAACCCACAACAGTGATACTGGGAAGAGGGTAAGATTTGGAGGTTTGGAGAAAACCTGTGTTTTCCTTAAGCCTGACAATTCCCTTTCTGAATAGCATCAGAGGGAAAATAATCTCTCTACAAATTTCTATGTCCTCCACCACGATTTACAACTCTGTATGGATGTCATGGAAACCCTGGTGGTGTAGTGGCTAAGTACTACGGCTGCTAACCAAGAGGTTATCATATAATCCCTGTTTAATTTTTACATGGTATAATTTCAAGAGTTATGGTTTTGTTTTCTCAACAATTTTGTTCTTTTACTTCCATCACTAATGATAATAGAGTCTGTTGTTTGTATCATGTGGTGAATCAATGAGGAAGTGTAATTTGCAATTCCAAAAGAAAAGGCTTTTGTTATCATGTTTTTCTTACCATTCCTATTGTATCATCACGAATAAATGTATTTTATCTCAGAAATAAATAAATAATGGTGAAAACCTTTCTAAATGGCGAGAAAGAAATCAACTACACGTGCATTTTTTAGTTTGAAACGAACCGCATGGAAAAAATAAAATGGCTACAATGATTTAAAAAAAAATGCATGTGCTTATTGGCAACTTCACGTCCAGCAGAAGGAGAACAAACACGTATTAAGCTCTTACTTAAGGGAAGAAAAAAAAAATTTTTTTTTTTTTAAGGGAAGAGGGTTTCATCCGTTTCAGCTAAGCTTCACCACTGCCTTCCTTAGAAGCTTTAGGTAACAGCCTCATTTACAATGAGAGCAAAAAAAAGGAGGGGAAACCTTGGAGTCAGGCCCAAGGTCACACAGCTAACAAGTGGCAAAGCCAGGAATCAGACCCAGATCTACTGGACCACAAGCCAGGCGCTGTGTCCACCATTGCTGTCCTCTGCAAGCTACAGAAAGGGCTGAGGGAATAAAATAAAGGCATGTGAAAAAATCTAAGAACCATACGACATCCAAGTCCAACAACTCCTCAGAGAAGAGAGCAATTCCGTGTCATGGGTTTACCATCTAAATGCCTTGCTGCCTTTCAGAGTTAACCTGCCCCTTTCTAAAAATATTCGTTCACAGATGCGAGGTACTAGGCATTTAAAGGGAAATCAGATTGTAAGATCCTCACCCTCGCTGTGAGAGACCAACGCATAAACAAGAATTTAGATAGAGTGGATGCCTGTTCCCGTAGGAAGACCACAGGGTCACTGGTGGCACAAAGTGGGTATCGGTTAAGCCGTGGCTTTGGCAATTTAGGTGGTGCCTGTACAGTGTGAGCACGTGACAGTGTGCTAACACGCCAGCACTGAAGTTGTTTTTAACAGCGCTTCCATGTCTGGTTGCTCTTTCATTCGGTTTTTAAATTCTCTTTCAGGCAATCACTATTTCTCAGCAGTCTGTCTCAACTAATTATATCTTACGGATCATGGGTATGGCTTTAAAGGGATTCGTAACTGTTTCATCATCTTTCTGATTTCCTATCACCCATGAGGAAGACACAGCAAAAAGCGTTTGGGTTTTGAAGTGAAAGAATTGTACAGTCGAATCTGGCTCTGCTACATTCTAGGCGGCCGACTGGGGAACGTTTCTCCCCCTCATGGAGTCTCAAATCCGTCCTCTAGACTGTTGGTCTGTTCTCTTGTTTAACCTTCACCTCAAACCATCCTTTATAGGACTGTGATGCAGATTAAACAAGAGAACAGGCCAAAAGCCCCTAGTAGGCTTCAAACAAAGGAATATCTCAATGAATTAGAGTTTGGGCCAAAAGAAAGAAAAGACACCATTTTCTCAGGCTGAAACTTCATGCCAGTGAATCCATAATTTAACAGGTCAAACCAAGGTGTCCCGCGCAATAAACAATAACCTACAACACGCGCTTTAAGCTGTGTAAGCCTACAGAACTACAGGTTCTTAGCGGGTGTGGTGGGGACAATAAATGGCACACGATTTCACCTATAAATATTTCAGTATGTATCTGTAACCAGGAAACCCTGATGGCGTAGTGCTTAAGTGCTGCGGCTGCTAAGCGAAAGGTCAGCAGTTTGAATCCGCCAGGCGCTCCTTTGAAACTCTATGGGGCAGTTCTACTCGTCCTATAGGGTCGCTATGAGTTGCAATCGACTTGACAGCAGTGGGTTTGTTTATGTATCTGTATGAGATAAGGACACGTAAAAACAAGGGCAGTATTTTTTGTATTGTATTCTTTTCCCATCAAAGCTCTGAACCAATCAAAAATATAGAGAATTTCTTCAACAAATAAATGGCAACGGGTAAAAAGGAGAAGGGGGTCACCTGTAAATTAATAGAGGCTTAAGGGACATATCAACCAAATACCAAGTGTGGAATATATTTGACTGATGCGAACAAAATATTAGTCATTTTTTGAGACTCTCAAGGAAATCTGAAACTTACTGATATTTGATGTTATCAAGGAACTACTGTAATAATGATATTGTAATTGTTTTTATATGTCCTTATCTTTCACAGATACAAATTCAAATATTAATAGATGAAATGATGTATGGGTTCAAAATAATAGTGTCAAGGGGAATGATTGAGAGTATAGATGAAACAAAACTGGCCGTAAGTTAATGATAGTTGAAGCTGGTTGATGGGTACATTATTCTCCTAGTGTTTTATTTTATATATGGTTAAGAGCTTAGGCTGCTAACCAAAAGGTGGGCCACTCCTTGGAAACTCTGTGGAGCAATTCTACTTTGTCCTATAGGGTTGCTGTGAGTCGGAATCAGTTCGATGGCAACAGGTTTGGTTTGTTTCTCTTTTTATTGTATATGTTTGAAATTATCCATAATAAAAAGATGTTTTAATATAGATCAAAATATCATTACCTTTTTACTGATAAAAATAAATTTGCGGAATGTAGCCCAAGTGTACAGCCACTATGGGCTTCCTCCTGAGACCTTGAATTAGGAAGACTTGGCCATCCAATCACAGGGTAACAATCACAAGTCTCTCAGTGCATCCAACCTGTCAGACTATCTGGCAGTAATATTAAATCAGGGGTCCTGAGTTCAGTTCCCATGCCATTTTTGTCTTTGCCCCAGCAGCCTCTCTAAGCTCAGTCAACCATCTTGTAAATGTGAAACGTAAGCTGGTAGAAACCAGGGAGATGGGGCCAGGATGCTAGCTCAGATCACATGCCTTGTAAAGAAGGCTGGGTGGAGAGGATCCATAGTGTTATCTCTGTGCACTCAGAGTCTTAACTGGAAAACATTGATCAGGGAGGACTCTACTGCCAAAGAAGAATCATGTATCTATTCATTAGTACAAATAAAAAGAGCAAAATTAGCATTTTTACAGAAATGTATACCAGTAAGAGAGACTTTGTAGAGAGACAGAAAGGATAAAGCTTACGATAGAAGACAACAGAACTGTGGAATTCTGGGCCATCTTCTTACCATGAAAGTGAGGTGAGACAAGAATATTAAAGGAACTTGACCAGGTAGAGCAGAGGGCTCAACTGGAACTGGGTTTTGCATTCACAATCCCTGGTTGCCCTGACAATGGGGTCTCTACCTCAGGGTAACGGCATTATAATGAGACACATCGCAGTAATTAGGATCAAGAGCTGCTCAAATCGGTCTAGTTGGCTCCATTTTAGAAGAGAGTCTGATGAGTTGGGTGGGGTTTCGGCAGTTAAAAAAATGAAGTCTTGAGGGGAAGAATTTGAGAGATTTACTAAACTGTATTTAAACCTGACACTGTGGAGGGCTTCTGGGTATGGTGCTTCTCCTACTAACTTTGAGGTCAGTGCAGATAATAAACCATCTGCGTTATGTCCCCATTGTCTCACCTATTCCACCCAATGACACTGCTGTCAGAAAGCAACCTGAACCTGAAAAAGGGGGAAGCCCATTCTCCAGTAAACTATTGTTATGGATTGTGTCCCCCCAAAAAATGTTTGGCAACTTGGCTAGTCCATGATTCCGTTATTGTGTGATCGTCCACTATTTTGTCATCTGATATGATTTTCCTATGCATTGTAAATCCTACCTCTATGATGTTAATGAGGTGGGATTAGTGGCAGTTATGTTAATGAGGCAGGACTCAATCTATAAGATTAGGTTTTTTCTTCAGTCTCTCTCTTTGAGATACAAAAGAGAGAAGCAAGCAGAGAGACATGGGGACCCCAAACCACCAAGAAAGCAGCACCTCAAACACAGTGCATCCTTTGGACCCAGGTTTCCTGTGCTGAGAAGTTCCTAGATCAGTGGAAGACAAATGACAAGGATCTTCCCCCAGAGCCAACAGAGAGAGAGAGCCTTCCCTGGAGCTGGCACCCTGAATATGAACTTCTAGCCTCCTAGACTGTGAGAGAATAAATTTCTCTTTGTTAAAGCCATCCACTTGTGGTATTTCTGCTATAGCAGCACTAGATGACTAAGACACCTGTGTATTGGCTTGAAATGGAAACAACTGTAGTGGACGGATATTTTGAATAACCTCCCTATCCCAGGAGATTAGGCCAGGCCAGAGAACAGGTGTCAGCAACTTGGTCACAAGCATCGTAAATTTGGTATCTGTGGGGACTATGGTAACACAACTCAACTTTCCATTCTCAGATGAACCATCTGGGCTGGAAGAGTGACCAGCATAAATACTAATAATATTCAGTGATTATCTGGAAGTGGACTCACACTACTACCATCTTTATTTTGCTGTTTCTCCTCCTCGGTTTCAGGTATACGAGACAGTCGGACACAGTGGTACCACCTTGCTAGCAGAAGTGTTTCTGCCTATCCCTGAAACTACCGTTGTCAGTGGAAGGGCTCCCATTGAAGAAGTTGAGTTTAGCAGTAATCAGCATGTGACACTGGACCACGAGGGTGTTGGAAGTGGTATGGAAAGCTAATTATCCTCAATGTCACACAGTTTAACTGTCACATTTGAACATGTCTTTTTTTTTCACTCACTTGTTAGACAATTACAAAGTTTCAATCCGAAATGCAAATTAAAACAGTAATGATACACAATTTTTTGCAAAGTCATTTTCTATATACTATTGGTGGTCATGTAAATTCATATAACTATATAAGTGTAAGACAGCTTGGTAGTATGAATTACCAAAAACCAAGACTGTTGCCATCAAGTTGATTCCAATTCATAGCAGCCATATAGGACACAGTAGAATCGCCCCGTAAGGTTTTCAAGGAGTGGATTTGAACTGCCGACCTTTTGGTTAGCAGCCAAGCTCTTAATCACTGTACCACCAGGGCTCCAGTGTGAATTAAGGACCTTTAGAATGCTCTTGGACCCCTAATTCCACTTCTAAGAATCTTTCCTAAGAAAATAATTTGAAATATGGACAAAGCTTTATGCATAAAAAAAATGTATATCACAGTGTTATTTACAAGACTGAAACTTTGAAAATAACTTAATTAGTAATAAGGAGATTATTAAATAATATTCTTTCTGTTACCTCTTTCTATAACTCTAATTAGATATATGACGGACCTTCTCACTCTGCCCTCCATGTTTCTTAACGTTTCTTTAATATACTTGATGTCTTTTTTCTATCACTGCTACAGTCTATGTAATTGCTTTAAATATATTTTCCAAGTCATGAATTCTCTCTTTGGCTGTGTCTAATCATTAAAAAATTTGTTCTGTTGTACATGGGTTCGCTGTGAGTCAGAACCCACTCAATGGCACCTAACAACAACAACAATCATTGAAACTAACCCACTGAGTTTCTACCTTCATTTATTATATTTTTAATTTCTACAAACTCTTCCCCAATCAGTCTGGCTGTGTCTGAAAGCTTCTTGTCCTTTCATCAGACTCTCAATTGTTTTATTTATTTACATCTTACTTTATTTAAACATATTAAACATTTGTTTTATATATTATATCTGATCATTCCAATATCTGTTTGTCTGATCTGCTGTCTCTTGCTCACGGTGGCTTGTTTCCTTATGTGTCTAGTGACTTTATTGTGAGCCCACATCTGGAGCTTTATCTGCAAGAATTCTGTGAGGCCAGAGTCCAACCACCAGCCTAAAAGATTGGAGGTCTAGGCTTTAGTTCCAGCTCTGATATTGACAAGCTCTGTGTCCCTAACAGTCACGTAACCTCATTGAATCTCATCTTCCTCACTGATAAAATGGAGCTATTTATATCTCCTTTAATGTCTCATGGAGTCTTTTGAAGATGAAGATGAGATATTCATTATGAAGGAAAGACCTTTCAAAAGCGTAATGATGGTGTTTTGTTGTTGATAACGTTAACTGGAGATCCACAGTATGAAGCTGCTATACTTGGTACTTAAAAGTACTCTGTTCCCTTAGTCGATTAAGCATACTACCCAGAAAGTTTTTATCATTAATTTCCATTCAGTGGAGGCCAAATCAATGAGGTTTTACTACCACCACAATAACTAAGCAACAGGTAGCATTTGTTGAGTCTCACTACTTGTCAGATACCATCTAAGTGCTTTGCAGGTATCAACTTATTTAACTTGCTGTCCTTCACTCCATGTGCACTCCCACATTCGGGCATTTGCACTTCTTCCTTCTGCCAGGAATTCTCTTTCCCAAGGTATCTACCTGTCTTTCTTCAGGCCTTTATTCAAAAGTCGTCACTGAACCTTCCCTGACCACCCTACCTAAAAGTTCATAGCCTCCTCACCCACCTCAAATTTTTTATACACGTTCCCTAATTTATGTTCCTTCTTATCACTCATCACTCTTTCTACCATACTAAATATGTCTCTTATTTGTGTTATTTATTGCCTGTCTCCTTCACTTGGATATAAATTCCATGGGAATAGGAATTCTTATCAGTTTTGTTTCTTTCTTTGCCACTGTATCTCCAGGACCTAGAATACTGTGTGGCACACAGTAGAAGCTCAAATAAATATTTGTTGAATCAATGAGTTTTCACAACACTCCTTTGAAGGAGTTACTAAGTTACTATCATTATCCCTATTTAACACATAAAGAAATTAAGGCTCAGAGCAGTTAAGTAATTTACCCAAGGTCACACAGCCATTAAGTGGCAGAGTCAGAATATGCATGCATAGGGTCCAACTTCAGAGTGCATCCTTACCACTGCTATACTCTGCTGTCAGAGATAGTGTGGAGTGCCTGGTTCTGAGCATCATCACCTGAAGAGGGTCCGTGATGTTGGCTTAGGTATGTGTTCCATATCCACCACCCCACCCACATCAAGTTCCATTCATCTACTATCTGCTTTCTTACCAGGACTGGGCTCACTCCCTCTTTCTAAATAGCATCCTGTTTAATCTGGTGTTTCCGTAGGAGTGCCCTTCTCATTTGAAGCCGATGGTAGTAATCAACTGATTCTAATGACCTCCGGGAAAGTGTCCAACAGTGTGGCATGGGCTACTGGAGAAAATGGCGTACCTTTAATTCCTCCATTGTCACAGCAGAACACTGGATTTCGAAGGTAATGTGTAGCTGGAATAAGTTAATGAGCAATGTCAGTGTTAGCATTAAATTAATCCAGGGTGGGTATGGTGGGAGCTTGCTGTATCTCATTCTTTTATTTTCACGTATAATACTTTTCAGGGGCTTTTACTGTTCTTAAAGTCAAAGTTAAAGTATTAATAGCCTAACAAATATTGGGTTGTCATGTGTCAGGCACTGTAAAAAGCACTTTACCTCATTTAATCTTCACGGTAACTCTATGATAAAGTATTGTTTTTCCCGTTTTACAAATGAGAGTGCATAGCATATACACCCACTGCTGACTTATAGACATGGGTAGGTTCCAAAGACCAGGGCGTTATGGGAAAATCGGCATTATGCGAAATACTCGTCATTTCCTGCCCGACCTCTCTTCCCCAGCTCCAAGCCTCCTACCTGGGCAGCCACAGACCCTCTGTACCTGCCACAGTCATGGGCTCGCCCTCCCTCTGCTTGCCAAAGTCCGAATCCATGCTGTGGGAAGCGCGGCCAGAATGCGAGCCCACACCGTGGGAAGCGGGCCAGCTGCGGGGTGTGCGAGCACGCCCCCGCGCACGCCCCGCACCCCCGCGCACGCCCCGCACCCCCGCGCACGCCCCGCACCCCCGCGCACGCCCCGCACCCCCGCGCACGCCCCGCACCCCCGCGCACGCCCCGCACCCCCGCGCACGCCCCGCACCCCCGCGCCCACGTACTACGCAAGCGCTGGGTGGAGGATGAGGAGCCGGGAAACAGCCAGAAAGAGGGAGTGGAGGGGCAAACCAGAGTTTCCGAATCAGCGGGCTCCAGATTGGGGTTAAATACCCTGGGGGGTGGTGCCGCTCCTCCCTCCGTGCACCCTGGCGCCCAGGCAGCTGTGCACAGCGATGGTGTGCGGGCTGGCAGGGTTGTTAGTACGCAAAAATAGGTAGATTTTTTACTGTTGCCATAAATGCAAAATGTCAGATAATTAGACAGTCCATAAGTGAGGGGTAGGTGCAGCTACATATATTTAGCCCTCATTAAAGGTTTATTGCTGATGATGATTGGTATGGGAACCTTCTAGTTACATGACAAAAAGTCTCTGGGTGGTGCACACAGTTAATGGGTGTTAGGCTGCCAACCAAAAGACTGCTGGTTTGAATTCACCCAGAAGTACCTCGAAGGAAAGGCCTGGCAATCTACTTATGAAAAATCAGCCCTTGAAAACCCTATGTAGTGTGATTCTACTGTGACACACACGGGATTGCCATGAGTGGGCATCAACTTGATGGCAATTGGTTACGAGCATGAAAGTCCTTACTCTCCAGGCCTCTTCCTTGATTCCAAGCTCCTTTAGGTACCTACTCAGAACAGAAGAAAGGGGTTCTAGGCCTCAACAGTTGACCTTGGCCTGTCCCTCTGTCTGTGCAGTTGATGTGCCAGTGCACGCAGTCTAAACAGAGGGAGCCAGGTGGCCTGGTTAGTTTTGGCTCTGTCATCCCTACTCAACGTGTCTTGAGTTCATCTTTTACCACTCTAGACCTCAGCTGGAAACCCTGGTGGCCTAGTGGTTAAGTGCTATGGCTACTAACCAAAGGCTTGGCAGTTCGAATATGCCAGGTGCTCCTTGGAAACTCTATGGGGCAGTTCTACTCTGTCCTATAGGGTCGCTATGAGTCGGAATCAACTTGAGGGCACTGGGTTTGGTTTTGTGGTTTTAGACCTCAGTCGCCTCATCTGTAAAATAAAAAGGTTATCCGCATCACCCAGAGGACACTTCCCAATCGCAGACTATAATTTCCAACGTGTAGAAAGTGGACACTGGGCTTGTCATGTTCCCCTTCTGCCTGCTCCATCCCAAAGTCCAAAACCTGCGTCTGTATGACAAAAATGACAGGGTGACAATGCTGCCCTGCACTTTTTTACTCAGGAGACTGGCAGCCGTTTCCAAGGGAGGCTTCTGTATGCCTTTGAGCTTAAGCATTTTGCATTCATTTCACTTGAAATTAGTGCTGAAGAAATTTCTTTGGGATTAAAGCTTCCAAATCCTCAGAAGAGGAGGTGAAACACAATGTGAGTCATGAGATACGCAGGACTCCTAGCAAAACCCAGCCCCGACCTTGCTGATAAGCCTGGCAGCCTTGGAACTCAGTTTTATTCAAAGGTGGTGCTTGTTGTTTAAGTGTTTATTTTTTTTTCTTTTATTTTATCCTCAGCTCAGTGTTTATTTTTTCCTTGTCTTTTATCCTCATGTCCACCTGCTGCGGACGTGAGGCTCCCGGGTCTTTCCACACCAGATGCTGAGACTGCTTTTCAATGGCCTGGCTCTGGGGCTAGTGGGGATTCTTTTATGCACGGGCAGAGTTGCACTCCTTCCATTAGCACTTCTTTATTTTCCTTATAACATATTTAATAGCAATCATCAGGTAAAGAAAAATGGCGATACATCAGACTGAGCCCAGCACAACTAGATGGTGCCCGGCTACCACCATGGCCTGCTCTGACAGGGATCACAATACAGGGTCCCAGACAGACCTGGAGAAAAATGTAGAACAAAATTCTAACTCACAAAAAGAGACCAGGCTTACTGGTCTGACAGAGACTGGAGAAACCCCAAGAGTATGGCCCCCAGACACCCCAGTACTGAAGTCACTCCTGAGATTCACCCTTTAGCCAAAGATTAGACAGGCCCATAAAACAAAATAAGACTAAAGAGGCACACCATCCCAGGGGAAAGGATAAGACCGCAGGAGGGGATAGGAAAGCTGGTAACGGGGAACCCAAGGTCGAGAAGGGGAGAGTGTGGACATGTTGTGGGGTTGGCAACCAGTGTCACAAAACAATACGTTTATTGTTTAATGAGAAACTAATTTGCTTTGTAAACCTTCATCTCAAGCACAATTAAAAAAAAAAAACTACCTACAACATAAAAAATTTAAATAATTAGTTAAGAAAAATAGCAAAAATCTTCCTTGTGGTAAGATTTTCTCTATCAGAACATAATAGCCCCCTTAAGGAATGCGGGCCGTGGGATTGTGTGGTCCTGATGAAAACTGCTCTGTGGTAAAGTTAGTCTTGTGAAATCAACTGTTTTTCAGTGCTTTGAAGAGAGCAGATGCCATCTCGTCTATTGGCACATCAGGACTGACGGACATGAAAAAGTTGGCCAAATGGGCAGCCGAGTCCAAACTCGACCCAAATGACCCCAACAACGCCCCTTTGATGCAGTTGATCTCGGTAATGTGACGTGAGTCCTATGCACAGGCCATTTCTAGACTTCAGCTGATACCAATCTACACACATTTCTCTTACACTCTCCTCTGGAACAGTGTTTAAGAACATGAGTTCTGGGTTGAATGACAGGCTTTACTTTCAGTTATCAGCCACTTACCTGGCTGTCTGACCAGGGCAGGTGCTCCATGCCCCTGAGCCCCTGAGCCACCCTCACTGTGCTGTCATGAGGAAATGAGCGGATGCATGTAAAGACTTAGCTGGGCATACAGTAGGTGTGCAGTAGATAGAAGCTCTTGTTATTGTTGTTATTCTTACCTCTGACCTCTATAAAATGCCTGAGAGATAGGTTTTCTTTTCTCCAATCTATTGACAGTAAACTGAGTTCAGAAATACAGAGAAACTTGCTCAAGGTCACACAGCTAGGAAGGACTCAGATCCAAGTTGCTCTGATTTCAGAATGTGTGTTCTTTCCCCACTAAAGTACCGATAAACCAAATCAAACCATCGCTGTCAAGTCGCCTCCAACTCACAGCGACCCTGTGGGACAGAGTAGAACTGCTCCATAGGGATTCCAAGGCTGTAAATCTTCACAGAAGCAGACTGCCATATCTTTCTCCCACAGTGTAGCAGCTGAGCACTTAACCACTGTGCCACCAGGGGCATTTTAACAAATGTTTTCTTCTTGTTTGATGATTAATGACCATTTAAGTTTCATTTCTGTACTAGTCAGATAAATGGTTTTTTTCTACCATAACATTCAAAGTCCTTTCTTTGGTGAATTTATAAGTAAAATGGACCGTTAGTAAATGGTTTTTCTTGGTATCAAATACAATAGGTTTTACTGCCAGGTTCAAGTTCCATAAAAACATAATAAACAAGTAGATGATCAGACAGTGACCATAGCAACACATTCTTATGATCATGTTTGTAAGTATGAGTTCATCAGTAGAATAATTATAACCAGTATGAAAATTTTCTTTTCTAGTCTTTCTAAGTCCCCAAAACAAGCTTTGGTTTCTTCTGACTTTTGTCTTTCTAAGCTTTCCTTCCCACATGTGACTTCTTAATATGGATAACAGAAATATGAGAAACAATAGGCCATATTACCTAAAAATAAAAAACCAAACCTGTTGCCATCGAGTCGATTCCGACTCATAGAGACCCTGTAGGACAGAGTAGAACTGCCCCATAGAGTTTCCAAGGAGCGCCTGGTGGATTCAAACTGACAACCTTTTGGTTAGCAGCCATAGCCCTTAACCACTATGCCACCAGAGTTCCCATTTTACCTAAGGTGTAGCCTTTTCCATGTCAAGCTTTCAAATCACCTTTCAGCTACTATCTTTTAATCAGGAGTCCCTGAGTGGCACAAACAATTAATATACTTGGCTGCTAAATGAAAGGTTGGTGGTTATTTTTTTGAAAAATGATTTGTGGTACTTTTTCATTTAACTACTAAATGAATATAATAAGGAGCCATGGTGGCACAATAGTTAAATGATCAGCTGCTAACTGAAAGGTTGGCGATTCGAACCCACCCAGCGGCTCTATAGGAGAAGGACCTAACAATCTGTTTCCATAAAGATTATAGCCTAGAAAACCCTATGGGGCAGTTCTACTCTGTCACACGGGGTCACTATGAGTTGGAGTCAGCTCAACAGCACCCCACAACAACAACAAATGAATGTAATATTATCTGCCTCATTACTATTGTACGTTTACTGTATTGTGTCTTTGTATGAAATCTGGGATGTGTCAAGTGTCTCAGTCAAAAACTGTTAACTTTCTGTTCACAGAAGTCCGGTGCCACACTTCTTTGGGTGAAGGCTGCCTGTCGTCTAGGTTTGCATTTCCTGTTTTTTATAGGTTGCTACCAGCGGTGAATCCTATGTCCCTGATTTCTTTCGACTGGAACAGCTGCAACAGGAATTTAACTTTGTTTCAGACGAGGAGTTAAATAGATCCAAACGATTTAGACTTCTTCATCTTAGAAGTCAAGCGGTACCAGAGTTCCGAAATTATAAGCAAATTCCAGCATATGACCGCGAAATTATGGAAAAAGTATTCCAGGTAGGAAAATGCCTCCAAGGGATTAATAAAATAATAAAAATGTTATATATGTGTGTGTGGTGTATATATATATTTATATTGTAGTAAGTGTACAATAATGTGTGTAATGTGATGTGGCACATATATTGTAACATTCTCAGTAGTAGTGTTGATTTTTCTTTTATAGAACTTTTATACATAATCTTTCTCTTATTTTTCTTGAAGAATTCAGTGTTTGAGCAATATCTTTGATTCAATATAATGACATATAAACTAAGAAAAATTAGAATCGTAGGGTTGGAAAATATCTTAACTGCTAGTATGGCTAGTTATCCTGCCTTCGCCAGGAACTCCATTCCGTTTTAATCAGTAAGTATTTACTGAGCACCGTGTACAAGGACCAGTGCTAAGCACCACAGGGGAAGCCAGATGGTAGGATCTGAACAGCCTCGGGGTGGGTGGGGCAGGAAGGAAGTGGGGGACAGGGCTCGGCACCCTAAACAAGGGCCACAGGAGAACAAAGGCTTGGAGGAGGACTGATCATGGCAGGTGTGGGGCAGAGGGGCCTTGCAGGCGCAATGGGCAATGAGCCTGTACAGGTGGGGCAGGCCAGTGAAAGCCAGACAGGCTCGTTTGTGTTTGATGAGGTACATGGAGAGCCATTCAAAAGTAATTGTCTTAGTTATCTAGTGCTGCTATAACAGGAATACTACAACTAAGTGGCTTTAACAAACAGAAATTTATTTTCTTACAGTTTAGAAGGCTAGAAGTCCGAATTCAGGTCGCCGGCTCTAGGGAAACGCTCTCTCTTTGTCACCTCTGGGGGAAGGTTCTCCTCTCTTCAGCTTGTTTCCTGGTTCCTTGGAGATCTCCTTGTGACTTGGCATTTATCTTCTCCAATCTTTGCTTGTTTAATCTCTTCTATATCTCAAAAGAGATCGACTCAAGACACACCCTACACTAATGCTGCCTCATTAATATATCAAGGATAGCGCGTTCCCAAATGGGATTATAACCACAGGCAGAGAGGTTAGGACTGACAACATATATTTTGGGGGGACACAATTCAATCCATAACAGTAATGTTGTTGCTGTTAGCTGCCATCGAGACAATTCTGACCTATGGCAACCCCACGTGTGCAGAGTAGACTAACTGTTCCATAAGGTTTTCAAGGCTGTGACCTTCCAGAAGCAGATTGCCAGGACTGTCTTCCAAGGAGCCTCTGGGTGGGTTTGAACAGCCAACCCTTCAGTTAGTAGTCAAGTGCTTAACTCTTTGTGCTATCCAAGAACTCCTAGAAAGTAATACTAGTATGATTTTTCATGTAGAAACTATTCTTGAAGTAAATTTTTGGTTACTTGATTCTTCTTTGTGTTAGTTTGGACTCATGATTGTGAGTGGTAAAAACCCAATATGAATACCCTAGGCATGAAGGGGAATTTATTGAATGATGAAATCCCAATATAGGGTTAAATATCTAAAGAATGTGAATGGCGAGAATGCATCTGTGCCTCAAGCATGCCTGGTTTCAGGGCCTTGACAGAAGAACCCTTCCTGCACCCTGCCTGGACTGCCCTTGGCGTGTTGGCTTCATTCTCCTCCATTGCAGACAGGGTTTCTCTGCCTGGTCACATGGTCACTGACATCATCCAGTAGCTTCAGCCAGTGGAGAGAGATGTTTCTTCTTGTCCCAAGTTCAAAAATCTTAGGGGCAGCTCTGGGTCACTCAGCCTGGGTTAGTTGCCATTCCTGGGCATTCAAGTGTGACCAGAGAGAAGGCTGCAAGGAGAATATGGCAGTCACCTGGGGTCCACGCGGAGTTTTAGTCACAGAAAAAGGGGTGAAGTACAGAGGTCTGAGCAGACAAAGCCAAAAGTATCCACTACTCTCCTCTGAACAGGTGAGCCAAGTGATAGCAGGAGCTTTTTACTGTTTGCAATTGCTTTACCTAAAATAGAAAAGGCAAAATTTAAGCAGGGGCTTAGTCTAGGTTGCTTCGATGAGCTACTCATCTTAAACTATCACTGCGCCCTTGTTACCTTCTGTGTCCTTTGTTTCTTCCTGCGGGAGCATGTTAACCTGCCACTGCTGTATTGAATGCTCTCCCAGTAACATGGCAGTGTGATCCATTGATTCAGAATCCTGGTCACTGCCTCAAAGATCAGTTCTGAACCAAGAGTTAGGAGGAAGGTGGAAGAAACATTTAAAACCATAACTGATGACTTAAACCATGTGTGATAAATAATTCTCTAATCTCAAGAGGGGCATCAGAGAGTACTCTAAAAAAATCATATAATTATTACTTTTCTTTTCATTTTAGGACTATGAGAAACGGTTACGAGACAGAAAGGTAATTGAAACCAAGGATCACATAGACACCCATAGAGCTGTAGTAGCCAAGTACCTCCAGCAGGTAGGAAAAATCATTTAAAACATTCTTCATAGAGGAAACATAGCCTGCACTCTAAGACGGGGGTTTCCTTATTCTTACAAGTATCTATGTGTCAAGTACCATGAATTGCGCCCCCAAAAATGTGTGTCAACTTGGTTAGGCCACGATTCCCAGTGTGGTTGTCCTTCATTTTGTAATTATAATTTTATCTTAAAGAGGGTTGGGGTGGGATTGTAACACCCTTACTAAGATCACATCCCTGATCCAATGCAAAGGGAGTTTCCCTGGGGTGTGGCCTGTACCACCTTTTATAGTAAAGAGAGGCAAGCAGAGAGGGAGGACCTCATACCACCAAGAAAGCAGTGCCGGGAGTAAACCGTGTCCTTTTGGACCTGGGGTCCCTGCTCACAGAAGCTCCTAGTCCAGGGGAAGATTGGCAATAAGGACCTTCTTCCAGAGCCAACAGAAAGAGAAAGCCTTCCCCAGGAGCTGGCACCCTGAATTTGGACTTCTAGCCTACTAGACTATGAGAGAATGAACTTCCGTTTCTTAAAGCCATCCACTTGTGGCATTTCTGTTACAGCAGCACTAGATGACTAAGACACTATGTCATCTTATAAAAGTTGTTCAACCTCTACTTATTTTCTAATAAATAAAGGAAAAAAAGACGCTGTTGCCATCAAGTTGATTCTGACTCATAGTGACCCTATGGGACAGAGTAGAACTGCCCTATAGGGTTTCCAAGGAACAACTGGTAGATTCAAACTGCCAACCTTTTGGTTAGCAGCCAAGCTCTTAACCACTGTGCCACCACAGCTTCCTTCTCATAAATACACGTCTGTCAGTTTGTCATACTGTGGGGCCTTGCGTGTTACTGTGATGCTGGAAGCTATGTCACTGGTATTCAAATACCAGACAGGTTTCAGCTCAGCTTCCAGGCTAAGACAGACTAGGAAGAAGGATCCGGAGGTCTTTTAGCCAGTGGAAACCTCATGAATAGCAGTGGAACGTTGTCTGATATAATGCTGGAAGATGAGTCCCTCAGGTTGAAAGACACTCAAAAGACAACTGGGGAAGAGCTGCCTCCTCAAAGTAGAGTAGACCTTAATGACACAGATGGAGTCAAGCTTTCAGGACCTTCATCTGCTGGTGTGGCACTACTCAAAATGAGAAGAAACAGCTGCAAACATCCATTAATAATCAGAACCTAGAATGTATGAAGTATGAATCTAGGAAAATTGGAAATTGTCAAAAATGAAATGGAACACATAAACATCGATGATATCCTAGGCATTAGTGAGCTGAAATGGACTGGTATTGGCCATTTTGAATCGAACAGTCATATGGTCTACTATGCCAGGAATGACAACTTGAAGAGGAATGGCATTGCATTCATCATCAAAAAGAACGTTTCAAGATCTATCCTCAAGTACAACTCTGTCTGTGATAGGATAATATCCATACACCTACAAGAAAGACCAGTTAATATGACTGTTCTTCACATTTATGCACCAACTACTAAGGCCAAACATGAAGAAGTTGAAGACTTTTACCAACTTCTGCAGTCTAAAATTGACCAAATATGCAATCAGGATGCATTGATAATTACTGGTGATTGGAATGTGAAAGTTGGAAATGAAGAAGGATCGGTAGTTGCAAAATATAGCCTTGGTAATAGAAACCATGCCAGAGATCGAATGATAGAATTTTGGAAGACCAACAACTTCTTCATTGCAAATACCTTTTTTTTACCAATATAAGTAGTGACTATACACGTGGACCTCACCAGATGGATTACATAGGAATCAAATCAACTGTATATCTGTGGAACAAGACAATGGAAAAGCTCAATATTATCACTCAGAACAAGGCCAGGGGCTGACATAAGAACAGACCATCAATTGCTCATATGCATGTTCAAGTTGAAACCAAAGGAAATTACAGTAATTCCACAAGAGCCAAAGTACAACCTTGATTATATCCTACCTGAATTTAGAGACCATCTCAAGAATAGATTTGATGCATTAAACACTAATGCCTGAAGACCAGATGAGTTAAGGAATGATATCAAGTACATCATTCATGAAGAAAGCAAGAGGTCATTAAAAAGACAGGAAAGAAAGAAAAGACCAAAATGGATGTAAGAAGAGACTCTGAAGCTTGCTCTTGGATGCCGAGTAAGCTAAAGCGAAAGGAAGAAAAGATGAAAAGAGCTAACAGAAGATTTCAAAGGGTGGCTCTAGAAGACAAATAAAATATTATAATTACATGTATAAGGACTTGGAGATAGAAAACCAAAAGGGAAGAATACACTCAGCATTTCTCAAGCTGAAAGAACTGAAGAAAAAAATTCAAGACTCGAGATGCAATACTAAAGGATTCTACAGGAAAAATGTTAAATGACACAGGAAGCTTCAAAAGAAGATAGAAGGAATACACAGAGTCACTATACCAAAAAGAATTTGTCAGCGTTCAACCATTTCAGGAGGTAGCACATGATCAGGAACTGATGGTACTGAAGGAAGAGGTCTAAGCTGCACTGAAGGTATTAGTGAAAACCAAGGCGCCAGGAGCTGACAGAGTACCAACTGAGACGTTTCAACAAATGGATGCAGCATTGGAGATGCTCACTTGTCTATGCCAAGAAATTTGAAAGACAGCTACCTGGCTGACCCACTACGAGAGATCCCTATTTATGCCTATTCCCAAAAAAAGTCATAAAACTGAATGTGGAAATTATCTAACAATATCATTAATATCACATGCAAGTAAAATTTTGTTGAAGATCATTCAAAAGCGAGCGCAGCAGTACATTGACAGGGAACAGCCAGAAATTCAGGCCAGATTCAGAAGAGGACTTGGAACCAGGGATATCATTGCTGATGTCAGATGGATCCTGGCTAAAAGCAGAGAATACCAGAAAGAAGTTTACCTATGTTTTATTGACTATGCAAAGGCATTTGACTGTGTGGATCATAACAAATCACGGATAACACTGGAAAGAATGGCAATTCCAAAACACTTAGTTGTGCTCATGAGGAACCTGTACGTAGATGAAGAGGCAGTCGTTCGAACAGAACAAGGGGATACTGTCTGGTTTAAAGTCAAGAAAGGTGTGCATCAGGGTTGTATTCTTTCACCATACCTATTCAATCTGTATGCTGAGCAAATAGTCCAAGAAGCTGGACTACATGAAGAAGAATGGGCATTAGGACTGGAGGAAGACTCATTAATAACCTGCGTTATGCAGATGATACAGCCTTGTTTGCTGAAAGTGAAGAGGACTTGAAGCATTTACTGATGAAGATCAAAGACCACAGCCTTCAGTATGGATTGCACCTCGACATAAAGAAAACAAAAATCCTCACAACTGGACCAATAAGCAGCATCATGATAAATGGAGAAAAGATTGAAGTTGTCAAGGATTTCATTTTACTTGGATCCACAATCAACACCCATGGAAGCAGCAGTCAAGAAATCAAAAGACGCATTGCATTGGGCAAATCTGTTGCAAAAGACCTCTTTAAAGTGTGAAAAAGCAAAGACATCACCTTGAAGACTAAGGGGCGGCTGACCCAAGCCATGGTGCTTTCAATTGCCTCCTATGCATGTCAAAGCTGGACGATGAATAAAGAAGACTAAAGAAGAACTGATGCCTTTGAATGGTAGTGTTGGTGAAGAATACCGAATATACCATGGACAGCCAACAGAGTGAACAAATCTGTTTTGGAAGAAGTACAACCAGAACGCTCCTTAGAAGCAAGGAGACTACGTCTCACATACTTTGGGCATGTCATCAGGAGGGATCAGTCCCTGGAGAAGGACGTCATGCTTGGTAAAGTACAGGGTCAGCAAAAAAGAGGAAGACCCTCAACAAGATAGATTGACACAGTGGCTATAACAATGGGCTCAAGCATAACAATTGTGAGGATGAAGCAGGACTGGGCAATGTTTCCTTATGTTGTACATAGGGCCTGTATGAGTTGGAACTGACTTGAGGACACCTATCAACAACAACAATTGATTAAACTCTATCTTCACCTTTTGAACATATGAAACCACTAGAATATGTCCCAGATTATTATTAGTGGTTATCTTATTTGGGGTAAGACTATAAAGATTCCTACTTCTAAGTCATGCCTTTTCTAATATTTGAATGTTTGCATCACAGTACCTCTGTAATGAGAAAAAAAAAAAAGATGTTTTTAAACCACATGCTACTGGCATTTCTGCACTAGAAAACTAAAATTAAAATTGAAATATCCTTTTGTTTTTCTTTCCTTTTTTTCTTTTCTTTCTTCATTTAACCTTCATTTAATAAACTAAACTTGTGAGCTATGCTACAATGGTTACAGTAACCATTTTTCCCATCAGTTGATTTACCCTGCAGCTTGTGTACAAAACACCAACTGATGACCTTTAAAGAATAATTAGGAAGTGGGTCAGTCTGAATAGGGAAAGAACTTGACAGTTAGCTCTAGAGTTTGTGTGCTTTTTTACTGGTCCTGTTATTTCCTAATTGTTCATTCTTTCATGCAGCAAAATTCTGTTACCCTTTCCAGGCCCTGAGAGAATAACAGTAAATAAAACAGAAAAGTCTCTGCCTTTAGGGAGCTTAGAGTCTGGTAAGGAGTGCTAAAGAAGTGATCGCTTCCCATAGGAGATGGTAGTGCTCTGGAGAAAATTAAAGCTGGGTAAAGGGATGGGGGCACGTTAGGAAAAGAACCTGAAGAAGTTTAGGGAGTGAACCATGAAGTTTATGTAAACAATATTTTAAGTAAAACTGATTTCTTTCCCCAGGTTAGAGAATCCGTGGTCCATCGTTTCCAAATTGCAAAACACCACTTTCTTCTTTCTGATTTGATAGTAGAAGAGGAAGTTCCCAATATCAGGTAAAAACAATCAAAATCCCTTATTAAAAATTGTTATTTTTATTGTGTCATATGCAAGGTAAGGAGCCCTGGTGGTGCAATGGTTAAGCACTCGGCTGCAAACCGAAAGGTCAGTGGTTCGAACCCTCCAGCGGGTCTGTGGGAGACAAGAGCTGGTGATCTGCTCCTGTAAAGATTGCAGTCTAGGAAGCCCTATGGGGCAGTTGTACCCTGCCTTATAGAGTCCTTATGAATCACAATCGGCTTGATGGCATGCAACAGCATAGGAAAGATGCCATATAAGATTTTTCTAATTGTATGGTATGCATTTGGGCCCAGAATAATTCTGGAGACCTGGTAAAAACCTGGTTAACGTCTCACAGGTACATTAGTTGAGTGATTTCTATTAGAACAACTCATCCTAGATCTGATCCCATCACATTGCAGAAGAACTCATTTCGCCTGTCACTGCTTCCAAATAAACATCACTGGCCTCTGCCATTTTCTCATTCCAATCAAGCTGTTTCCCAGTATAAATTCGGCAGCATTTCCCCTTGCACATACCCCTTCCTCCTTTCATAACCTCCCAGTGCCAGACATTCCCTTGCTGTCCCATCACATGGCAGTGGAGGTGGCTGATGAGCTAGCTCACTGAGATTCTGGGGTTGGAGGAGGAGGCCTGGCCCCAGCACCATAGCTGGGGAGAAGAGAACTAGTGTGTGTGTGTTTGGTGAAGGGAACTGGATATTTACACAGAAGTAGAGAATTGACTGTATTTGCTTGATTGACTCTCTATTTATTAGAATAATCCTTAAATTGTGTCAACCAGGGGTGGATGCATAAAAAATGAAAGGCCATTTCCTAAATCGGTAGTCTCACGCTGTCCATAAGGTCCCTGGGTGGCAAAAACAGCGCTATTAATATAAACATTAACATAAAGGTTGGCCATTAGAACCCACCCAGAGCTATGGAAGAAAGGCCTGGTGCCCTTCTTCCAAAAAAAAAGAAAACCCTATGGAGCAGTTCTATTCTCTAATACTCAGGGTCGCCATGAGTAAGAATCGATTCCATAGCAACGAGTTTGGTTTGGGGCTTTTTTGGTGCTGTCCATTAACTTCATGACCTTTTCTGTGATTAAATCTTGTGGTCTCCTAGAAAGATTATTTCCCACGTATGTATTTCCTCTCCCTTGAAACACTGTCAAGTTGGGAGGGAGACAAACAACTGCTTATCCGTAGCAGCCCCTTTCTCTGGCTTTGCCTCTACCCACGCACCGAAGTTAGGCTGCACCCCCGTAAATTCCTGCAAACCCTCCTCTTTATTCCAGGGCCAGAGTTCAATTATTGAATGTTATTTTCAAGTCTTGAAAATTACATTTAGAATAGATGATGAGTTTTCATGCTGTTTTTCCTTTTCTTTTTTTTCCCCCCTGCTTTACTTTCTGCATTAAGTTCTGAAGGCTCAGGGTATGTTCTTCCTTCTTTTAATTTTGTTTTTGTTCTTGGCTTAAAACTACAATGTCTCTGTATTCAAAGGGTCCCAGCCAATGTGATGCTCCCATGCAGACTGCCATCGGGGGGTGGGTGGCCAAGTCTCATGGGAGGAGCCATCCAGGGTGAGGGAGAAAGTATTGATAAAGGGAAGGGATTTGTCACGCTACCACCTCTGGCAAAGGTGTCCCTCTGAGATTCCCAAGTCTGGGTTAGGTAGGTAGCCTGGCAGAGTGATTATGGAACATGGGCTTTGAAGTTAGAGTGACTGAATTTGAACCCCAGCTCCCCTTCCTACTGTTAGGAGCCTCCAGCAAATCATGTCACCTCTCAGAGCCTCCAGTTTCTTCATGTGAAAACTGGTGTTAATATTATATTTATATGGATTATAAACATATGGAAAACACCTAGCACGCTGCTTGGCACACAGAAGGTGCTTGTAAATGGTAGCGACTCTTGTGCTTTGTGGAACAGAAGACCCTGGAGAACGAATGGGATCACCGCTCTGGAAAGCCCTGGGGATTCCTCAAGGGAGCCATCAGGGGCGCTGAGGCAGAAGGTGCAGGACCATCATCCCCTCAGCTAATTGCGCTCCCTGGGAGAGGGGCGCAGTCAAAGGGGCCGCTCAGCCAGTGCCGAGCCTCAGCAGGGAGGCAGGTGCAGCTCCTTCTTCTGGGTGAATGGCTGGTGTCGCAGCCCGAGGCCAGCTCTGCACAGCTGGTTGTGTTCTGTGGCCCTGTGGCACAGGCATTAATGTCGTCTTCCAGATACGTCACTTCTGTGTCTCTGTTTAGTCTCTGGGTCAGAATTGAATTATTTGCTCCATGGGCCTTTCGCCCGTGATGAACTGACTGTCGCTTTCATCTTCCAGGAAGTGTCTATTGAATGTCAGCTCAGTGAAAGTAGAGAGACTGAGAGAAGGTCCCTCCTGCTCCTCCTCCCCCCTGCCCTGCCCTATCTCCTCCTCTTCTTCCAGCATAATCGTCAGCATCATAATCGTTGTCATCATCCTAATAATAGCTGCCACTCTAGGGCATCTACTGAGTGTTAGGCCAGTACCAGGGCGCTTTGCACGCACCTCCCCATTTAATCCTCCACAACCGCATGAGGGCATACCATGATGTAGGTATTAGGGTCCCCATTTTACAGGTAATGAAACAGAGAGGTGAGGTGAAATAATTTGCCCAGTGTCAAAGAGCGGAGCCAGGAGTCACACCCGGTTTTGTCTGACTCCAGAGAGAAGGAGGCATATCCCAGAAGCTGCCCAAGGAGCTCTCATGTGAATGCAACACACTAAATAAGTGTTGGAGGGACTCAGAAGGGGGGGCACTCCTCCCAGCTGATGTGGCTAGGCTTTGGGGAAGAGGGGGAGATAGTGGCCCTGAAGGATGGGTAAACTACAACTAACTGAGCAGATAAGGAGGAAGGTGATGGGAAGCATTCCTTGTTTCAGGGACTGACACGAAAAAAGGCCAAGGGTGGGAGAGAGCACGTGGCGCGTTTCAGGGACCAGCAGATGAATAAGGCAGACAGCGAGGCAGCAAGTGCAGGAAGGGGCCGGAAGGTGGCTTTTCTTCCCCGATAAAGTAACAGTTCAAATAAACTGCAATGATCCATGCAATGGGCTTTCCCCAATCTTGGGAGAATTTCTAGATTATTTCTACCCTCCTTAAAAGGACAAAGAGCGTTTTAGGGGCCTGAGCGTGACCTGGGGGTAGAGTTTGGGAAGTCATTTCACAGCTCTTCAGGCCTTTCTTTTCCTTCGAGTCTAAACCCTGTTCTGTAATCACTAGCATTTTGGGCCTAAGCCTTTTCAAGCTGGCAGAACAAAAGCGACCACTGAGGCCAAGGAGAAAAGGACGGAAGAAGGTGACAGCCCAAAACCTGTCTGATGGAGACATAAAGCTGCTGGTGAACATCATCCGGGCCTATGATATCCCCGTGAGGAAGCCAACAGCAAGGTGAGCACCCTCTGAGCAGCCCCGGGAGGCAGTGTGCAGGACCCTCACCAAGTCCATTATTCTTTGTAGCATGTTCACTCTTTGTTGTTAACATAGTTATGTCATTCTGAGGGGCAGGAGGTTCTTGCTGAAGGTCAGTCATGGTCAAGGCCCCATTGGTTGCAAGACACAGAACCAACTCAATCAAATTAAGGCTAAAGGGAGGATTTATTGAGACTGTCTCATAAAACCCAAGGACAAGAACTACAGCTGAACTTTATGAGAGACTGCAGGAGTTAAGATGACTTGTCTGAGGTCACACTGTTTCTCTCATTTGCTCCCCTCTCTGGGTTTGCTTCATTTTTCCTCACGTGACCCAAGTGGTATGTCCAGCCAGGGTCCCACCAGCCAAGCGTCATCTTCTCAGGAGAAATCTGAAGGCCCTAACTTTGGTCATTAGGTGTTTATCTGTGATGTAATCACCTGTGACCAGAGAGACAGGGTCACAAGGACCAGCCCTGAAGGTAGGGACCTGTTCCCAGAGAAGTGGTTATGAGGTGTTAGTCCTAGCTTCTGAAACGTATGTACTATGAGCATAAAAATGTGGCTTCCCTTTCATCTGTTCAGAAAAATGAGTTATGACTACCATAGTTCACTATACTGGGGACAATGGGGGACCCTTGACCTCAGCTAAGACAGATCTGAGCTTCTAATTCCCTCAGAGAACACAGATGGAAGGACCAAGAAATGAAACTCCTTTTGCTGTCGTCTTTGCCAGCGTAATGGGGGAAACGATCATTTATTGCACGTTCACATATTCCATGCACTATGCTAAGCACTTTCACATCTGTTATTTCATTTATCTTTCACTGCCGTTACTATCTCCATATTACAAAGGGAAAAACAGAAGTAAAGAGAGTGTAAGTGACTTGCCCAAGGTCTTTCAGTGCTGTCTGATGTCACAGAAGAGCATGCTGTAGCCTTTGGCGTCTTCTCACCTCCCTAGGTTCTTCCCCTTTAACTTATTTCTCCCTCTTCTCACCCTATTATTTTGCCCTATTTTTCTTTACTGACCAATTCTTTCACCCATTACAAAAATCTGGTCATCACCATCTATCCCCAGTGCTTTTCTGTTTGTGAATGTCCATTTAAGCCTTTGGATCTCTGCATGGCATTGCTTTCACTCTGATTGTATCAGGGCTCAACTGTGGGGTGAAAAGCTGTTTTCTAAAAGAATATATAGGTGTTTCTTTTACTTTTGGTCTCTATAGAATATATTTAAGCATTAAACCTCTTTACTCAAATAATTATTGTTGTCAGTTGCCGTCAAGACAGTTCTGACTGACAGCAACCCCATGTGTGCAGAGTAGAACTGCTCCATTAGGGTTTGCAAGGCTGTGACCTTTCAGAAGCAGGTCACCAGGCCTTTCTTTTGAGGCACCTCTGAGTGGATTCGAACCACCAGCATTTCAGCTAGCAGTCCAGTGCTTATCGGTTTGGGCCACAATTACAAGGAAGCATAGTTGATTCTATGTTTTACACGTATTAATGTAGACTCATCTGAGCTCTTCCATTAAGTCTGCCCAAATCTGCACCCTCCAAACCTGCATCCTACCAAATAAGATTTACAACCGCCCTTTCTACACTCCGCTAGTCCATCTCATCCCTCTACTCTAACGTGTCTCCCACTGTATTGCTACTATTTGTTTACCCATCAGCCTTCCAGTCTAGTCTGAGCAGAAGTGTTGTCTGATTCATCTTTGCAGCTTCAGGTTGTCACACAAGGCTTAAAATAAAGTAGGTACTTAACAAATGTTTGTATAATAATGTAATTGATGGTTTTCCAAAGAAAAAGGGGTTTTCTCTGAAAACTGTTATGTTAAATGCCCCACTTATATTGTCTCATAGCCTGCCTAAAATGCTTAGCCGTAAAAGGGTGAGACAGTCTGGTAGAAAAGGACACCTTGTACTTTGTCCAGTAATGAATGTAAAATACTTGGCTAACCATAACATTCAGTACCAATATGCAAGTGTTCGGATGAGGGGAGGTGTCTGGAAGAGGCTCTGGAGATGACCTTCATTTGTCTCTTTAAGAATAACAGCTCATTAGGGGATATTGATGGAGCCATGGTGGTGCAAAGGTTAAGAGCTTGGCTGCTAACCAAAAGAGCCACAGTTCGAATCTATCAGCTGCTCCTTAGAAACCATACGGGCCAGTTCTACTCTGTCCTATGGAGTCATTACGAGTTGTAATTGACTTGACAGCAATGAGTTGAGTTTTGGGTTTAGTGGACACCGACTTTATTCTAATGGTGTGGAATGATTTGGAAAGGATAACGAAAATGGTTGCACAACTTGAAGAATGTAATCAATGGTATTGAATTACACATGTAGAAATTGTTGAGCTGGCATATGTTTTGTTATGTAATTTTCACCATAACTGTATAAGAAAGAAAGAAAGAATAGCAGCTCAGAAGGGAGAAGAGTGAAAACCCACTGAACTCAACACCCAGCTAGGAATCCCTGAACCTCCCTTTCCCAGCAAGCTTGCCGGGCACAGAGGGAAATCCCTTGCTTAGGATATGGAGCTCAGTGTCTCCAGAGAGTTCAGGCTCAAAGAAAATACAATGGGAGTGGTCTCTTTCCATCCATTGCAAAGAAGAATGAAGAAAACCAAAGACTTAAGGAAACGATTAGTCCAAAGGACTAATGGGCCACATAAACTATGGCCTCCGCTAGCCTGAGACTAGAAGAATTAGATGGTGCCCAGCTACCACTACTGACTTCAGACTGGGGCCACAATAATAGGTCATGGACAGAGTGGGAGAGAAATGTAGAACAAAATTCAAACTCATAAATAAGACCAGACTTACTGGTCTGATAGAGACTGGTAGAGCCCCCAAGGCAATGACCGTTAGACACTCTTCAAGCTTGGAACTGAAATCAGTCCTAGAGATCACAGTATAGCCATATAACAGACAGGCCTATAAAAGGAACAATAATACTGGTGAGGAACAATCAACCATACGAGACCTAAAGGGCAGCATTTGCCCAAAAGCTAAGTTCAGAAGGACAGTAGGGAAAGGAAAGCTGGGTGAATGGACACAGGGAGCCCAGGGAGGAAGGGGGGACAGTGTTGGCCATTCAGCATTTGCAACCAAGGTCACAGAACAAGCTGTGTATAAATTGTTGAATGAGAAAGTAATTTGCTCTGTGAAATTTACCTAAACAACAATAAAATGTTCAAAAAATACAGTGGGAGAGGACTCGAGCTGGGTGGAGACAGGGTAGGCTGGTCCGGAAGCAGAGGATTCTGCTACTTGAGAGGGCTGGGCTCTCATTTATGGTGGGAAAGATGGGTTCCTACTCAGGGAGCCCCCAGAAAAGGAAGCTAGAGAAGGGAATGTTCTCCTCTGTTCTCAGCCAAACAAGCAGGGCTGGGGATAGATGTTGGGGAGGCCTTAGTAATCACTAGCTAGCTAGAGAGGACCATCCTAAAAGCCTTCTGCGTCAACAAGTGTAGGGAGAATGTCTATCATCACAGCCACTGGAGACCGTGTATCCTTGAGGGAAACCATCTTCATAGTAAATAACTGGACTTTCCCTGTCATTTATTTTCTTTCACTTTCCTCCTAGCAAATTCCAGCAGCCATCGAGGTCTTCAAGGACTGTCAGTGAAAAGCATGCCGCTTCCCCAACCACCCACAGCCCAGCCCACGGAGCGGACTACCCCTTGAGCCAGGTGAAATACCCAAATGCTGAATTTCAGCTTTGAATCTTACCCCTTTTGCTTTTAAGAATTGCCTATAAACTTCACAGTCTGTTTTCTGCTTCTTTTTCCTTGGAAATATGCTATTTAGTAAACATATTCTACCTGCTAAGAGCATAACTATTCAACTAATTGTTACGGGCTCTTACGATCAGCTCTTGATTTTAAGGTTTTAGTGCGTCCTTTTGTAGAAGTTTCTTTTCAACGAACTATTTGCCACACGACGACGGCTGAAGGACCTAACCCCAGCTGGAATGAAGAACTTGAACTTCCATTTAGGTAGGCATATTTCCGTCTTTAAAGAGCTATAGGCTGTTCTGGAGAAATGTGACAGACACAGAGGCTCAGAGAGAAGCAGCAAAGGTGAAAGGCTTTATAGCTAGTGACCTGGCACAAGGAACAGGTGTCCTGACGCCAAGCCCCATTTTCCTCTTGTACCATGGTTGGCCACATTCAAGAAGAAAAATGGGAAAATGTCCAAACTTTAAAACTCAGGTTCATTGTTGGGACCAGGGCAGATTAACCAGTAAGCGTGGTATGCTCTGGCTTACAGTAAGCCAGGACTTTCTTCCAAGGCACATCTGGGTGGACTCGAACTGCCAACTTTTCAGTTAGCAGCCGAGTGCATTAACTGTTTGTACCACTCAGGGACTCCTTATATATTTAAAAGACTTTTCTTATTTCAGAACTTGAAGAGACACTGGAAATTATCTAGTCCAACCCTCTATTTTTACAGACAGGAAACTAAAACCCAAAGAGGGATGGTGACTTGCTCAATGCCACATAGCAAATTAGAGACAAAGCAAGAATTAGAACTAGGTAAGGCAGAAGAGGGAGGTGATACCGTTATAACACACGGTGCAAATGTTCACAGAAACAGATGCAGTAGCCAGCCTGCAGCCATGCCGTGGGCGGCGTTGTTGGGCCAGTCATGGCCGGCACAGAGTCGGTTGTATGACAGGAGAGGAACTGCACCCCTGTATTTGTTTATTTACATATGGGGAAGGGGGTGGAAGACAGAGACCATTTGACCAGCCATATAACAACAGGAGGTTTCTAACTGGGAAATGGGTCTTGCTGGAGAAGCACCTTCCGGAGCCCAGTTGTCAGGGAAGTCCATATTCCAACACCAGGGTCAGCTGGAGACCGTGTAGCCTGTCCACCAAGCCAGCTCCGTCCTGGCAAGCTGGCTCCTTGCAAAGCTTACCAAGAGGGGATATGAGAGCTACCAGGACATGCCAGCAGACAGAGGGTTTGTCTGCCTTCATGGGGCCTCCAGTCAGTGCACTTTCCATTTGAGTCTTAGGCATTAAATTAAATTCTTGAAATGAAAGCACTGATTTTAATCCTCACATCTATGCTCATATTTTGGCATTTTTCAAATTTCAGTCTTTGAGTGCCCATACTTTGTATTTTGTCATTTTCATGGTAACCCAGTTGTGTTATTTTACAGAGCCCCTAATGGAGATTATAGCACGGCCAGTTTGCAGTCAGTGAAAGATGACGTGTTCATTAACATTTTTGATGAGGTGCTATATGATGTCTTAGAGGTAAGTTTTGAGGAAGACATCTCTACTCATTTTCATGTCCTCTATGCACCCATGATATAAAAAAAAAAAAAAATTTTTTTTTTTTTTATGCACCCATGATATAGGGGCCCTGGTGGTGCAGTGGTTAGCTGTTTGGCTGCAAACCAAAAGGTCAGCAGTTCGAATCACCTGCTGCTCCTTGGAAACCATATGGGACAGTTCTACCCTGTCCTATAGGGTCGCTGTGAGTCGGAATCAACTTAATAGCAGTGGATTTCGTTTGGTTTTGGACCCATGATAAAAATCCCAAACACATGTTCTATCTTCCTTGTACATGAAATGTTTGAAACGTGCCACGTGTCAGAATCGACTCCACGGCACTGGGATGTATACACAGGAAAAGGGGAGAAGAGAACTAGCTGTTTGATTTTTAACTGCATTATCTGCTATGTATTAGGGATTGTATGAGGTGCTTTACAGACATTGTCTTATTTATTTCTGTAACAACCCTCTAATGTAGATTGTTAAATCTCCAATTTATTGATGAGGAAACTGAGGTTCAGAGAGGTTAAGTGACTCTCCTAGAGTTAAAAAGCTATTAAGTGATTGAGCTAGAATTTTTGAAATTAGGTCTGTCTAACCTAAGTTCATATGGTTTTGGCTAAAATCCTGCTGCTTCCTTGCTGCTGAAATAATGAAATGAGTGTCTGGAGCCCTTATACAGTTATTACTCCCCAACCTCCTTTAGGATGACCGTGAAAGAGGAAGTGGAATCCATACCCGTATTGAGAGACACTGGTTGGGATGTGTGAAAATTCCATTTAGCACGATATATTTCCAAGCACGGGTAAGCACCTGAAGTCAGAATTCCCTGAGAATAGAGAGGTCCTCTATCCATTTTTCCTTCTTTGTTAGTGGGACTATACCCTCAACACTGAGAGAATGTACATGTAAAAGCCTTAGAAAGACAAACAAAACATTATATAAAGCCGTTGGTCTTCACTTATATTTCCATGACATAAAACACCTATCTTCCTTGTGGCAGTGAATGTCTGACTACTCCAATTTGAGAATATTTTTATTGTTGTAAAAATATTGATAACACAACATTTTCCAATTCAACTTTTTTTTAAACATTTGATTTGAAGTGAAGAAGGTGAAACAAAGTGGAAACTTGTCAAAATGACAATATAGTGGAGTAGATAGAGGCCTGAGAGTAATTCGAACAAGACAAGACAGTTGACGACTCATTTAATCAAGTGCATTCTATTGATATTTTTTATGAGTTCTTGTTATTTAAAACATGACAAATGGTTAGTAGAGATGTGCTCAACAAAGCCGCCCTTCTTCGGAGTCCACGGTTTCCTTGAAGGGGCTCTGTTGAGTTACCAACCCATGAATGACTTTGTGTCTCTAATCTGGGACAGTTAAAGATTCTGAAATTGCTTTCACATCCCAGTATTGAGTCCATGGCAACAGGAAGAACCACAAGAGCGTAGCTAATCTCACACAGCTACACCGGGAACTGCTCAATGATGACCACATGGAGCAAATACTGCCTGGACCACAGAGTCTCAAGCAAGACCAAGACTACCTGGGTTTAAAACTCAAGTGATAGAGACTTGGACTGGTTGGAATTCAAGGATCAAATGGACTTGCAATCCTTACTAGGCAAAAGGGATAGTCTAGGTGACGCTGCAATAAGCTTGCCAAAAGAATTTACATTTCCCACTTTGAATAGATTGAAATGAAAAACATTTCAAAGAGTACACCTACTTGAAAATCAAAATGCTTATGATATTTAGAATTGCTGAATTTCACATTTGAAAGAGTACTCAGAGATAATTATTCCAAACCTTTTCTTGATAAATGAATCTCCTTTACTCTGTCCTGGTAATGCCAGTGCTCTGCTTGAGTGTCCCTGCTTTCTGTCTTCCAGTAGTCATACCATAAAGTTCTCCCCTGAACTCTGTACTTCCCTGTAGCTTCCATTCTTAGGTGCTGGTTCACTCACTAGAGCTAAACAAAACATTATATAACTTAACAAGTAGGATCCTTATTCAGTAATAATAATAGTAATAACTACATTTTTGACACTACTTATATGAATGCTATAATTAACGTCATTACAAATGGCATTAATTACATTCACAATGTTGTGTGCCCATTACCACTATCTATTTTCAAAACCCCAAACAGAAAGTACCCTTAAAGCAATAATTCCCCATTCTCCCCAAATTTTGGTAACCACTAATCTACTTTTGGAGCCCTGGTGGTGCAGTGGTTAAGAGCTCGGATGCTAACCAAAAGGTCAGCAGTTCAAATCCACCAGCCACTCCTTGGAAACCCTATGGGGCAGTTCTGCTCTGTCCTATAAGGTTGACTATGACTCAGAATCGACTGGATGGCAACAGGTTTGTTTTTTTTGTAATCTACTTTTGTCTATGCATTTGCCTACTCTAGACATTTCATTTAAATGGAGTCATACAGCATTTGTCCTTTTATCTGATTTATTTCACTTAGCATGTTTTCAGAGTTCATCCATGTTGTAGCATGTATCAGAATTTCATTTCTCTTTATGGCTGAATTAATATTCCATTGTATGTATATACCACATTTTGTTTATCTATTCATTTACTGATGGACACTTGAGTCATTTCCACATTTTGACTATTGTTGAATACTGCTGCAATGAACATTATTAAAAAAAAAAAAAAAAAACAACCAAACCCGTTGCTGTCAATTCTGACTCAAAGCGACCCTATAGGATAGAGTAGAACTGCTTCATAGGGTTTCCAAGGAGCAGCTGGTGGATTCAAACTCCTGACCTTTTGGTTAGCATCCAAACTCTTAACCACTGTGCCACCAGTGCTCCAGACAATGAATATGAGTGTACAATTATATTTTTTGAGTTCCTGCTTTCAGTTCTGTTGGTTATATGTGTGTGTGTGTGTGTGTGTGTGTGTAGAATTGCTGGCTCATATGGTAATTGCTGGCTCATATGGTGGGTTATGGTAATTCTATGTTTAACTTTTTGGGAAACCACCAAACTGTCTGCCACAGTGGCTGTACCATTTTATATTCCTACCAGCAATGCATGAGGGTTCTAATGTCTTCATAGCCTCACTAACACTTGTTATTATTATTTTTAATAATAGCCATACTAGTGGATGTAAAGTGGTATCTCATTATGGTTTTGATTGCATTTCCCTAATGTTAATGATGTTAAGCATCTTTTCATAAGCTTATTGACCATTTGTATATCTTCTTTGGAGAAATGCCTATTCAAGTTTTTCACCCATTTTTTTTTAAGTTGAGTTGTTTGTCTTTTTGTTGTTCAGTTGTAGGCATTCTTCATATATTCTGGATATTAAATTCTTACCACTATATGTTTCCAAATATTTTCTCCCATTCTGTAGGTTGTCTTTTTACTTTCTTGATAATGTCCTTTGAGGCACAAAGGTTTTTAATTTTGATGACATCCAATTTATCTATATTTTCTTTTGTTGCTGGTGTTTTGGTGTCGTTTACTGCTGAGATATGAGTGCCACTAAAGGCTGAAATGAAATTGAGTGCTGTTCAAATCCATGAATTTTCAAATTCCAGCCCTGAATAGTTAGTAGTACTGAGCAGTCTTCGAAAAACTTACTCTTGCTTGCAATATACAAGACTGAAAAGTTCTGCCTTTTTGAATCTCTATATTAGCTAGTACATTTTATAGAAGTGGCTTGTAATCCACTCAGCCCACATTTTTGGTTTGAACCCACCAGTAGGTACGCAGGAGAAAAGACCTGGCCATCTGCTCCCATAAAGATTACGGCCTAGGAAATGCTATGGGACTGTTCTACTCTGTCACATAGGGTCACTATGAGTTGGCATTGACTTGATGGCACACAACAACAGTGTATACAAAATACTGCTATGTGTCTGAGAAGAGTAATGCTAAAAGATTCTGTTCACAGAAAGCAGTTATCTAAAAGAGTATGAACGATATGCACAGAAGTATAAAATCTGGCAGGATACATTAATGTGACAAATGAAAGAAAAATTACACGTGAAGGTGGTGGAGAAAACAAAACAATTCATGAAGAAGATAGCATTTGACCTGAGCCTTAAAAGATGATTAAAATCCTGACAAGTAGGTATGGGAAGCTAGGGCATTCCAGAAAAAGGGAATGGCTGCTAGCTAACATTTATTGAGCACTTAACCATAGGTCAGGCATTTTTCTTAGTGTCTTACATCTATTCTCTCATTCCTTACTCATAATAACTCTACAGATTAGGTACTATTACTGTCTCCTTTTTATAGATGAGGAAGCTGAGGCACTTGGAGTTTAAACCAAGATTTGAACCCAGGCAACCTAGGGCCAGTATCAACTTACTTAACCAGTCCACTTTTCTGCTAAAAAAGGAAAGGAGGCAGGGAAATACAGAGCCCTTTCTGGCAAGACTTTAGGGAGTCAAGGCTAGAAAGAGGAGGTGGGCCATGAATGCCAGTCTGAGCAGGGTTTTTTTTCTAAAATTCAATAGGGAATTGATGCTGCCCTTGAACCTCTGTTGGAAAATCACCAGCATGTTTACCAAGTCACATTTCCTTCACAGATTGATGGAACGTTTAAAATAGACATTCCTCCTGTTCTTCTGGGCTACAGTAAGGAACGAAACATTATCGAGCGGGGTTTTGATCCTGTCCGAAGCCTAAGTGAAGGCTCCTACATCACCCTGTTCATTACCATTGAGCCTCAGCTGGTTCCTGGAGAGTCAGTTCGGGAAAAGGTAATTCTGCTTGTAATCTGGAAACGCATGACTGTTGCTGAAACATGGAAAATGCCTGCTAGGCTATGTTTTTACAAACTTGGCCTGCACTGCACAAGCAGAGATTGTCTCGCTTCAGTGTTCGGGTAATCCTCTTTCTGTTCAGACAGAATGACGGTGAACACACAACTGTGTGGATTTGTACTTCTGTTGACCCCGTAATTAGGTCAATCAGCAGCATAAATGCTTAGGCAAAGCAAGACAATGTAAACATGCCCTGCTTTTAGAAGATTTTTCTCAATGTAAAGAAAATAAGATATGACAAACTAAAAAAGCAGGTTGCCCTCGTATCTTGATATTCATTGGCAAGCATGCTGAAATACATTTCCAGGTCTGACCTCACATCGCTGGCTGTGCTATGAAATGAATCAATTCATAGAATCACAAGGCTAGATGACTGTCAGGGGTCACCTAAATTCATTTCAACACCTTTGGGCAGAAGCAAATACATGCACTTGTACTCTAACTGTGCGACGGTTAAGTGCTACGGCTGCTGACCAAAAGGTCAGCAGTTCGAATCCAATAGTCGCTCCTTGGAAGCCCTATGGGGCAGTTCTACTCTGTCCTCTAGGGTCACTATGAGTCGGAATCAACTCGAAGGCAACGGGTTTGGTTTTTTGGTTTTTAGTCTAACTTTAAATAGTGCTATAAAATAGTTTCCAGAATTTCCATTTGTTACTGTTTCCCAACCTTCATCCAAACCAAAAACCATACCAATTGCTGTGGAGTTGATTCCAACTCATAGCGACCCTATATGACAGAGTAGAACTGCCCCATAGGGTTTCGGACACCCAATCTCCATACTTGAGAAATAATTTCTTCCTGTAGCATACTTGTGCAGCATTATTGCATACTGCCCCCATTGGCTTTGGGAGAAAATATTGACCATGACCTCTTATTCATATATAAACTACAGCACCTGACATGCATTGAGCTCTTACTCCATCCTCAGCCCTGTGTTGAATATTTGACACAAGTTCTCGCCCCTTCAAGAGAACACCTGTCTTGTGAAGTGGGTCTCTAACTTACAGATGAGGAAGATGAGGCTCAACTTACCCGGGGTCACTCAGGCGGGAAATGGTGGAACTAACGATAAAACACAGCGCTGTCCGGCTCTAAATCTTACACATTCAACAGTGTTTACTGAGCATCTTCAATGTAATTCAATTTAGTTTTCTAGGTTCTGGAGATACAGCAGTTAAAAATCCCTGCCCTCGTGGAGCTTACATTTATGTGTAAGCTCAGGTTAACTACAAAGCTATACCGCATAGATTGTTATGGCCACTCTTTAGTTTATTCAGTGTAAAATTAAGACTCAGATGGAAATCAAAAATATATATATATTTGTAGCACACTCCTATGTTTCTTTTTTGAGTTTTAAGAATTACAATTTGGTTCAAAAAGAAAAAAATGCTATCCCTGCTTCCCATCTGCAAGGCATTTACAGAAGGACTCGAAGGATTATTGCAAAAACAAATTTACTGAAATTTGAATTAATTTTACAAGCTAGACTTTGTCAGTAAAATAATCTGTGGCTCTGAGGAGGCATATTAGAATAAATGTAGTTCAACATATTTTTAGAAAGGGAAATATATATTCTGAATGTTTTTCTTTGTGTGTAAACTCAAGACTAAGCAAACGAGCATGTTTACACTGAAAACTGCTCCCAGACAAAGAAGATTTTGTTATTGCTATGTATTCTTAACAGAAGAAAGAGGTGAGCTTCCAAAACATACGAAAGCAGCATGTGACTGTGGCTGAAAGGAGAAAAACCAGAGACTCCCTGCTGACTTTGCACTTGGCATATACCTCCCAGCATTGACCTCATGTCTCAGGACTTCCAGGAAGCCTCCAGGGCTCTGAAATTTAGTTCCCCAAGCTGCAGCCTTCCTTCCAAAAGCCAAATAAGGAGGCAGTCAGCTGCTGCCTTCGGTGGCATCTCACTGCCCCGTTGTGGCTGAGAGAAGCATTTCTCTTAGGCCTCTAAGCTGATGGCCTTAGAATCCTCTCTGGATGGCAGATTCTTTGATGCATTTGATAAGGAAGGCACATTGACTGGCTGACTGACAGGACCCTGATATCCCAAAAGCACAGTGGCAGAAAATGCCACTCAGTGCTTCACCTGGTGATGCACCTGAAGATTATTTAGGAGAGAGGGCCTCTCGTCCTAAAATCATAGGGAGTGCAACCTGGCACTGCTTTTCCATTGACAGCAACTTCCAGAATTAGGGAATTAGAGTCTTCCCTCTGCCATCATCCCAGATTTCCCATAAACCATTCCATATGATTTTTTAACGGTTGGTGATGCAGTGGTTAGGTGCTCGGCTACTAACCGAAAAGTTGGTGATTCGAACCCACCAGCTGCTCCACGAGAGAAAGATGTGGCAGTCAGCTTCCGTAAAGTACAGCCTTAGAAACCCAATGGGCAGCTCTACTCTGTCCTATAGGTCGCTGTGAGTCAGAATCAACTAGATGGCAACAGGTTTTATGAGTTTTATTTACTAACAGAACTTTTAAAAGACCAGCGGCCACTCCTGAAAACTCCTATTTTAACATCCCCTACTTTGCATTGTCTTGGTAAAAACATGTTTGAAAAAAATATTATTTCTGTTAATAAACTCTTCCTCTTTCGTTTCTTTTCTTTTTTCTTCCTTGCCTCTGATAGATGAGTGTCATGCTTAAAAAGGTACCAAGTATTTTGTTTTTCAATTCACCGGCTAATATTTATTAGGCTTTTATAATGCTTTTGTCACCTACTGGCTTGTGGAGTCGCTATGAGTCGAAATCGACTTGATGGCAGTGCATTGCATTGTTTCGTTGGCTTGTGGAAGCTGCCAAACCTGATGTATGTGTGACCCCTCGGCATTGAACCATGGAAGTTGTCTGCAGTGCCATGAGAATGTCAAGCTTTGTCTTTTTTTATTGTTGTAAAAACATACATAACACAACATTTGCCGATTTGTTTCTCACATGTACAAGTTAGTGACATCAATTACTTTAATCATATTGTGTGACCATTACCAACATTCGTTGCCAAATTTTCTTCAGGAAATTTCAACAGAAACTCAATGCTTCCCAAACAATGACTCTTCTGTCCCCTTCTCTTCTGCCCCTGGTAACCACTAATAAGTGGATTTAGCTTTGAATCTAAGAAAACTTAGGTCCGGATGTCACTTGCATACTGGGAGTTACCTCCACTGTCTCCAGGCCCACGAATCCATGAACTTTCTTACAGAGACAGTGTAGCTGTGAAAATTATATCTGGTCAGCGAAGCTGTCAGAGTGTGGATATTCAAAGGTGGAATAAGCCCATCCAATTTTCTGTAATTTTTTACATTAACCTAGAGGTCAAAGGATCGAGCCAATTAAGAATCTTCTAAACTCAGCTCTGTATCAAACTGCGAATTTGTCAGTTTCACGTTAACTTCTTTCATAATAAATGAGCTAAATTCTTTTAGTACTTAGCTCAACATAACATACTATTCCTGAAATTACATTTTCACTCTATTAAATGGCATCCTGGTAGTCTGAACAAGTATTTGTAGCTACCCAAATGAGTATTTGGCTGCCAACCAAAAGGTTGGCAGTTCAAATCCACCAGCCACTTCTTGGAAACCCTATGTCCTGTACTCTACTCTGTCCTGTAGGGTCACTAGGAGTCGGAACCGACTCAACGGCAATAGGCTTTTTATTACATGCTTATCATAAGCATGCCAGCTGCAGGGAGGAACACAAAAGTATTCCAACACGAGCCCTGCCCTCAAGAAGCGCTAATTATAGAGAGCTAACACATACAGAACAGAACATCCAGGTCCAAGTGGTGGAAAAAAACTTAGAGATGTCTTTTTCAGCTTGGAAGGCCAACAGTTAGTACTGATTGGAGATTTATGCTGTTCTTTCTGGACAGTGCCCTTAGATGCCACTCCTAAGTGCTCCTATAGCAGCCTGTGTGTATCCCCGTAGGCTTGCTGGTCTAGTATTTTAAGTGTTCTATTGCTTATTAATGTCCCCCTTTTTACTAGAAGCTCCTAGAGGAATTGCTTCCTACTCATTCATCTCATCCAGAGTGCCTAGAGCCTCCTAGGTTCTCAGCAAACATTTTTCAAATAACTGAGTGAGTCAATTAATGAATTTAAAGGGAATGAGATGAATTCAACTGGGCTTTTTTTTTTTTCTTTCTTTTAATGCCACCCTTATTTCAGAAGTCTCTATCTGTCTGAAATTATACTTGTTTTTAGCTTGGCAATTCTACCATCAGAGTCTGTGACACACCCATACCACCTTTTACATTGATTTATTTATTCCTCATAATACCCATTGGGTAGCTACTGTGTCTTTGCACTATGATGAGTAGGGGGTTATGATGATGATAATTATGATGACAGGAAGACAACCCACAAGAATATATAGGGAGCTTCTAAAGATGCCTCCATCTGACCCACCCTGTGCAACCACCACGCCAACTTCTCAAGGTATAGCAGTCAAATAAGAAACAGGAACCACAGTCCGGCCCCAATATAGAGAGAAGTCAAGAACAATTAGGACAGATTAGATTTGACTTGAGGTCATAAAAAAGTCATGGGATATTTCAATTCAGTCATTCAACCATTCAATAATATTTTATGTGTCAGGTAGTATTCTTGGTACTGGAGGTAAAAAATCTATCTCAAAACAAAACCCCTGACTTGAGGGACCTACTGTATGGGAGAGACAGGGTAAACAAACATATCAAATGTCAGCACTCCTTAAGCGCTAAAGAGAAAAACAAAGCAGGCTATGAGGGGATGGTTGGATGTATGTCCCTCCTTAAAAAATTAAAAAAAAAAAATTTTTCAAGTACAGCCTATAATCTAAATTCTATTAACCATGAACTTTTCTCATGAATTTTTGTCTGAGTTTGTCTTGAAACTGAAGTGCAAGCAACTACACATACATCTTTAGACTAAACAACAAAAATCTCATAAAAACATTAAAGCCTTGTCAACGTATTAAAATATCCACATTATTATTATTGCTATTTTCTAACAATAGCTTTGAGAAAAAAAATAACTACAGCATGTGTCGAAAGGTAACTGAAATTTGTTCTGTTCCATGTGCTTTGAGCTACTTAAAAAACCTGGGAATTGATACCTCACCTTGGATCAGAGAACCACTTAAAATGAGTATTATACACTGGAAGGTTTTAGTCCTGCTTTCTATTTCCTTGAGATCCATTACTATTATTTATTACACGGCTTATAAGTTTGAAACTTTTTAGCATATTCATATGTATCTGTAAATCTGCCATCCAATTAACATGAGCTGTTTTAGTTTTACATTTGAGGTGTCACATTTCTGAGCCCCCAAGAAAACCAACATTAAAATATACATAATACTCTATTGCTTGGTCTCATCAATCAGACTTTGAGCATCATGGCTTAATTTTTACAGGTTGTTTTATTAATCTAGTAGTTTCCATATTGCTACTTGCCTATGTACTATTTTCTTTGAATCCTTTTGGATATATTTCAAGTATTTAAGGAATCAGCCTACCTTTTAAATTATAAACATAATTATATGGCTGCAGGGGCATGAGGACATGATGGTTTTGTAAGGGGTCTTTTACTCACACTTCCTGGACTACATGTTTAAACCATGTCAAATCTGAATACGTTCTATTGTGTCCCTTGTACTTGTAACCGTATATAAACTCCATGGTGTCTTTCTTTTTGAAGTTTGATTCTCAGGAAGATGAGAAATTGCTCCAAGCAACAGAGAAGTTTCAAGCTGAATGTGCCTTAAAGTTTCCAAATCGTCAATGTCTTACAACTGTAATTGACATAAGCGGAAAAACCGTTTTTATTACACGTTATCTCAAGCCTTTAAACCCGCCTCAGGAACTCCTCAACGTCTACCCCAGTAATTCCCAGGCAACTGCAGTAAGTATTTCAGGGTCAATCAGTGCTCTTGCTGAGTGTTTTAAAATTTCAATATATTGCCATTTTAGTTACCACATATCACAGTACCTAAAACATTAACTATATCAGAATCATCAATGATTAAATCACCAACCATTTGCTATCAAGTAAATTCCAACTCATGTTGACCCCGTGAGTCAGAGCAGAACTGTGCTCCATAGGTTTTTCAATGGAAGTCAATTGCCAGGCCTTTCTTCTGAGGGGCCTTTGGGTGGACTCAAACCACTCAAGGACCACTCAGTGATTAAAATAATTGTTAAAACTTTTTAATACCATGAGGCTTGCTTCCTTTAGAAAATTCTGAAGTTACCAGGGATGATTAAAAAACCTGCTGTCGTCGAGTCAATTCCAACTCCTAGCGACCCTACACGACTGAATAGAAGTGCCCTATAAGGTTTCCAGGGCTGTAATTCTTTACAGAAGCAGACTGCCACATCATTCTTCCTTGGAGTGGCTGCTGGGTTTGAACTGCCAACCTTTCAGTTAGCAGCTGAGTGCTTAACCACTGTGCCACCAGGGCTCTGCCAGGGATGAAAATAACCCTTAATTTATTCTTTCAACAAACAATTATTGGATGCTTACTGTGTGCCTGCCATTATACTGGCTGCAGGGAAATTAACCTTTGTAAGATGCTTTACAAATGCCTTACATAAACGTACTTCTATTACATATATCAACAACTACTAGGATTTGAAGTCAGGCCTCTGACTTCAGAACTCTTGTACTTTCTACTACATCAAAATAACTATTCAGTATTCTGCTTAATGCTGTAAACATCAATGGATTCAAATTAAGCAAAAATTATTGCAAAAACATAAATATTTACAACATTTAGGCCATCACCACAAAGCACATCCAAACTGCATTATTCTCTGGCTTCAAAGCACCATACCACGTCACAAATGTCATGTGAACCAGAAGCCATATGTTAAGCAGGTTATATGTAAGTGAATATCTTAACCCATAACTGGTTTTGGAGAATGGATAGTATAAGGAGTAATTGTTGCTAATAAGTCATTAGTGTTTCCCCCACCTGTCTGTCAGTTTGTCATACTCTGTTGGCTTGCATGTTGCTATAATGCTGGAAGCTATGTCACTGATATTTCAAGTACCAGCACAGCCACCCATGGGTGGACAAGTTTCGGCAGAGCTTCCAGATTAAGACAGACTAAAAAGAATGGCCTACCAATCTACTTCCAAAAATTAGCCAGTGAAAAACTTATGATCTAACAACAAAAGCACAAGCAGCAAAAGAAAAAAATAGATAATTGGGACCTCATAAAAATTAAACACTTTTGTTCATCAACAAAGTGAAAAGACAACGTACAGATTAGGAAAAAAATTTGGGGAACCATACAGCCAATAAGTGTTTAATATCCAAAATATATATACAAAAAAAAAAAATTCTATAACAGCAAAACAACAAATAATGCAGTCAAAAAATGGGCAAAGAACTTGAACAGATATTTCACTAAACAAAATACTCAAATGCAACAAGCGCATGAAATGATGTTCAAAGTCATTAGCCATTAAAAAAATAAACACACACACCAGTTGCCGTCAAGTTGATTCCAACTCATAGCGACCCTAGAGAGATTCAGATCAAAACTACAATGAAATACCACCTCAAACCTATTAAAATGGCAATGAACAACAACAACAAAAGAAAAAACACAGACGTTGGTGAGGTTTTGGAGAAACCAGAACGCTCATCTAGTGCTGATGGGAATGTAAAACGGTACAGACGCTGTGGAAAACAGTATGGCAGTTCCTCAAAGTGTTCAATATAGAACTACCATATGACCTAGTAATCCCAATCCTAGGTATATATACACCCAGGAGAAGTGAAGGCTAGAACGCAAACAGAAACCTGTATGCCAGTGTTCACTGAGGCATGCTTTACAATAGCCAAAAGATGCAAACAACAAAAATGTCCATGAAGAGATCAATAAAACCCAAAACCAAACCCATTGCCATCGAGTCGATTCCGACTCATAGTGACCCTATAGGACAGAGTAGAACTGCCCCATAGAGTTTCCAAGGAGCGCCTGTCAGATTTGAACTGCCGACCTTTAGGTTGGCAGCCATAGCACTTAACCACTACGCCACCAGGGTTGCTGAAGAGATGAATAAACAAAATATGGTATATACACACAATGGAATACTACTCAGCTATAAAGAGAAATGAAGTCCTGATACATGCCACTACATGGATGAATCCTGAAAACATCATGTTGAGCAAAATAAGTTAATCACAAAGGACAAAAATTGAATGACATAAACAAATATATAGAAACTAAAGATTATTAGTGGTTACCAGGAGTGACAGAGAGGCAGAAAGGGGAAATTTTTGCTTAGGTGGCATTGAGTTTACTTTAATGGTGGTGGAATAATAAGGAAAATGACAGTGAGAATGGTTGCATAGCTTGAAGAATGTAATCAATGTCGCTGTATTGTATACGTAGAAACTGTTGAGATGACATGTGTATTTTCATATTTATGTATATTTTCACCACAATTAAATTCTTATGAATCAGAACAGGACATTGTCTGACACACTTGCTTTGGACACACCATCAGAAGGGATCAATTGCTGGATGAAGCAGAGGGTCAGTGAGGGCAAGGAAGACCCTTGGTGAGATGGATTGGCACAATAGCCACAGCAGTTGACATGAACATGCCTGCTATCATGAGGATGACCCAGGACTGGGCAACATTTCATTCCATTGTACGTAAGGTCACCATAGGTGGGTGTCCACTCAACAGCAATTACCTATCTATAAATTAATAACAAAATGTAGAAAATACTTAAATAGAAATTCACAATAGTGGCAACATGAAAGGTCAATAAACTATGAAAAGATGTTCAACTTTCTTAGGAATTACAGAAATATGAGTTATAGCCACAATAATGGCCCAGATCTTCTATTCTAAATACTATTCCCAATACTATTCCCCAGGGCTCCTCAGAGGAATAGCTACTTTCAGGGCTGGGCTAGGGAAAGCATAAGATCATCCCAGAATGTCTTGCAATTCCAGAAAGTAAAGAAGTGCAAAACAAAGCTATGAGGACACTTCAAAAGGACACAGGAACCAATTTGAAAGGGCTTTCACAGGCCAAATCTGAGATATTATGGAAATCAAAAGAAATAGTGGAAGTAATAGATTATAATCAATTATATATAATAAGAATTGATGAGCTCATAGAGAAAGGAAAACTCACAGTAGAATGCCAACTAATGAATGTATAAGGAATACTTGAGTTAGAAAACAACTATTTTATAATAATCATAGTAATAACAGATTCAGGTAAAGATCATCACTAGATGCCAAATCTAGAGGGTAAAAGTTTGAAGAACTACAGAATATTTATATAGTCTCAAATTTATCCCCCCAAGGGTTTCTTAATAATTACAGTGGGGAAAGAAATGGTAACTTTATAGTAGAGAAATTGGTTGGACACCATCCTGACCAAGTGTTCAAAGTTAACATCCCCAATTACAGACACAGTACTTACCAAGCCATAGTATTTTCAGTCGCCTCATATGCATGCAAAAGCTGGACAATGAACAAGGAAGACTGAAGAAGGATTGATGCTTTTGAATGATGCTGGTGAAGAATATTGAATATACCATGGACTGCCAGAAGAACAAACAAACCTGTCTTAGTAGTACAGCCAGAATGCTCCTTAGAAGCAAGGATGGCGAGACTTTGTCTTGCTTACTTTGGACATGTTATCAGGAGGGACCAGTCCCTGGAGAAGGACATCATGCTTGGTAAAGTAGAGGGTCAGCAAAAAAAGAGTAAGACCTTCAGTGAGACGATTGATACAGTGGCTGCAACAATGGGCTCAAACATAGCAACGATTGTGAGAACTGTGCAGAACTGTTGTACACAGGGTCACTGTGTGTCAGAACCGACTCGATGGCACCTAACAACAACAACATCACTTACACGTATCCCTGCAAAAAATGTATGGCTTACATCTAGTCATACAGAAACCTCAGACAATTCCAAGTTAAAGACCATTCTACAAAACTGGCCTCTACTTTCAAGCATGTTCAGTGTCATATTAGACAATGAAAGGCTGAAGAAGAGTTGAAGATTAACGGTAACTGTCATGGTTTGAATTGTGTCCCCTAAAAATATCTGTCAGTTTGGCTACACCTGATTCCCAGTATTGTGATTGTCCAGCATTTTGTCACCTGATGCGATTTTCCTATGTGCTGTAAATCCTGCCTCTATGATGTTAATAAGGTGGGATTAATTTTTTTTATGTTAATAAGGCGGGACTCAACCTACAAGATTAGGTTGTGTCTTAAATCAATCTCTTTTGAGACATAAAAGAAACAAAAAAGAGAGACAAGGGTACCTCATACCATCAAGAGAGTAGTGCCAGGGGAAAAGCGTGTCCTTTGCACTTGGGGCCCCTGCGCTGAGAAGCTCCTAGTCCAGGGGAAGATTGATGACAAAGACCTTCCTCCAGAGCCGACAGAGAGAGAACTTCCCCTGGAGCTGACACCCTGAATTTGGACTTCTAGCCTACTCGACTGTGAGAGATAAACTTCTGTTTTTTGAAGCCGTCCACTTGTGGTATTTCTGTTATAGCAGCACTACATAACTAAGACAGTGACTAAAGAGACATAACAATTAAATCCAATATATTTGATTTGTTCTTGAATTAAGGGGGGAAATTTGCCATAAAGGACATTTTGGGAGAGTGTCAAAATTTTAATATGGATTATATGTTAGATAGGAGTCTCTGGATGGTGCAAATGGTTAATTTGCTTGGCTGCTAACCCGAAAAATCAGAGGTTCAAGTCCAACAAAAGGCACCTTAGAAGAAAGGCCTAGCAATCTATTTCCGAAAAATCATCCATTGAGAACCCCATGGAGCACAGTCCTACTCTGATACAAATAGGGTCGCCATGAGTTGGAATTGAATTGACAGCAACTGATTTATACGTTAGAGATAGTATCCTAGCATTGTTAATATTTGGTAATATACTATGGTTATGGAATACAATGTCTTTGTTCTAAGAAAACAGACATCGAATTATTTAAGGGTGATAGGGCATGCTGTCTCAAATGGTTCAGGAAAATATATTTTAAAATATAACAAAAGGGAGTGATAAAGTAAATATGGCAACATGTTAACAATTGGTGAATTTTGATGGGAGTATGTGCAAGTCATTTGTACTATTTATGCAACTAGTATACAAGTTTGAAATTATATCAAATGAAACAGTTTTTTAAAAACAAGCAATGAGATGAACTTCACACACACCAAATTGCCAAAAATTAAAGTCTAAAAAAAAGAAAAAAATCAGCATTGGTAAGAACATGGTACAGTAAGAACTCTCATATGCTACTGGTAGGAATTGTATAATCACTTTGGAAAACAATCTGATAGTCAAGTAGAAAGGAGCCCTGGTGGCACAACAGTTAAGCATTCAGCTACTAACCAAAAGGTTGGCAGTTTGAATCCATTCAGCAGCTCCAAAGGAGAAAGACCTGGTGATCTGTTTCTGTAAAGATTACAGCCAAGAAGACTCTACGGGGGCCGTTCTCCTCTGTCACATGCGGTTGCTATGAGTCAGAAATCAACTTGACGGCAACAAACAAAAACAACAGCAAAGTAAGGGTGCACATATCCTATGACCCAGCAAATCCTTTCCAGGTGTGTATCCTAGACTAGAAAAAAACTCAATGTTCATATCAGTATAGGGGAAAAAATGGAAATAAAACAAATATCATCTACATAAAATGAAGAATTGTACACATTCATATACAACTACCGTATTTTGCACGCAAATAACCCACACCTTCTGTTTGTTTGCCAACGTCACTCTCCTGCTGTGAGGTATTTTTGTAAGCAGTGCAATGCCGATTTTTTTACATGTTGCTGTAAAAAAAAATTAGCATGGTACGCTTACAAAAATACCTTGGGGGGTAGCCTGTGGCTGGCAAACAAATGTATATATCTAAAAGGCTGTGCACATACACAAAAACCAAACACAAAACCCATTGCTATTGAATGGATTCTGACTCACAACAACCCTACAGGTTAGAGTAGAACTGCCCCATATGGTTTCCAAGGCTGTAATCTTTGTGGAAGCAGACCACTACATCTTTCTTCTGCGGAGCGGCTGGTGGGTTCTAGCTGCCTACCTTTCGTTAGCAGCTGAGCACTTAACCATTGCGCTACCAGGGCTCCTTATGCACATACACAAGCCCATCCATGTGCCCAGGAATGACCTGGGAAAGGAAAAGGCACCAACCAATCACCTCTGGAGTCTCTATGGGTCGGAATTGACTCGAGGGCACCTAACAACACCACGTCAATAATTACGTTAAGTGTAAATGAGCTAAATATTGCGATTAACAGACAATTATCAGACTGGATTAAAAAAAGAAAAATATCTGCTGCTTATAAGAAACATATGTGAAGATATAGTAGAGCTGAAAGTAAAAGGCTAGAAAAAGATATACCATATAAACATGAAGCAAAAGAAAGCTGGGGTAGATTTTCTAACATCAAACAGAGTATATCTTAAGGCAAGAAGCATTATGAGAGATAGAGAGGTTTCATAATGATGAAAAGGTCAATTTACCAGGAAAATAAGACCATTACAAATTTGTATCCACCTTAATAACATAGCCTCAAAAGATATGAAGCAAAAGTAAAAGGAAAAATAGACAAATTCACAAAAGGCTTGTTTCAATACACTCTCTCAATAGTTAAAAGAACAAGCAGACAAAATAAAATCAGGAAGGAAAAGGTGATTTGAACAATACGATTAACAAACCCCATCTACTTGACATATATAGAAGACTGTACCAAACAACTGGAGAATACACATTCTTTTTAAGTGTACATGAAATATTTACCAAAAGAAAAAATAGACTGTAGGCTGGGCCATAAATCAATTCTCAACAAATTTCAAATTACCAAAATCATGAGTATTTTATCTGACCACAATAGAGTCAAGCTAGAAATCAGTAACCAAAGAAAACTAGAAAATCCACACAACTATAGAAATTCAATTGTATATTTCTAGATAAGCTATCAGTCAATGAAAAAATTACAATATAAATTTAAAATACTTTAAACTCAATGATAATGAAAACAATATATCAAAACATGAGAAATGCAGCTATCCATAAAAGGAAATTATAGCCTTGGAATCGCATATTAAAATAGAAGAATGACTATAAATCTGTGATCTAAAGGAACCACTCAAGAAGGTAGAAAATTAAAGAAAAGTAAAAGGAAAAAATAATAAAAAGCAAAAATGAATGATACAGAAAGACATGCATAGAACCATAAAGCCAACAGCTAATTCTCTGAAATGGCTAATAAAATTTACACCCTTGATAAAGAAAAAAAGATAGAAAACACAAATTACATATAAAAAAAGAGAACATTATTACAGACCCTAAGAAGATATGTTAAACAACTTTTATGCCAATAAATCTGAAATTTTAGGTTAAAATTTAAAAATTCTCAGGATGCCACCCCAAATTTTACACAACAAAGATATGAAAATATAAATTCATGTAGAAAATATCAATAGTCCTAAGTCGATTAAATAAATTGAATCTGTAATTTAAAACTTTCCCCACAAACAAAACTCTAGGTTCAAACAGGAGAAGCCTTCCAAACGTTTAAAGAAGAAACGAAATCAGTCCTCACCAATTATTACAGAGAATAGGAAAAGAAGAAACACTTCCGTAGTCCTACAAGGGCGCATAAACACGGTATCAACACTTGACGAGGTTAAGAAAGATTTCACCTGTTTGCTGTTTGAGTTTTGCATCTGACTTTTGAATCTATTACAGGTTCCTGGTTTTTTTGTTTTTGTTGTGCAGATGTTTTATAAAGTCACAATTACTCTTTTTCTTGATAGCATCTAGATTTTGTGCTTGGTTTCTTACTTCAAAAGGCTTTCCCCACTCTCAAATTTTAAGATAAACTCTCCTGTTATTTCTTCAGAGAGGTGGCATGGTTAAGTACACAGACTCAAGAGCTGTCATTTTCCAGGTGTGATCTCCCATTGACTAGCTATATCCTGAGGCAGGTTATTAAGCCACTCGCTTTAGTTTCTTCATTTGGAAAACGTGGATAATCACAATGACCTTCCTCATGGGATTGTCTGGTGAGAATTAGTGAGTTCACATTAGCCTAACACTTAGTATTAGTTTACTTTCGTACACATGAATGTTTATGATATATTTATTCTGTTGCAAGAAATGATGTGTGGGGAACAGCTTCCTCTTTGGTTAGAAATCATTTTTGTAAAAGCTAATTTTGCTTATACAGGAACTGGTGGCTCGGTATGTGTCTTTGATTCCCTTCTTGCCTGACACTGTTTCATTTGCTGGTATCTGTGACCTGTGGAGCACGTCTGATGTAAGTGGTTCTTCACTCTTCCTCACAGATTGATTAGCTTGAGTTGACTTAATTGAATATTTGCTCAATGGCTTGCATAATTTTAAATTGCAGTATTCATAAAAATCTACTTAGTCACTGTTTAGCAGGATGAGCATAATTCTGAGGTATTTTTCTCTTCCTGGCTTAATTCTTCCAAAGTTCAGACATTTAAAAAAAAAAAAGAAATTATCCACACAAAGAATAAAAAATAACACTTCAGATGTCTTAACGCTGATTTAGCCTCCAAGTAATGCCTTAACGATATCCCACTTTATGAAAGGATTGATTTTTTCTCAACTGGTAATATTACATAGGTAGTTTTCTTTTTAAAAAAATCAAAATTACATTGTGTATTATATTTGGAAATTATATAGTCCTTAATTTATGGGCTCCATAAGGCATGCCATTTATTCACTCAGTATGTACAGTAAAACCTGCAAAAGCCAGAACCTGTGTAAGGTAGAAACCTGTCAGAGAAGAAAACTCAAGTATTTTTCACTGAAACGAAAGTTAATAAAAGTGGTTAAAACTGCACCCCGTCAAAGGCAGAAAACTTTTGAGACCCAGAAGAACAAGGCAATCCCATCAAGTTCCAACTCTCACAGGTTTCACTGTATTTCTTAGTCAACTAGGTCATACTAGCTAGGTGGAAAATTCTTAGTACTTAAGCAGAAGGACCAACTTCTGGCTGTAAGCAAAGTAAACATGGTCTCTGCCTTCATGATATTTACAATATAAGTGTGCAACATAAACTTAGGCAGTGTGTAACAAACATATATTATCACAGGTATCAGTGGCGTCACTAAGGAGGTAACACTGAAATGACTGTCTATGAAATACCCCTGAAGTTAGTTATAACAACAAAAACACTTTCCATAAGCCCAGCTTACATGTATCAATACACCTGCAAGGATAAAAATCTATGCTAACTTTTTGAACCTTCTAATGCGCTCCGGTCCGAGCTGTCCTGATTACCCGATTACAATGATGCTTCGAATCACATCGTTTCGTCTGCACGTGCTACAAACACACACTGCTTTTGTTGCTGCCAGTGTTCATATAGTCACTGATTTTCTGGTATTTTAGGTAGAATATTGTAGTAACTAGTATTTATGAACCTATATCAATAACTTTTTTGAGAATGAAGAAGTAATTAAGAGAAAAGAAGGAGTGCTATATGGGAGTTACGATTTATAAGTAACATTAATACAAAAATTATTAATAAGGATTCTGTGTCTTGTATGGGAGGAGGTCCATGATGGGAAGGAGACACCATGAGTCACTGCGCCAGATGACACCAACCCTAGTGACGCCCCTGACAGCTATTCAATTTGCTGCTAGATTTCATGTTGAAGGCTGTTTGCATAAAGTCTAATTGTGTGTATACAACTCCCTTTGAAGCACAGTCCTAAACTGAAGAAATTTAAGCATACTTTAAATTTTTTGTTCCCTGATGTATTTTAGAATCATAAATACTGATATTGTAGAAATAAAATTTCTACAACCTGGAGCCATCTATAAAAGGTATACCAGGTACAGAGTAGTTCGTGTGCTCTAGAGCCAGACTAGCTTTATCACTTCCTCAGCGTTACCTCACCTATCTGGTCTACACTTCCTCATCTGTAAAATGGGAACACACCTTTTACAGACAAGGAAGTACCTCCCTCAAAGGGTAGTCCTAGGATTAAATGAGTTAATGCATTTGCACTAAAATCAAGTTTAACACATAGCGAGCTGCCATATATACATTCAAAAGGAAAAGTAAAACTTTGAAATTTGTCTCCCCACCCTACCCCAATTGTGGTGATTACTGATTTTGGAAATCCATGCCATCAGTATCAGAGAAAACACCTTGTCCACTAAAAGCAGTTGGTTTGGTTGTTTTATTATTATCATGAATTGTCAATATAGTATCAAAATTTGGGGAAAGATTTGAAAAATAGGTCTCCTACTTTAGGGCACTACTCCTAACCATGACTTGTTAAAATCCTGTACAGCCAATCTAGAACGAAGCTGTCAGTCATTCTAACACAATTGTTTTCTCCTTGTTAGCAATTTCTTGATCTCCTGGCAGGGGACGAAGAAGAGCATGCAGTACTGCTGTGTAACTATTTCCTGTTCCTGGGTAAAAAGGCCTGGCTCATGATGGGCAATGCTATTCCTGAGGTAAGACCACATAGGCTGGCTTTGACAGGAGTGCAGCTGTCTAACCTGGTTGTGTTATGTTGCAGGTCACAGGCAGGACTTACTTTCAAAATGGTCCTTTATGTTGCTAGAAAAGTGGCCTAGAGATGCCATAATAGGTGGAGAGAACTGCCGGTAATGAGACCTGAAATGGTTTGCAGTGGAACGTGGGGCCCTACCCAACACCTCATACAGCGCTTCAGATTGTTGGCAAAGCTGAACCCTTTTGTCACCCATAGCTCCTACCTAGCTCTGTCCTTTCAGTATGAGCCTCCTCCTTCCCATGTTACTAAGAATTCTGATACCCTTAGTGATTTAATGTTATTTGGCGAAAAGAGTGAGGGGATCTAAAGATATATGATAAGGCTAGAGATCCTGCTACTTTCATGCCAATTGCATCTAGAGACATCTGCCATTAACCTGGCAGGGCAAAGGGGTACAAGCCAGATAACCACAGGAGGAAGGGAAAGAATGTCTGCAGCTATATTTTGATATTATCATTGTTATTTTTACTGGATTGGAGACTTAGTGACAATTAGACCTTGTGCATCTAGCTCACTTCAAATATTCCTAAATTTTCAGCATGCTGGGCAGTACAGGTTTAGAAAATTGGCATTGATTGGAACAGTTTATCCAATGGGTGTTTCAAAAAGAGGCCACGAAGCTCTACGCATCCTTGGGTATTAGACAGCATGCGCTGCTGCTAGGCAGATAATAAAGATGAAACTGTGTCCGTATGCTAATTTCTTCTCCATCATCATCTTCCAGATAGCCTGGTACAGGGGAAAGATTACTGGGCTAGGAAGCGTCGCAAGGCCTAGGTTCAGGGCTGTGTACCCCACTACTCATTAGCTGTGTGATCCTGAACAAGTCATTTCACAACTCTGAGCTTTATAAGGTAACTGGGATGACCATTCTTGTCCTACCTTCCATGGAAAGCTGTTGTAAGCATCAAGCAAAATTATACCTGAGCAACAAATGAACCGCTCATTGTAAAAAATGAATCCAACAATATCTAAGTATTCCAAGTCAAAAGTTAAAGCCCCTGTTCAGGCCCTAACCCCCATCCCACTCCCCTCCTTAGGTGTAGTCACTGTTAACAGTTTGGTATGTACCCTTTCAGATCTTCTTCTGTGCATTTTTTTTTTTTTTAATGCAGACATAATCAGCCTTTCAAATACTTAAATGGCAATACTACCGATTCCAAAAAGAAAATGCCAGTGACTGCTTATTTCCCTTGCTAATAGTTCTTCAGCCTACCTTAAATCAGATTGGTCGGGTAACATGACTACTCTCCTTATTTGGTCAGTACATTGTACTGGTATTAGAGGCAACAATTATGCAACAATAAACGTTTTTATCGCATTTCTTAAATCCAGTGTAACTTACACCTTCATTGCATTATTAGTTGGGAAGTGTTTCTAATGACTCTTTTCCTTAGGGTCCAACTGCCTACGTGTTAACATGGGAGCAAAGTCATTACTTAATATGGAATCCCTGCAGTGGACATTTTTATGGACAATTCGATACATTCTGTCCCTTAAAAAGTGTGGGCTGTTTAATAGGACCTGATAATGTAAGTATTTCAATTTCCTCTTACTGATGGTTGACTGTTTTTTGTTTTTTTTTAAATTGACCTATGATTTAAATAATACCTTTTCTAAAGTATTGTTGTTATTTTTACCGGATCCCAGTAAAATGAAATCCTTGACAACTTCAATCTTTTCTGCATTTATCATGATATTGCTTATTGGTCCAGTTGTGAGGATTTTTGTTTTCTTTATGTTGAGGTGTAATCCATATAGAAGGCTCTGGTCTTTGATCTTCATTAGTAAGTGCTTCAAATCCTCCTCTTCATTTTCAGCAAGTAAGGCTGCTGAAACACAGGTTGTTAATGAGTCTTCTTCCTCCAGTCCTGCCATGTTCTTCTTCACATAGTCCAGCTTCTCGGATTATTTGCTCAGCATATGAATTGAATAGGTCTGGTGAAAGGATACAGCCCTGACAACACACCTTTCCTGACTTTAAACCATATAGTATACCCTTTTTCTGCTGGAACAACTACGTCTTGATTCATGTACAGATTCCTCATCAGCACAATCAAGTGTTCAGGAATTCCCATTCTTTGCAATGTTATCCATAATTTGTTATGATCCACACAATCGAATGCCTTTGCATAGTCAATAAAACACAGGTAAACACCTTTCTGGTATTCTCTGCTTTTAGCCAGGATCCTTCTGACATCAGCAATGATATCCCTCTTTCCATGTCCTCTTCCAAATCCAGCTTGAATTTCTGGCAGTTCCCTATTGATGTACTGCTGCAGCTGCTTTTGAATGATCTTCAGCAAAATTTTGCTTGTGTGTGATATTAATGATATTGTTCAATAATTTCTGGATTTGGTTGGATCACCTTTTTTGGGAATAGGCATAAATACGGATCTCTTCCAGTTGGTTGGCCAAGTAGCTATCTTCCAAATTTCTTGGCATAGATGAGTGAGTACTTCCAGTGCTACATCCGTTTGTTGAAACATCTCAATTGATATTCCATCAATTCCTGGAGCCTTGTTTTTCGCCAATGCCTTCAGTGCAGCTTGGACTTCTTCCTTCAATACGATCAGTTCCTGATCATATATCACCTCCTGAAATGATTGAACGTCAGTCAACCAATTCTTTTTGGCATAGTGACTCTGTGTATTCCTCCCATCTTCTTTTGATGCTTTCTGCATCGTTTAATATTTTCCCTGTAGAATCCTTCAGTATTGCAACTCGAGGCTTCAATTTTTTCTTCAGTTCTTTCGGTTTGAGAAATGCTGAGTATGTTCTTCCCTTTTAGTTTTCCATCTCCAGATCTTTGCACATGTCATAATACTTTACTTTGTCTTCTCAAACCACCCTTTGAAACCTTCTGTTCATCTCTTTTACTTCATCCTGATTTCCTTTTGCATTAGCTACTCGACTTTCGAGAGCAAGTTTCAGAGTCTCTTCTGATATCCATTTAGGTCTTTTCTTTCTCTCCTGTCTTTTTAATGACCTCTTGCTTTCTTCATGTATGATGTCCTCAATGTCATTCCACAACTCGTCTGGTCTTCTGTCATTAGTGTTCGACATGGCAAACCTGTTCTCAAGGTGGTCTCCAAATTCAGGTGGTAAATACTCAAGGTCGTACTTTGGCTCTTGTGAACTTGTTCTAATTTGCTTCAGTTTCATCTTAACTTGCACATGAGTAATTGATGGTCTGATCTGCAGTCGGCCCCGGCCTTGTTCTGACTGATGATATTGAGCTTTTCCATCATCTCTTTCCACAGAGGTAGTCTATTTGATTCTTGTGTATTCCATCTTGCGAGGTTCATGTGTATAGTTGCCATTTATGTTACGTTGTCGTTTATGCCGTTATGAAAAAAGGTTTTTGCAATGAAGAAGTCGTTGGTCTTACAAAATTCAATCATGCAATCTCCGGCATCATTTCTATCACCAAGGTCATATTTTCTAACTACCGATCCTTCTTCGTTTACAACTTTTGCATTTCAATCACCAGTAATTACCTGTGCATCCTGATTGCATGTTCCATCAATTTCAGACTGCAGAAGTTGGTAGAAACGTTCAATTTCTTCATCTTTGGCCTTAGTGGTTGATGCCCAAATTTAAATAATAGTTGTATTAACTGGTCTTCCTTGTAGGTGTACAGATATTATCCTATCACTGACAGCCTTGTACTTCAGGACAGATCTTGAAATGTTCTTTTTGACAATGAATGTGACGCTATCCCTCTTCAAGATGTCATTCTTGGCATAGTAGACTATATGATTGTCCAATTCAAAATGGCCAAGACCAGTCCATTTCAGCTCACTAATGCCTAGGATATCGATCTTTATGCATTCCATTTCATTTTTGACAATTTCAAATTTTCCTAGATTCATACTTTGTACATTCCGGGTTCCGATTATTAGTGGATGTTTGCAGCTGTTTCTTCTCATTTTGAGTTGTGCTACATCAGCAAATGAAGGTCCTGAAAGCTTTACTCCATCTATGTCATTAAGGTTGACTCCACTTTGAGGAGGCAGCTCTGCCCCAGTCGTCCTCTGAGCGCCTTCCAAGCTGTGGGGCCCATCTCCCAGCGCTGTGTCAGACAGTGCTCCGCTGCTAGTCACGAGGTTTTCACTGGCTAACTCTTTTCAGAGAGTAGACCACCGGCTCCTTCCTCCTGGTCTGTCTCAGTCTGGAAGCTCAGCTGAAACCTGTCCACCATGGATGACCCTGCTGTATTTGAATGCCGGTGGCATAGCTTCCAGCATCACAGCAACACACAAGCCCCCACAATATGACAAACTGACAGACACATCATATATAAGACAACTCTGCCTCGCCAAAATGTCAAGGACAGTGGCAGAAGCTGTCCTAAATAAAGTTTTGGTCGGATTAGTCACCTGACCTGCAGAGAAGCAGAATGAAGTTAAAGAATATGACAGATTTAGAGGATCTGAGTTTGTGTCCTGGATCTGGCCTCAGTTTTCTCATCCAAAGTGGAGCTTAAGATGCCTAATTCATAGTGTTTTGAGAACTAAGTGAGGCAAATACATCACTTGAGTAGACTGGGGTTTTTGGTTTTTTTTCTTAAGAGAGATTTGCGTGTACCACATGACTTATAATCTCGGGTCATTCTGGTTGCACTCAGTTTTGGGAACTGTTTAATTTGTGAAGGCTACTATATAAAAAAAAAAGTGGTTAAAAACATGAGTTATGGGGTCAGACTGCCTGGGTTTAAACCCTAACCTCATCATTTACTAGTTGTCTGAGCTTGGAAAGAATCTTGCACACTTTCAGTTTCTTCACGGGTGAAACACAGGTAATAGCAGTCATTATAAAGTACTTGTGAGAAGTAAATGAGATAGTCAATGTAAAGCACCTGACACATAGTAACAACTCTTACTTGTCATCTGCCATAATTGTTTTTAAAATCACCATCAACCTTAGGGGTCTCTGAGCTTTCTGCATCTATCTGTGAAAAATCATTTGAGCATGCAGCCCCAATATATGTATTTTTATTTATAAATTATATGTATTTACTTGTGCATCAATATATCATTATACACACACACACACACACAAACTTAACAAAAGAAATAATTAGAAGATCTAATATTTCCTCCCTATATCCTTTTTTTTTATATATCCCTGAAATGTACACCTTCTTTGAAGACCACTGATCTACTTTTTAGGGTTACTGATAAAATTAGAGATAATATATGCCAAGCACTCAGCAAAGAACCCGTCTTTTGTAGGTTTTCAGCAAATGTCAACTACTTTCATTGCTAATGTGAAAAGAGCAATATGGAACACTATCCTCATGTTATTATTTTTAATTGAAGTCATTATCATAACCATAAATAATCTGCAAAGCTCCATCCTTGTTTAGAAAATAATTTTAAGATCATTAGTAATCATGCAGGGTCAACAGGCTTTGAAAAGCCTTCAAAGAACACCATTCTCTGTCAAAGTTATTATTAGCTCTCCAACAATTACTATATGGTTGAGTAATTCTCATAAAGCCCAAGTTTTGTGAAGAAGAAAGAAACTCTTTTTCTCCTCTTTGAACAAGATGGGCAACAGTGGCTTATGATGGTTATGTTCTGCCATGACAGCTCTTAAAAACCGTCTCTAGGCCTCTCTGTCCTCAGTAGAGGATCTCACCCTTGTTTGCTGGCCAGGTACTCTGAATCGTCACCTGCCCTCTACTCTGCTACGTAAGTTCTTTAGTCAGCCTTCTCCTCCTTTAATCCTTTCCAAGAAATAAGCCTCTCCCCTTTCCACCTGTTTTTGTTTCCACTCCTACTCTGAGACCCAGCCCCACCAATTGTTCCAACTTGCCCCTATATTTTTGTTCTCTCCTTCCCTAACTCTTGATGTGGTCAAGAGTCAGCAATTCTAAAAGATGCTTCTATTAACCCAGCTACACTCTAAGTAATCGTTACCTCTCTTTCCTTCTAAAATTCTTTGAATTCTAGATATGCCTGCTGCTGCTGCTTTCTTGGAACACTCGGGCCTTAACCCACTACAATCTCTAGCTCCTCTGCCCTGACCATCCTATGGAAATTAAACTATGATAAGTGCTGTTGTCTTGCTAATGGATAAATTCTGTGGTTTACTCTCGTTCCTCACTAATCTCTCCTTTTCTGTGGCATATAACACCACTGATCCCTTCTTCTTCATGAAAAAACACTTTGCCCTCTTTGGTTTACTGATAAAGGACTGTGTGGTTTTCGTTTCTCTACAATAGTTTCTATGCTTCCTTCACTGGCTTGTCTTCCCAACCTTTAGAAGTAGACGTATCTGAAGATTCTGTATTTAGATTTCTTCCAGGACCATACTTTTTTTTTTTTCTCTCTATCTAGCTTGGAGCCCTGGTGGTGCAGTGGTTAAGAGCTATGGCTGCTAACCAAAATGTTGGCAGTTCAAATCTACCAGCCATTCCTTGGAAACCCTATGGGAAAGTTTTATTCTGTCCTATAGGGTCACTATGAGTCAGAATCAACTTGACAGCAACAGGTTTGCTATCTTGCTTGGCCTAGCAAAGAAATCATAATTCAGTCACTAGCCCCAGCATCTTCATGTCCTGAATTTTCAGCTGTTTGCTAGACACCCAGTTACCTTGTCAGAATCTCAAACTCAGCACATCCAAAACCCAAATCATTTCCCCTTTGCCTTCAAAAATCAGCTTTTCCAGCTGGCTTCCTACTTCTGTGAATGTTACCCAGATTTGAACCTCAGAATTTTCCCTCTCCCTTACTTTCAATCATATTTATAAATACCAAATCCTATAGATTCTACCTCTACTGCTTCCCAGGTCATGCCATTATTGTTTCATTCCTGCACTGCTATAGTCAGCTACATAATCTGCTCCAATTCAATTCACTATTTGTTACACTGCTGCCTGATTGGGAGCCCTGGTAGCACAGTAGTTAAGAGCTCAGCTGCTAACCAAAATCCACCGGCAGCTCCTTGGAAACCCTGTGGGGCAGTTCTGCTCTGTCCTATAGCGTCAGCGTGAGTTGGAATTGACTCAAAGGCAGCGTGGTATGGGCTGCCTGATTAAATTTCTTCATGTTCAGCTTTCATCATTCTATAGCATTCTATGACACCTCACTACATACGGATTTAACAATAAACTACTCACCTTGGTTTTCAAAGTCCTATGTAATCTGACCTCAATGCATTTTTTTTTCCCCAATGCTATTTTCCACTACTTTTCTGCCCATTCCCTGCACTATAACCAAATTGTAGTCCTTAACATTGCCTTCTTAAAATAATTTCTTGATTCCAAGTAATTAGGTCTTCCTGCCTCACTGGCTGCCCCTTCTCTGTCTCCTTTGCTGTTTTTTTCCTTTTTTCTCCAAATTCTAAACATCAGAGATCCTCAGGGCTCATCAAACCTCTTTTCTATGTAGACTCCCTCCCTAGGAACACCATCTACATGTTGATAGTTACCAAATTTATATCATTCCCCAGAACTTTAGATTCAAATATCCAACTACCTACTCATCATCTTTCTTCAAATATCAGATAGACACCCAGACTTAATATGCCCAAACTTGAACTCCCGAGTTCCTTTGCAGTCTTTCCCACATCCATAAATGGCAACACCAGCAGCCCAGATGCTCAAGCCAAAATCCTTGGAGTCATCTCTGATTCCTCTCTTTCTCTTCCCCCATGTCCCATCCATCAGCAAATCCTGCAGGCTCTACCTTCACAATATATACAGAACTGACCACATCTCACCACTTCCACTGCCACCATTTTGGCCCAAGCCACTTTAGCTCTTCTGTCTGGGAGGCTACTTACCCCTGCCCCCTTCTGTCTAGTTTTAAAACAGCAAAGAATATTCCTGTTAAAATGGAAGACAAATTATGTTACTCCTCTGTGACATACTACAATGGCTTCTTAGCTCATTCAAGAGGAAAAGCCTAAATCTTTAAAATGGGCCACAAGGTCTTCCATGATCTGACCTCTCACCCCAATGCTCCGCTGATCTCATGCTTTCCTTGCTAACCTGCTAGCTCCTCTAAAGCTACCCTATCTTCCTTGCTGTTCCCCACCCACATGAAGTATACACTTAGCATTTGCTGTTTCCTATGCACAAAACGACCTCCTCCACACTAGACATCTTCATAAATTTTCCCCTCACTTTGTAATTTCATGATCACATGTCACCTTTTCAGTGAGAACTTGCCTGCCTACCCTAAAACTATGTCCCTTTCCCCATCTTTGTTCTCCCTGTAGCATTTATATCAGCCAGCTACTGCCTCAATAAAAATTGTAAAAATTTATCCCTGAACTAAAGGGCTTCAAATATTTATTCCCATGGATTTGTGGGTCATCTGGGAAGGCTCTGCTGATCTAGGCTGGGTAGCTCTTCTTCAAGCAGTGGTAGCTGGAGCAGCTGTGCTTCTCACTGTTGACCTGCTGGTTGACTAGCACAGCTCTGCTTCATGTGTGTTCATTCTGGGACTCCGACTAATGGGCAGTGGCAATGACAGGAGCATAAGAGGGCAGGTGGGGCACACAAAGCCTATAAGGCTTAGACTCAGAGTCACACATTGACACTTCCATCCCATTCTATTGACCTGAAGTCAAGGGCTGCAGAAGTATATTCTCCCCTTTTATTGGAACAACTGTAAAGTAACATGGCAAAAAGTGTCCATGTAGAAAGAGAAGAATCAGATGAATAATATAATCTACCACATCATTTAACATTGTCCGATAGCCTATGTACTTACTTGTTTGCTATATATATTAGACACTGCATGACAGTCGGAACTCTGTTTCATTCGCTACTTTATCCCCAGTGATTAGAACTGAGCCCGGGCATAGAGGGCATTTGATAAATATGTTAAACAAAGAAGTTTACCATTCATGCACACAATCATTCAATATGCTCACTATATTTCAAGAGTTTTGTTAGGTGCTAAAGATACAGCGGTTAATGAGACACACGGAAAATGCCCTCAAGACAACAGTCTTCGTGAGGAGACAGATGGACAGACACGCAATTATAAACAATGATAAATAATACCAAAATGGCCAAAAATTACCGAGCACTTAACTATGTACCAGTTGTTGTTCTACAAGGTGTACATGAACTAAACTCATTTAAGAAACCACCTTATTTCATCAAATCTATAATCAACAGTAAGCTTTCAAATATCAGATAGAAAAAAATGTGAAAAAATGGTCAATGATAACTGAATGATTCCACTGATTTTAAAAGGTATACCTATTTCACAAATCAAAGTGTGCATCTTCAAATCACTGAAATACAGCATCCTGGGATCCACGTAGCCCAATAAATGGTCTTACCAAATGCAAAGCCTGCACACAATCTTGTTCTCTCTCTCTATACCCACACACACACACACATTTATCTGCTAACCTATATGCTGATTTTGTTTTATCTTTTTTAGATTTGGTTTAATATTCAACGATATGATTCCCCTCTAAGGATAAATTTTGATGTCACCAAGCCCAAGCTATGGAAATCTTTCTTTTCAAGAAGCCTACCATACCCTGGCCTTTCCAGTGTTCAGGTATAAATTGTTTTATTAACAATTAAATGTAGACAAAGAGTAATTTGATATGATACTGGATAGGGTAGCTAGGTATTTTTTTGGTCCTTGTGGAACAAATGGTTAAGCACTCAGCTGCTAACCAAAAAGCTGGCAGTTCAAACCCACCTAGTGGTTCTGCAGGAGAAAGAACTGGCGATCTGCTTCCTAAAGATTACAGCCAAGAAAACTCCATAGGGCAGTTCTGCTCTGTTACATGGTGTTGCTATCAGTCGGGATCGACTCGAAGGAACCTAACAATTCAGCTCCTAAATATTTAGCCCAGAACAGTGTTTGTACTTCAAACCTATTTGAGCCCAACTCACAATAAGAAACATGTTCTATATTATGAACCAGCATACACATATGCATGAAAGAAAAAGTTCTAAAAGTACTACAAATTATATTCTATTTTATTATAATTTTTTAAATGTTGGTCTCAATTCACTAGATTGATTTCATGACCACTAATGAGACATGAAATCAAACTATAGAGCAAGATCCATAGTGGTTCATAAGATTAATTTAGAGGGTCCTCATCCTGGTGGCACAGTGGTTAAGAGCTTGGCTGCTAACCAAAAAGTCAGCAGTTCGAATCCCCTAGGCACTCCTTGGAAACCCTATGGGGCAGTTCTACTCTGTCCTATAGGGTCACTGTGAGTCAGAATTGACTCGACAGCAGTGGGTATGAGTAATTAGTACATTGTAAGTAGTAATCACAAGCAGTGTCTCCTAAAACCGTTGCTTCCATTTGATAACTAGGTATATGTGTGTAGTGGGTTTGTAGTATAAAATGTGTATTTTACTATTGATCAAACCTTCCCCCCCCCAAAAAAAAGGTTTGAAAAACAAAGTCCATAAGAGATCATGTGTGCACCATGTGACATATACAAGATTTTTCATAGGAACACTGAAGTAGCAAAAGAACTGGGATGACAGAAGGGATAATTAAAGGATGGTACATAATAGAATATTTCAGTAGTTAAAATGAACTAGAGCTATATGTATCAACACGAACGAATCTTAGTACGTACTCTCCAGTGGGATTTAGGTCATGGTTACTCCAGTGAGGAGAGAAGGGAAATGAGATTGAGAAAGAACTACACAGCTATAATTTGTGATGTTTTAGTTAAAGTGGGTCATGGCTACACAGGTATCCATTATTCTCTGTATTTTTTTGAATGTCTGAGATTTCATAATTAACATTTTTTAAAAGAATGTACAGCTAATCAAAATCTAAGTGATTTTTAAGATTTCTGAATTATTTTCTCACAGCCGGAAGAGCTAATTTACCAGGGCACCGATAAAATGGCTGCAGCTGAGCTCCAAGACAGGTAACTTAACATCCATAAATCCAAAAGTAATCTGTTACTAGGAGTGATTCTCAGCCTGGATCAATGTGAACTAATTTGGCCAATTAAAGTTTATTTCATGTTGACAGACACCGACTACAGATACAATCTCTAAATCGCATGGCTAAAGGAGGCTATTTCATCAGCACGGTGTGGGAAAAACGAATGTGAACTAGTTACAATATGTAGTTCTCCAAGGCCTTACCTCAGACTCGAGCTCAACATCATGTCATGATGCATCTTGTTCAGACACGGCATACTCCTCAGCTTACATATGCTTCAGTTGTCTAATTAGTGGCTGTAAAAATGGCGCGGTGGAGGAGTCTGACTTCCTCGGACTTCACGAGGGGGAGAGAAAATCACCATCAGCATCAGCCCGAGGCCGATTCCTATGAAGTGGTCAGACATACCTCTTTGCTCCAACCTTTTTACCAATTCTGACATGAGCCGTCCCTCCCACGGCACTCTACTTCTCTGCCGGGTCTGATAATTTGTTGCCAACGGCCACACAGAACTCAAAGACAATATACTTGATTATAGGGTTTATTAGGAAGTAACAAGTTACAATTCAGGATCAGGAACTCCTCAGGATATAGTTCTTTGGTTAGGACAGCTTCTCCTCTGTGCCCACAAGCAGGCCTCTGCTTGGACCCTCCACCTCTTGGGCCCTCAGGCCTCTTGGGCTAGCCTCTGCCCTGCTCAGGTAAGTGTTACAAAGCTCTTTTAGCTACACTGATAAGTGCCCAGAGGCACCCCACTCTGCCAGTAAGCCTCAGCCTGAAGGCCCTCAGCTCTCACTCAGCTCTCTAGCTCCATGAGTCCACAAGCCTAGCTCTGCCAACAACTGCCTGGAGGCACCCAGCTCCACCAGGAACCCTCCTGCCCGAAGGCACTCAGCTTTCTCGCTCAGTGGGCTGGGAAGCCCACCACGCAGTCTCCTGCCAGTCTCCTGGTCCTGCTGCCTCTGCTACCGCTGTTTCTCTGCTGCTGCTTGTTTCTCTGCCACGGCTTCTCACTGTCTCACCATCTCCAGTGTTACAGCTCTGTCTCCTGGGTCTAGGAGGTTCTCAGTGCAGGGATCCTGGTTCCAAAGGATGTGCTCCACTTCTAGCTCTTCTTTCTTGGTGGTAGTGAGGTTCCCACTGTCCGTATCTGGGATGGCTCATTTTAAGCCTAGTGGGATTGCAAAACTGATAATCCCTCGTTAGAGTTCCATACACCTTATTTACATAGTCCCAGCCCCACAAGGGTGCCATGCACCTTATTTGTATAATCAGCATGCTATCCAATCCTCTTGGTGGGCCACAAGCACCTCATTTATACATTCCCACCCAATCATTTGGTGGGAATTATAAGACCCTGGTGAGACAGGCCATATAAAAGCGATCCATCGCACTGCAGTGGCTTACAGAACTTCAGCTACTTTATGAACATAACGTGGAAAAGGCAGGTAAGGGTCTATGTAAGTCCCTATAATCCTTACAACCCTGTGAAATGAAACCTATTCTCCTGGTTTCCCAAAAGTGCTGAGGCCCAGATAGGTAAAGTACTGGATCAGAGAAGTTAAGTGCTTCTGAGCCCAGTCAGATCTTTGATTTCAAAGCCTATGTGTTTTTTCTACTGTATCAAGTTGTGTGAAGAGTCAAATCACACAAGATGAAATGTAATACCCTTTTCTAGGTATTATTACCAGCAAACACCAATTTACTCTCAATTTCTCCATAAAGCCTTAGTTGGGATACCTGCATAGGACAATTAATCTAAAATAAAACATCCTGTTTCTTCCATAGCTTCAACATGCTATTGATAAGACTCACATCATTTATTTCTCCAACATGATGAAGTGCTTGGTAATTCATCCATACTTTCGTGCTCAGACCACCTGGAAATCCAAAACAAGGATAGGTGTTATGTGCTAAAAGAAAAATGGATTCTGTGCCTATTGAGCAATGGGAAGCTGGCTGAGCCCTAAATCTGTATATTTGGTTAGGGGACAGATGAGAGGCTTTAGCATCAGCAGTTTCAATTAAAATCCCAGTCTCCTGTCTCAGTCAAGTCACTCTAGGGTGGTTATTAGCATTAAATAAAAATGAAAAGCACTTAACACAGTACCTGGTAAATAAGGGCTCAATAAATGATAGCTGTTTTTTCTTCATTCTCTGATTAAGCTTCATATCCTATGAACCTAATATTTATCATATGAACCAAAAAGCTGAATAGAAAACATTATGTTGCAATGATGGTTGTTATTTTAAAGACAGTTTTAAAAAATTTAGGAAAAAGGTAATTCTCATGAATACAAGTCTCGCTGGGGGAAAAAAAAATCAATAAGAGTATTAACACTCCTACAAAGATTTGAGACTCTTAACCAGGGCTTTGAACCAGTTCCTTTCCATTTGAACCCCTGCTGAGAATTTGCATTTCTAACAAGTTCCCAGGCAATGCTAATACTGCTGGTTAGGGGCCAATTCTGAGAACCACTAGTAGAGCAGTGATTCTCAAAATTTACTACACATAAGTATGTCCTGGGGACTTTGTTAAAATGTAGATTGATTCAGTATATCTGGGATGGAAATGCAAATTCTCATTCGAGCTGGAACTAACTGGTTGGAAGCCCTGCTCTCAGCATAAGCCTCACCCCTTATGCCTGGGTCTAATTTCCCTCTCTATATATACTGGTGGTCCAGTGGTTAAAGCATTCAGCTGCTAACTGAAAGGTTGGCAGTTCAAACCCACCAGCCACTCTGCAGGAGAAAGACATGGTAATCTGCTTCTGTAAAAATTATAGTCTTAGAAACCCTATGGGACAGTTCTACTGTCCTGTATGGTCACTATGAATCCAAATTCACTCAACAGCAACAGTTTATATGTGTTATCAGTGAATAAACTGATAAAGCATTTTGTGATAAAAAAAAAAATATTTTGTTAAATGTACTGAATTTAACTATTCCCCAGAGTTATTCAGTGCTCCTCTCCTGTGTTACATTTCAAGCATCTCTCATGGCCCTTAGGATATTGCGTGCTTTCTCTTTACAGGTCTATTCTCCACCCTATCCATGTATAATCTTTAAGGGCAAGGATCACTTGTATTATGTTCTGACTTCCCAGAGATCAGCCTAAATTAGATACCAAGTATGTCTGGAGAATGGCAACTGCATTGACAAAAACGTAGTTACATAATCCCCACTGCATACAAACTGTGGTTTCTTACAAGAAAAGTCAAGTCACCCAAAAATGGAGTTTATTTTTTATGAACAGGATTGAAAAAATACTGAAAGAGAAAATCATGGACTGGAGGCCACGCCATCTGACTCGGTGGAATAGGTACTGCACCTCCACTCTGCGTCACTTCTTGCCTCTGTTAGAAAGAAGCCAAGGGGAAGATGTAGAAGACGACCACGGAGCAGAGCTGCTGAAACAGCTAGGAGACTACAGGGTACGTACAAATGGCTTCTAAACTGACCTGTGGATTTCCTCATTTTAAAGTGGAAATGACTCAGTAATGGGTTTTTAGAATCAAAATACCTACATTCTTCCTCGAAGTACACAGATTAAGCAGTGTAGACTAAAAAATTCTATTAGAAATTTTTAATCTCAGTAAATAGCAAAGTGCTTCTAAAACATGAAAATGCCTTTTAAGCTTATGAAAAATACCTTTTATGAATATACTGTAAGTATTAAAATAAATGAAAATGTCTAGTTAAATCATGTTATAGACTGAACTGTGAATAAAGGTGAAACCAAACGCTCTGGATCAGGTTTGTAAAGGATATTGTTTTATACTGATAGCTTTTCATTGCTAAGAAAGATTCTCCTGAACACACAATATAACATTTCTGGATAATAAAACGTAGAAAGCTGTCTCATAAGTACGTTCAAGACAGTAAGCCTTGTTGGCTAAACAGTGTGAAGAGATAATTGGACAGTTAAGAATAATTCTATTCACTGACTAAAATGTATCCTTCAACTTACTCTTAAGGCCAGGTTTTCAGCCAAGATGTTTTTAGTTCAAGTAACAGAGAACTCAACTCAAACAGGCTTGAATGATAAACAGAATTTATTGGCTTACTTACTGTAACTGCAGAGTCAGAGATGACCTGGGACCAGGGTGTCCCACTTTCTGTGTCTCCCCACTCTGTGCTCCTCCATGGGACGGCATGGTCCTCAGACTGGCTTTCCTCATGGTAACAAATGGCTCCAAGTTCCAGGACTCACATCTGCCCATGCATTCTTCAAAGCAGGAGAGGACCTCTGGGTGCCATTATTCCCAGCAAGATTCCTGAGACTCCCGTTGATTGAGACCCACTTTGATCACACGCCCATCCCTGTATCGATCATTATGGCCAGGGGGATGGAATGCATTTTGATTAGCTTAACCCAAGTCACTGGAACCACCTGGGTCACTAAGCAAACTGGGAGCTGTCAGGAAGAGGGAAGGGGACAGCGGAGGGTGACTAACAAGTATCCCATACATCAATATGCTTGCAGCTGAAACAAAAAGGACATTTAAACCTCTCCCCTTTCTGTGTTGTTACTATACAGCTGAGTAGAAAATCAGAACTAAATAAATGATTTCAAGATCCAGAGGGAAGACTTACTGTATTAAGCACTGCATACATTTACATGAGGAAAAAAATACAGTGAAATCTTCAGACTTCACTAATGACTAAAAATTTTTTTTCTTCTCCCAGTTCTCTGGATTTCCCCTTCATATGCCCTATTCTGAAATGAAGCCTTTAATTGAAGCTGTGTATAGTACTGGAGTACACAACATTGATGTACCTAACGTTGAATTTGCTTTAGCTGTATATATCCACCCATATCCCAAAAACGTTTTGTCTGTTTGGATCTATGTTGCCTCCCTTATACGCAACAGGTAATTTTTTTCATTGAACTTTTTATATCATGTAAAAACTATAATCAAGATATGAGAATATTTTAAAGTTATATTGATTACACCAAAAGGAAGAAAATATTATTTGCATGTGATGAAATAAAATTCTCATATTATCATACCGTGCTTTATTTAGTAGTTTGCCTTGTCTGTCATTTTGATGCTAAATTCAATGTAAGTCTACATACAGTTTCTCCTTATGCTACACGACTGCATGTCTCTATGCCTTTGTACTTGCGGTCTCTGCTTCCAATGTCCTTCTTTGCTTGTTCAGCAGAATATCAATCATACTTTTATGACCCGGCAAAGTACCACTTCACAACTTTTCAGTGGGGAGGGGGAACAGCCTGGCACTATCAAAATACGTAAAACGAAATTTTGCCATCCTTGCTTCTGAGGAGCATTCTGTCTGTATTTCTTCCAAGACAGATTTTTTTCGTTCTTCTGGCAGTCCATGGTGTATTCAGTATTCTTCACCAATACCATAATTCATAGGCATCAATTCTTCTTTGGTCTTCCTTATTCACTGTCCAGCTTTCTCATGCATATGAGGCAAATGAAAATACCATGGCTTGGGTCAAGCGCACCTTAGTCCTCAAAGTGACAAAAAACAGAAGTATGTAAAACGGGATTTTCTTAACAGCAGTACTATCGCCATTTTAGGCTGGGTAATTATTTCTTTTGTGAGGTCTGTCCTGTGCATTGTAGGATGTTTAACAGCATCCTTGGCCTCTACCCCCTAGATGCCAAGTACACCCATTACCCCACTACTCTAGTTGTGACAACTAAAAATGTCTCCAGACATTGCCAAATGTCCTCTACAGGGCAACTTGCCTTCAACTGAGAGCCACTGTTGTACATACAGTCTCACTTTAAAAAATAAAGATGTAAGGAACAACTTTCACCTTCTGCTTTATTCTTTATGCCTTCCTCTATCAATTATTCCAAGTGTTTCCATATCTTGATAACTCTACTATGAACTCTTCAAGGTGGATTTCAATGACTGATCCATAACACTTACCAATATAGCTATATAGAGCAGATAGCATTAGTGCTTAAGAGAATGAACTCTGGAGAAATCCTAGTTCTGTCACTTACTAGCTGGGTAACCACGGGTAAGTTACTTAACCTCTCTGTTACTTACTTTTCCCAAATATAAGATAGGGATGATTACACTGCCCACTTCATAGCATCGTTGTAAAGATTGAAGTCCATATATATGTAAAACACTGAGAACAGTGCCCAGCACTGAGCATCTGATGTGTCAGGCACTACAAGGCACTTTACATCTTTTTTTTTTTTCTCAGAATGAACAGTTTAAATAATTCATCAGATCAATCATAAAATCCAAGATCAATTTAAGCCAAGTATATGGTGTTTCAATCTTCATTAAACATTAACTATCCCCTTAATGGCGCAGGGGTTAAGTTTGGCTGCTAACCCAAAAGTCAGCAGTTTGAATCCACCAGCTGCTCCTTGGAAACCCTATGGGGGCACTTTTACTCTGTCCTACAGGGTTGGAACTGACTCAATGGTAATGGATTTTTATCGCTTTAAGCTTATATGAAATAATATAAAAAGTTAAAAGCAGATTGTGCTGTCTATTCCTCATGTTATAGGGCAGGGAAGAGGGTAGAAACGAGTTTTGACATGACAATATGCTGACATACTGAAGCCAGTTTGCCAAGTCCTATTTCACGATTTGTTAGCATCAAGCAACACGAGAGGCACCTCAATTATCTGGAACCCTTCAGGAAATTAATTGCTCAAAATTAATTTATAAAGGATAAAATTTAAGCCAAATTCTGAAACATCATTTAAAAATGATTTTTTTTTCTTAAAAATTATCAAAATCTTTTCCTCAAAAAATTCTATTGTTTTCAGATTAAATAAGGGATAAATTTCAGCCTTCCCTTGGTGACCCAGGACTGTCACTGTGGACGAGCAATTTTACCATTGAGTTCAGTTAAATACAGATAAGTATGGGGTGGAATGGGACTCACCCCAGAAGACCTGTCATAATTTGTTTTCTTGAAAAAGTCCCTGATGTCAACTTTTAAAATAAGCTTTATTACAAAAAAACAAAACCAGTTGTCATCAATTCCAACTCATGGCGACCTCACATGTGTTAGAATAAAACTGCACTTGATAGGGTTTTCATGGCTGTGACTTTTTGGAAGCAGACTGCCAGGCCTTTCTTGAGTCACCTCTGGGTGAATTCAAACCACAAACCTCTCAGTTGGTTAGCAGGTGAGCGCTTAATCGTTTGCACCCCCTGGGGACTCCCATTAACCATTTAGGGAAATAATGTAGTAACCACAAAATGGTAACCCTCACAAAATAAAACTTCTCCCGGGCTCCTGGGGAACTGCTCACTAAGTGTAAATTTCCTTCCAAGTTCTCTAAAGAGAACAAGAAACTGTTTTCGTACTTAGGCCCCCATTTTAAGAGGAGGATAGGTGTAGTGGTGCCACAGAAGACACGACTTCTTAAGCTTAAGAACACAAATGCAGAATATGGCCTGTTACATAGCTGCTTTCCCTACATGCAAGAAACATGCACTGTTCCATGTTTATTTTACAAATGATAACTAATAACATCAATGGAATCAAAAAGGCAAGGTAAAATTTCAAAGATTGAGTCCTTAGATATCCTCCCATTAGACATTACTGTCATCTTCTCTTGGAGTGTTTAATCCAAACGGTTCTTCCTTCATCTTTAGATGGCTGTCTAAAATAAAGCTTTCCATTACTGTGAACTGAAATGTGTCTGTCTACCTGAAGTTATACCTCCCCTACTTCCCCTTCCCTCACAATAAACACACACCTGGGGTCACACAGAACAAGACTGCAGGATTACTTTCTCTTCCACAGCCTTGCAAGTATTTGTAAGAAGAGATGGCATGTCCCCAACTGCTTCTAGCATGACACAGAATTAACTCAATATGTATCTTGCTGAAGGGTTGGTCTCCATTCCCATTAATTTTTCACAAGGCAATGAAGATAAACTTACAAATTCAAAATGTGATTGGTGCACAATTAATCTGGAGAAGGAAATTCAACTCAACAAAATTAGGTACGTGTCCAAAACTGTTTATTTGTCAAGGTCATGATTTCACGGGTGATCAAAAGACAAAATATTTAGTCCTATTTTATACTAACATAAGCTGGATTGAGATTTATAATAATCAAATCAAAACACAAAAGGTATTACTTGGTAAAGTCCTCAAAGTAGATTTTATTTATACAGTTCTTCAAATGACTGTGGAACTTTTACAAATCTATCCCCAATCTGACAATTTAGGGGCGGGGTGGGAACCTAGAGTCTCTGAAGAAAACAAATACAGTGGCGGTTTGTTAGCTCACTGAGCTAACACCAAGAAGCCAATTTATTCTATAATCTTGAAGAATCTTTAACACGGGTATGTTTGTATTGGCCCTCTGAGAACTGTTCAGATAAAGGGAACATTATGGAAGAGACTGGTTTCCAAAGTGTGCAATCTTTGAAAATAAAACTTCAAAAATTTACGTCTGAAATCTGCAAAGCTTGGTACGGCGTTTATATGTAAAGGAGAACCAATAACCCCCACAGACTTTCAAACTCAAGATCATCTAAAAAATACTTTAAATGGCATGGCATTAGTGACATTCTTTTCAAAGCATTTCATCTTCATTTAAAAGAAATCAGATAAAGACAGTTCTCACCCTTATGAAAAAACCGAATCCCCATGGAAAACAGAAGTATGATTTGCAAGAGAAACAACACTGTACAATTCACTTGGTACATTAAGATCTCTGAGGCTGTAAGAAATAGGGCCAAAACAAGTCACACTCAGAAAGGGATGGTTAACATGAGAAATGTGCTGTCAGTAAAGTGCATGAAAGGAAGCCTGCTCAGCTAAATGAAGTAGACAAAGGTCAGAAGTCAAGAGTCATTCACCAGAGCGGCAGCAGGCTCGAAAACCACACTGCAAATTCTGGCATCCACTGGCGGTATCAGCATGAGGACCTGTATGAAAACAGAAAAATGTGAAAGGAGGAATTTCTTAGCGGTCACATAATCTTGCTTACGCTAAAAAATGGATTTTTTTTTTTTTTTTAACTAGCGATATATTTATATCATAGAAGTAAAATCTCACAGTGTGTATTTAAAAAATGTTCAGACATAAAACTCTTCAACAGCAGCTTGACTTTAATATATCTGTCATGGTTCAAAAGGTAAATGGAAGAAGAAGAGAAAGAAATAATTTTTTTTGCAATTCTGGCAATTTTACCGAAAAAAAAAAACTAAGAAAGAAATGACCCAGCAAAGCAAGCAAGACTGCCAAGCTAACTTAATGACAGATTTGTTATAACTTGAATATCCTTACTAGAAAGATAGGGCAAAAACAGCCCTGTAATAGTAATAGTAATAAATTAGCTAAAGAATGAATTGAACCATTACAATAAATATTATATTCAAAAAATTAAAATAAACTATATGGACATAGATTCAGCATGTTTGCCATATTTTTACTTAACATTCACAGCCAAAATAAATCATGTTAGGATTAGAGGAAATTATTATTCAGAATTAAGTATGAGTGATTAACCAAATAAATACCATACATGTAAGACATAATAAAAATTGGGATTTGCTTACAAAGAAGTATAATAAAACATATGTGGAATTACTGACATTTTATCCCAGACACTAGATGAAAGATCCATTAGGGAACATAGTTGAAAATTAGAAAACACCCAAATGATGGTTTCATGGCACATATACAAATATTAAGTACTCTGAATGAATGACAGTGTTCATAAAGGCAGGCAAATGTAGAAAAGGCTGTTAACTATACTGAAACCTCTCAGTGTTACATCTGCATCATGAACAAAAAAAAACAGTTAGTTCTTATTTATCAATTAGAACAACGAAAATACTCGCCACTGTGATACACATGAGTACAAAATGAGAAAACAGTCTATTGAATATAATTTTATTGTAGAATATACCAAATGGAGTATAACTGAAAAATCGCAGTACTCTGGACTGATACTTACTTTTCAACTAAGCTTTTTAAATTTACTGTTTTGACTTTTAAAGTAGCACTTAATTACAAAAGGCAACTACGCTAATACCGACATGTGAAAAATTAGTTGCAACTGAACACAAACACACTTATTTCCAGGAATTTGACTTTTTCTTGTATTCCCAATCCAGCATATACAAAATACGAAGGGCAAATTTCTTAAGGTATACAATCAATCAGTGAAGTATAATGTTTCTATGTTTTTACTAGGGAAATGACAATGTATCTTTAAGGAAAAAACAAACAAAAACCAGTGAACTGTATACAAGGAAATGCAATAGCTTATGATATTATTTTTAGTTATATTTAAAGTTAAAACGATGTCTGGAATTACCCCCTCTTCAAATTAATGAGGGAGCAGGTATGGAAATGGGCAATGGCATAGATGAAGTAGGGGCCCTGGGGTGCAATGGTTACATGCTCGGCTGCTAACCAAAAGGTCAGCAGTTCTAAGTCACCAGCCGCTCCCCAGGAGAAAGATGAGGCACTCTGCTTCCAGAAAGATTTACAGCCTTGAAAACCCTATGGAGCAGTTGTACACTGTCCTACAGGGTTCCTAAGTGTCAAAATCGACTCCAAGGCAACGGGTTTGGGTTTTTTGGGTTTTTTAATAGATGAAGTTAAGATTGGCCACAGGTTTATAACTGCTGAAACTCATGGTACATGAGAGTTCATCGTATTATTCTATGCTTATATGTTTAAATTTTTCCATAACAAAATGTTTTAAATTATTTTAAAATTTTTAATTTGAATTAACATAAACCCATTTTTAATCAAGATAAAAGTCTCTTCTGTATTTAAAATGAAAAGTTAAATGTGTCATATATTTAAAATTCGCAAAGCAACATTTTTGTTAAGGCTGCTTTCCCTAATGTGAGACACAACATTAGTCATCATAACCACAAGGTTGAAATAAAATATAAAATACCTTAGTACACCTTATCAGGAATTTGTTAGGAATGTTTGGAACTCTTCTCCCACTGTCAGCCGTGGAGCAGGTCTTCCTTCTGAATGTATTTTCAGCTTTACCTGATACGCGCCACCCATTCTCTACCATCTCCTCCTCAGCCTTTCTTTCCTCACCTCTAACACTTGGTACTACTTTGCCTGTCTACTCACCTAGTACCTTTCTCCAAGACCCAATCCCTTGCCTCACTACCATCTCTCAGCTCTCACACTTAGTAACTGTGATGGGACTTGAATTGGTGTTTTTCACCAAAATGTACCTGAGGGTCACTGTATCAGTATGTAAATCTATTCTAAATTCTTAAAAAGGGAAAAATAGGAGGAAAGAGATATGGAGACTTTCATACAATTTTCCAAACTAAAACCTGTAAAATACTTCAAAATGTTTATGTCCCTGTTTTAAGGACAGAAAGGTAAGGAAGAACTTTATACTCAACTCAGCAGTGGCTTAGGAAAGAATCATAAGCAACAGCTGAAAGCCATGGAAGTGAAGAAGATGTGTTCCTGATTTTCAGGGAAGACAATAAAAAGGAGCATCAAAGGAGCCGAGTAGTTCAAGGCAGCCAGTCTCCAAGAAGATATCTATCCAGACACCCCACAGCTTTTCATCATCCTCCCCGAAAGACCAGCAGCCCAGCACCCTCAGTCTCCACCATGGCCACATGAAGCACTCTTTGCTCCCAAAGTCGTAGGACTGGTGGTAGGGATAACAGGAGAAGAAAAATGTAGAAATAAAAATCTGTTCCCTGCACTGGGTAAAAAGCAAAGCCAATCCTGTTGTTATTTGTCAGCATCTCCTTATTCATCCAAAACAAACTCCTTGCTCATAATAATGTAAAATGTGTCCCTTCCCTCAAATACGCACTAGAATATCTCTGAGTTTTAATGGGATTCTAAGTGTATAGGATAAACAGAGGGAATTAATTTACCGGTGTCTTCAAATCTGCCTAGAGAAGCCTACGGGTATCTAACCAAGAACTGTAATCCTAACTGGCTCAAAACTACAAACCCATCGCAAGGTCAGTGACTGATCCTGATCCTAATAACCCATGAATGTGAAGCGTCCATCAAGGGATTTTATTCAGCTGAGGGCCTGGGGCAAAGCAACAGTGAAGACAACCGCTGTTTTTAAGGTAAGTTAGTCTCGCACTGTAGAAAGCAAGGAAGAATAGCTATTTCCAAAGTCTGGAAACTGTAAGCAGACTTAACGCTAAGACCCTTAACCATCACGAAAGAATTGTCCAGGAAAGTGAATAAATGGACAAGAGAAATAAAAGGTAGCATTAGAAGGGAGTATGAGTCTAAGATATTTTGTGTTGCCAAGTATATCAAGGAGACACAGCTATGCTTCAGTAAGACACTGACAATTTCAACGTTAGCGTTCTGAGAAATTTCTCTCTCAGTATAGGTTAGAGAACCCAAATGGCTATAATACATGAGGACTAAATTACATTAAAGAATAATAATGAATGAAAATAATAACTGTATAATCATTAAATAAAATCTTTAAATGCATGGGAAAGAACACATTTTGTAAGTAAGCATTTAAAAAATATTAGGTAAAAAACTATAACGTTAGCTATGATTATTGCCCCAAATTTTTATTACTGCATGATTTGTTTTTCCTGGATTTTAATTCGTTATGCTGTATATCTGCACTTACCTTCACTTACCTTTAATTCCTCTTAATCTTAAATTAGAAACATAAGAGAGCAGATCATCTGAAACTGTGTCACCTCCAGAACTATAAGCTAATCTACCTTAACTCAGAAATTACACACACACTGAAATGCAAATGAGTACAAAAAGTTCACCTGCTATCACTGTTCAAACGTTCCTCAGAATTCTATAGCTATGCAGTTCCATTTAATGCTTCGAAAATGGCAGAAAATTTTTTAAATGTTATGGCTATGGAGCTTTATTTTGCATTCAAAGTTTATCAAACAAATAACAAGTTTAAATGCCATGAAGAATCATTCCGATGAATCAAGAACTGCATCTTATATCAGCGCTTAGTGTCTTGCTCATAGTACCGTATTTTTAAGCAAATAACGTGCACCTTCTACCTTTGTTTGCCAACCGTGCCACCCCACCACTACGCTAATTTTAAAACAAATGCAGAAGGCATGTGTTATTTGCATAAAAATAGGTAGTTATCTGTTAAAATACCTGATGTCTAACTTTTCTTCTCCAAATTTCTGCTGGCGCTGAGAAAACAAATCATTCTGCTTTACTCATCACTTATCATTTAGTTCATGATTAATGTTTATTAGTATTTACTTCTTTCGGTTAGTAACTTGGTACTTAATGTAGACTTTCTTTAGACCACATACGTATTTAGTAAAATGTCACAATTTTTAAAAGTAATTCGTCACTTAAATATGCCTCCTCACTCACCAAGACCATGGAAAAAACATATTAACTACTTTAAGAGATAATACAAATAATAAAAGAGGCGCCCCTAAGCATTCGCTAAATATTTACTATACAAGTTGTGTCATACCGAAAGATGCCAGATTGAGTAGTGTCATCTTGCAAAATTGGATACAATGAAACTTTATTCTAACACTTCCTAGGTTTTCCATATATCCTCTTAAGGAAAAAAATTCTACCGGGGTATTATTTTAAAGGTGGTTGGCTAGAACTCTGGAACACAAGTTAATAGGACAAGTCACTCTGCAAAGCTTAAAGGGTTTCTGTTTCCCGCACATCACACTTTAAGCTCTAAAAGGAGACTTAATAGTGGATTATACAAGCACTGCCAATTTCCTTTCCAATCTTTCGAAGTCAGGTATCTTCATTAAAATTCATTTATTGAAAGTTACTAACCATTTATCAAAAAAAAAAAAAAAACAACTTATATTCAGCAAAGGAATGCAGCAACTCTTCTGGAAGAATTTAATATTTATACATTCAAAGCCAGGCAAGACTCAAGGAACTCTAACATGCTAACAAAGTACAAAAGATTTTAGGTATTTAACTTCATACCATCATCTTCATTATTTCGAGAAGTTTAAAACGCACACACACACACACACACACACACCCCAAGTAGGCAAATCATAAAAATGAACTGAAACTCAATTCCCCTCACCCCATAACATCTATATACCTAAAAATAACCGTAACAGTTAAGTGGTAAAATTTATTTCCACAAATATAACCTGTGCTGAAATAGATGTGGACAACTCAAATGGAACATACAAATAAGATGTTTTTCTTATAAAAAATAAATGCTTACTGATTATTTTTCATAACATGTTCCATAAGCCTTAGGAAGTACATCCACTGAATCGACAAAGACACAACTTTACGTTTTAAAAAAGAAAATCTCTCTTCTCAAACTCACCACATCCACAAGGAACGACTGCTTCATTGCAGCAATCATACTTTGCTTTTGCAGGCTTAGCAAGTAGCAACTAAAATGACATTCGTTTTCAGGATTCCTTGATTACAGACTGAAAGCAGCGGAGAGCAAAGAAATGCTCCAACTCAGTGCTGCTATTTCAAGAACGTGGGAAGCGGCCATCCTGGATCACTGATGGGATTCCAGAAATAAGAGAGCTGCTATCTTCTATCTCTTCACACATATTTTAAGGAAAATCTAATATTCGAGAAATAGCAGATTTGTTAATTTATCTGCCTCCTGGTGTGTCATTAAAGAGTTTATTTCTCCAGTCTTCTGGCTCCTGTCAAGTGCTCTGAGAAAAACTCAGATGCTCTGTCATCGTAAGAGGAATCAAGCTCTTAAAGACAACTGTATGTGGTGTAAAAAGTTAGGTGCACAGCAGAGTCTGAGCCACATAAAACTTTCTTCCTGTTATAAACACAGGAGGCTGATGTGCTTATTAATAACTGAGGGGCAGCTTTTTATGCATCTGGAATCTTCAGTCTCTACCAGCGACTACCAAACGCCCAAGGGGACACTGGACTCACTTTGAAAAAGCATATTCAACAGGTCCGTTGTAGGGGAGGCCAGGCATAAAAAACAGAAACAAACTGAGAAATATTTATCCAATTATTTTTAAAAGTAGATTCAGGAATCAACCTCCAGAACAACGCTAGGGAATTTAGTCACGACTAAAGCACATGCCCCTCTCCTGCTGCAACATCACCACCTCTCCAACCACTCCTCAGTCTTCAGGGAGACTGATCTACAACTAGAGCCAGAACCCTGAGGGCACCTTACCCAAGTCCTCTGTTTTCTACTGCACTTGATAAAGCTGTCCTGTGAGAAAACTGAGTCCGTTATCCCTCAAAGTGAATGGGGATTCAGAAATTGGTGTTTCTGAAAACTCAATGTGTCTAAATTATTCATGGGTGCTAAGCCACTACAGAGGCGTTCCCAAAATTTTTATAATTTTAGTCTCTCAAGAACTTGCTATTTTTGAATAAAACTATCACATACCTCAAAAATCTGGCAGAATTAATATTTGAAACATCTATCTACAAGAAAAACTTACCTGTAGAGAAGCAATTTAATGAAAACACGATTTTTTTAATTTTATCAAATTTAAAGGGGTTAAATCTGGAATTAGGACAGTTCAGTAATTAGAAGCCTAGAAAACTAAATAGAATCCCTAAAAATATCAGAACTGTTAAAATGTGTTAAATCAATTCCTTCAAAATGATCTCACTGTTAAAAGGCATTACCGTTAATGTTGTCACAGTAGTAAAAGTATTCATCGTTCAGAGAAGGGCACGCTGAGACCAAATCCTGCAGGCCCGCACCAGTTACAGTAAGACAACCAGAGAGATTAAGGTGCTCCAAATAAGGCAGTCCTCCTCCCAGAGTCAAAACCCTGGAAGAGAAACAATTCAACAATTAGAATACTTTCATCTATGAAAATGTACGTATTCCTAGGGCCCAAGAGACTACTGTTTTACATACCTTTCACTTGGTAATGAGAACCTTCAAGAATTTCTATAAAATATAATAGCTAACCTCATCCTGTGGCAGAAATACATCTACCTCAGGAAAACTTTCTACATTTTTCCTAAAGACATTCAAGAAAAGAGCGCAGGAAACTTTTCTTTATAAGAACATTACAGTATCTCAATTCTTACAGAAGTAAGTCCTGAACCCTGAAATTGTAATGTTCACACTCCTACCAGACTATCCAAGTAAAAATTATCAAGAGTATTACTGAAATTATAAAACTAATAACCAGTTTGGCGATTCCTAAAAAACTTAAACACAGCATCACCATATGACCTAGCAGTTTTACTACGAGGTATACACCCAATAAAATTGAAAAATGTTCATAGAAAAACTTGTACATGAATGTTCACGGTAGCATTAGTCATAATAGCCAAAAAGTGGAAACAATCCATATGCCCATTAACTGATGAACAGATAAACAAAATACTGTATAGCTACACAGTTAAATATTCCATAGCCATAAAAAGGAATGAGGTTATGACATAAGCTACAATGTGGATAAATCTTAAAAACATTAAACTAAGTAAAAGAAGCCTGTCACAGAAGGCCACATATTGTATGATTCCACTGATAGGAAATGTCCAGAGTAAGTAAATCCATTAAGACAAAAAGGAGATTAGTGGTTGCTAGGGATGAAAAAAAAGGAGGGATAAATACGGAGTCACTTTGCTAAAGGGTGTAGGGTTTCTTTTTCAGTGATAAAATATTTCTGAATTAGATAGTGGTGATGGTTACACCTTATAAATATACTAAAAACCAGTGAATGGTACACTTTAGAAGAATGACTTTTATGGTATGTGAATTACATTTCGATAAAATGGAAAACCTAATGACACTCCCTAAAACAATAAAATTACCTATATATAAATTAAATAAAATGAGAAATTTGCTAAAGTGACAACAGCAAAGCTAAAAAATATCAAGAGTAAAACTGAGAACATCAATTTTCTGTACAGTGATAAATAAATCTATGTTACAATAGCAAGAAATGGGAAAACCGGAAATAGAGTATCTTGAAAGGGATATCAAGAAATTAACAATACAACAAATTTGTAAAAAAAATTAATATGATTATGCATGCATGTAGAAATTTGGAAAGTAATATTAAATAAAAAATATACAAACTGAATTGAGATTGGAAAGAACTATGGAAAAATTTATTGATAGTTATACTGAGTGACCCTGGGTGGCATAAATGGTTTACACTCAGCTACGAATCTAAACGTTGGCAGTTCAAACCCTGCCAGCAGCATTACAGAACAAAGGCCTGACGATCTGTTTACATAAAGATTACAGCCAAAAATACCCTATGGAGCAGTCCTACTCTAAAACATACAGAATTGCCATGCGTCGGAATCGCTCAACAGAGTCAGGATTGGTTTTTTGGTTTATACTGAGTGAGGGATATTGAATGGTATAGTTTGGGAAGGGTACAATATAAAGCTTTATAACTAAGTGTTTAAAAAGGAAATTGGTCTATTAAAAACAGTTTATCAAGACTCCAAACCCTATGAGAGATTTAAATGCATACTTCTCCCTACATTTTCATTTCTTTTAAAATGATTTTAATTGCACATTTCCCCCATACCTACAGACTGTAAGTTAACAGCAGTAGCTGTTCAGAACCTCAATAAGTTGACTGGGCCACAGCAGTCTTTAATGGAAGACAATACAGGGCTTAATGCTTGCTAATTCTCTTTTCCCATAAAGTAGTTGAGCAGTTAATAATAAATAAAATATACATCTTTAAAAATAACCATCTGACAAAAGGGGCCACATAAACCAGAGACTCCATCAGCCTGAGACTAGAAGAACTAGATGGTGCCCAGCTACCACCAATGACCACCCTGACAGGGAACACAACATAGTCCCTGAAGTGGGGTGCAGAACTCTAATTCTAGTAAAAAGATCAGGCTTAATGGTCTAAGAGAGGAAGCCCAGATGACATGGCCCCCAGAGTCTCTATTAATCCAGAACTAAAACCATTCCCAAAGCCAACTCTTCAGACAAAGAATAGACTGGACTATACAACATAAAATGACACTTGTGAAGAGTGTGCTTCTTAGTTCAAGTAGATAAAAATACATGAGACTAAATGGGCAACTTCTGTCCAGAGGCGAGATGAGAAGGCAGAAAGGGATAGGAGCTGGTCGAATGGACATGGGAAATCTGTGGTAGAAAGGAGAAATGTGTGGTCACTTATAGGGACAGCAACTAGGGTCACATAACAAGGTGTGTATAAATTTTTGTATGAGAAACTAACTTAAGCTGTAAACGTTCACCAAAAGCACAATTCAAAAAAAAAAAAAAAAAAACCTAATAGTCTGAAATACGTCAGAAGGTATCTCAATGCAGAAACTGTTTCACGTTCTAAAAGTTAAAATTTTCAGCACTTCGAGGACAGACTGTATGGAATACTATATTTTGACGCAAATAGTGCGCACCTTCTACGTTTGTTTGCCAGCAAACGTAGAGGCATGCAATATTTGTGTAAAAATACTGTATAAAACTCTGTATTACAAGCATCCTTGAGAAAACTATTTGCGCGGTCAAGGGCCTCACTGAGCTTAGTGGGAAAGCAAAAAAGTCAAAAAGTAAGCAAATAATTATAGTACCATGTGATGAATGTTCTCCTGGGAACATACAGAAGGACCTTGAGAAGTCAGACAAGGTTTCTCCTAAGTGGCATTTAAGCTGTGATAGAAAAGATAAACAGAACTTATGTAATAATTGTATGTTACAGGCACAGGAAGCAAATATAAATGTCTAAAGAGAAGAGAAGCATGGTAACTTGGAGCAAGAGAAAAATAGCTGAGTATGGCTAGGGGGACCAGTTGTCAGGAAGGACCAGTCCCTGCAGAAGGACCTCATGCTTGGTAAAGTAGAAACAGATCCAGAAATGATAAAGATGATGGAATTAACATACAAACTTAAACATTTTATAAATATTTTAAGCATGCTCAAGGATTAACAAATACATATATCACGCAGGTAAAACAAAAAACCAAACCTGTAGCCATTGAGTCAGTTCCAACTCAGCGACCCTATAGACATCAAAAAACTAGAAGACTCTCAATGAGATGGAATCACACAGCAGCTGCAACAATGGACTCAAGGATAACAATGACTGTGAAGATGGTACAGGACCAGACAGTGTTTCATTCTATCGTACATATGGTTGCTATGAGTCGGAACTCACTCAACAACACCTAACAAAAACATGGCTAGAGAAGATGTTATGTGTGTATTTGTTTTCTTTTTTTTTGAAATGATGAAGATGAGAGGAGATAAAGAGCAAAAGATTTAAAGAAGGTAATGAGATAAAAACAGCCCTGGTGACCTAGTGGTTAAAGCAGTCAGCTGCTAACCAAAAAAGTCGGAAGTTCAAACCCACCAGCCACTCCACGGGAGAAAGATGTGGCAGTCTGCTTCCAGAATGATTTACAGCCTTGGAATCAACTCGAAGCCAATGGTTTGGTTTTTTGGTAACAAGAAGATAAAGCGGTAAGCAGGGACCAAGAGTTTGGACTTTAAATGAGGGTAGTTTAAGAGTCATTGAAAGATTTAGGTAGAGGAGAATCACAGTAAGAAATACATTCTACAAAAAAAATCAGTCTACTTTTTACCACCAATGTCTAAGTATGCCAGGCACATGCCTAAAAAGGAGATTGCAAAATGAGTAAAATATACTTTCTGCCCTCAACCAGGAAAAGAAACATGTAAACAAACTATTAACAATCTAAGTAAGAAAAAAAAAAAAGTCACAGACCTATGTACCGGTTACAGAAGCAGTGTAGACCCCAGAGTGATTCAGAAGGTGTCGCTTTTTACCCTAGGAGCCCTAATACAAGGCATAAACAGAATACAAAACATTACCAAAAATGATGAAGAGAAACCCGATAACTGAGAGCTCCTAAAAATCAAACACCTATGCTCATCTAAAGACTTCACCAAAAGAGTAAAAAGACCACCTACAGACTGGGAAAGAATTTTCAGCTATGACATCTCAGACCAGCGCCTGATCTCTAAAATCTACATGACTCTGTCAAAACTCAACCACAAAACGACAAACAACCCAGTCAAGAAGTGGGCAAAGGATATGAACACACATTTCACTAAAGAAGATATTCAGGCAGCCAACAGATACATGAGAAAATGCTCTCGATCATTAGCCATTAGAGAAGTGCAAATTAAAACTACGATGAGATTCCGTCTCACAGCAACAAGGCTGGCATTAATCCAAAAAACACAAAATAATAAATGTTGGAGAGGCTGTGGAGAGATTGGAACTCTTATCCACTGCTGGTGGGAATGTAAAATGGTACAACCACTTTGGAAATCTATCTGGCGTTATCTTAAACAGTTAGAAATAGAACTACCATACAACCCAGAAATCCCACTCTTCGGAATATACCCTAGAGATTCAAGAGCCTTCACACAAACAGATATATGCACACTCATGTTTATTGCAGCTCTGTTTACAATAGCAAAAAGCTGGAAGCAACCAAGGTGAATACTACGCATCGATAAAGAACAGTGACGAATCTGTGAAACATTTCATAACATGGAGGAACCTGGAAGGCATTATGCTGAGCAAAATGAGTCAGAGGCAAAAGGACAAATATTGTATAAGACCACTATTATAAGATCTTGAGAAATAGTAAAAACTGAGAAGAACACATACTTTTGTGGTTACGAAGGGGGGAGGGAGGGAGGGAGGGAGGGAGGGAGAGGGTTTCTTACTGATTAATCAGTAGATAAGAACTGCTTTAGGTGAAGGGAAAGACAACACTCAATACATGGAAGGTCAGCTCAATTGGACTGGATCAAAAGCAAAGAAGTTTCCGGGATAAAATGAATGCTTCAAAGGTCAGCAGAGCAGGGGCAGGGGTCTGGGGAACATGGTTTGAGGGGACTTCTAAGTCAATTGGCAAAATAATTCTATTATGAAAACATTCTGCATCCCACATTGACAAGTGGCGTCTGGGGTCTTAAATGCTAACAAGCGGCCATCTAAGATGCATCAATTGGTCTCAACCCACCTGGAGCAAAGGAAAATGAAGAACACCAAGGTCACACGACAACTAAGAGCCCAAGAGACAGAAAGGGCCTCATGAACCAGAGACCTACATCATCCTGAGACCAGAAGAACTAGTTGGTGCCCGGCCACAATCAATGACTGCCCTGACAGGGAGCACAACAGAGAACTCCTGAGGGAACAGGAGATCAGTGAGATGCAGACCCCAAATTCTCATAAAAAGACCATACTTAATGGTCTGACTGAGACTAGAGGAATCCCGGTGGCCATGGTCCCCAGACCTTCTGTTGGCACAGGACAGGAACCATCCCCGAAGACAACTCATCAGACATGAAAGGGACTGGTCAGCGGGTGGGAGAGAGATGCTGATGAAGAGTGAGCTAATTATATCAGGTGGACACTTGAGATTGTGTTGGCAACTCTTGTCTGGAGGGGGGATGGGAGGATAGAGAGAGAGGGAAGCTGGCAAAATTGTCACGAAACGAGAGACTGAAAGGGTTGACTCAATAGGGGGAGAGCAAGTGGGAGTACGGAGTAAGATGTATGTAAACTTATATGTGACAGACTGATTGGATTTGTAAACGTTCACTTGAAGCTTAATAAAAGTTAATAAAAAAAAAAGGTGTCGCTTTTTTAAAAAAGAATAAAATCTAGTACTCAACAACACACAATTCACATTATTTGACATTCAGTCAAAAATAACTAGACATTCAAAGAACCAGGAAAAAAAATCTATCAATAGAAACAGACACAGAAATGATAAAAGATGATACAATTAGCATATAACCTTAGAACTTTTTTATAAATATTTTAAGTATGCTCAAGGATTAATGATTACATATACCATAGGAGAAAAAAAAACCAAACCTGTTGCCATCGAGTCAATTCCAACTCATAGCGACCCTATAGACAGTTGAGCAAACATAAAATATATACATTTTTTCAAGTCCCAAATGGAATTTCTAGAGATGAGAAACACAGTATCTGAAATAAAAAATGCACTGCATAGGATAAACAGCAGATTAGACACTGCAGAAATAATTAGTGAACTTGAAGACAAAACCAGAGAAACTATCTAAAATGAACCACCAAGAGGAAAAAAAGAACAGCAGCAAAAAAGTCTCAGTGACTTGTGGGGCATTAACAAGCAGCCTAACATACATGGAATACCAGCAGAGGAAAAGATGAAGGGAGTAGAGAGGACAAAAAAAAATCTGATGACATAATGGATGAAAATTTTCCAAATTCAACAAAAACTACTAACCATAGATTCAAGAAACTCAACAAACACTCAAGTAGGATACAGACAAAGAAAGCCACACCAAGGCACAATTTATTTAAAAAGAACACATCACATGAAGAGGAACAAGGTATAGTATGGCCATAGACTTCTCATCAGAAATTATGTGAGGTGGAAGACGAGAACATCTTGAAAGTGCTGAAATTAAGAAAACTATCCACTTTTTTTTTTTTTAATCCACCTAGACTTCTATATACAGGAAAAACACTTCCAAAACAAATGTGATATATATATACATATTTTTTTTTCCCATACAAGACCTGAAAGAAGTAACTGCCAAAAGACCTGTACAGGTAATCCCCAACTTACAATGTATTCAAATTACAACAAACCGTACTTACAACCATCTGGGTTTGTTGTTGTTGGACACATCTTATCATTAGTAATATGTACTATATATAATATTGCAGTGTATGATTTGCTGATGTTATCATTCTCAGACGTTCACTTGCAGATGTTCAAAAATCGGACTTATAAAAAATACTGATACATACTTTGGGCATGCTGTCGGGAGGACATGATGTTTGGTAAAGTACAGGGTCAGCGGAAAACAGGAAGACCCTCAACGAGATGGACTGACACAGTGGCTGCAACAACGGGCTCAAACATAACAATAACTGTGAGCAAGGCGCATGACTGAGCAGAGTTTTGTTCTGTGACACACAAGGTCACTATGAGTCGGAACCAACTCGATGGCACCTAACAACAACAACAAAGATACTGATAATAAAAAGCAGTAACAATGAGAACTAAAAAAAAAAGTATTTGATTTACATCACAACCAACTTATGAAAGACTTGTCAAAATGGAATCCCATCATAAGTCGGAGACTACCTGTACTGCAAAAAAATTCTTAAAAGAAACTTCTTCAAACAGAAGAAAAACAATACCAAATGGAAATCTGAATCTATACAAAAAATGAAGAATGCCAGAAAAATTAAGTATGTGGGTGAATGCAAAAGACTTTTTTCTCCAGATCTGTTCATTTCTCTAAAATACAACTGATTGTTCGAAACAAAAATAGTTACAAGGTATTATGGCGTTCATAGTAAGGTAAAATGTATGGCAAAAAAAATACACAGAAAAAGGGAAGAACGATATTATCGTGTAGTAGAACGATATTAATTGAAGGTAGAAAGTGGTAAGTCAAATATGCACATAAACCCTAGAGCAAAACAAAGAACAATTTAGACATAGTGGAAATGAAATGAATATTAGTAAGTATTCGTAAATTCAAAAGTCAGGAAAAGAGGAAAAAAAGAATAAAAGCCAGATGGAATAAGTGGGAAAGAAAAACAAAATGATGGATATGAACCTAACTGTATCAATAATGACATCAAATGTAAAAGGGTCTAAACACACCAATTAAATAGTAGAAAAAATTGGACTGGATAAAAATGATAAAGCCCTACTATACTTGCTATCAATGAAAGATTAAAGAGCAGCTGCCAAGGGCTCATGGGGAAAAAGAGTGGTTTACACTGAAACTATGCTGGCAGTGTGAGGTGGCAGAAGAAGGTTAAGAATTCAGATAAGAGGCTATTTTAATCACCTATAGCCAAGATTCATTTTATTTCATTTCTATGAAAACCAGAAGATGGTGCATTAAGACTGCGCACATGACACTATTCCACATGGCTCCAATCTAGTTTAAAACCTTGGTTATTAACCTACATTTATACAGTCAACACTCTTTTAACAAGTCCTATATAATCAACTTGCCAAATCACATGCTGACCATTCCTGAATAAAGCATAGTGACTAATGCAGAAATCACACTGAATGCTCCTGACTAGTAGTATACCTGAGCAGTTCTGTTCCCATAAGTTGAGTTGTATGCTTCCATGAGTTATATTTGCTCTCAAGCTTATTTATACTAGTTGTATTTATTACTGTATATAATGAAGAATTATTTCTATGAAAATTAAATATGGATTTTCTATTTCCTTAGTATCTTCCTCAAGAAATGTACGCAAACTAACTTCATCCTGATATCTACTCAAAATATGCTTTTCAAAGAAGTCTTCCATGAGTATCAAACATAAAGTAGTATTCTTTGTATTTCCTATCCCATAATCCTACTTTTTCTTCAGAATATTCTGTCTGATACTATATACTATTGTTTATTTCTACCACTAGATTATAAATTCCATGAATTCAAGACATTTATCTTATTCACTCTGGATTCCTGTCAACTAGAACATCGCAAGTCATATAATAGGCACTTAAGAAATATCTGAATGATTTAGAATTCTATAAGACAAACCAATTAAAAAAAGGGAATTTGCACTCACACTGCAGGCATTTTAAATTAACCAGTCCATAAATTTCTGGGCTGAGAGCTGGCATAGTTTATAGAGAAAACATTTTACATTCTACTCTGGTGAGTAGCGTCTGGGATCTTAAAAGCTTGTGAGCAGCCATCTAACATACCCTATTGGTCTCACCCCTTCGGGAGCAAGAGAGAATGAAGAAAACCAAAGATACAAGGCAAAGATCAGTCCAAAGGACTAATGGACCACAACTACCACAGCCTCTACCAGACTGAATCCAGCACAACTTGATAGTGCCCAGCTACCACCACCAACTGCTCTGACAGGGTTTACAAAACAGGGTCCCAGAAAGAGCTGGAGAAAAATGTAGAGCACAATTCTAACTCAAAAAAAAAAGAAGACCAGACTTACTAGTCTGACAGAAACTGGAAAAACCCTGGGAGTATGGCCCCCAGATACCCTTTAAGCTCAGTAATAAAGTCACTCCTGAGGTTCTAGTACTTTCCAAACCTTACACAGGAAGAGTTTCTACATTCTTTTTCACTGAACGCAAATGGAAAACACCTTTTAATTACGCTCATCAAAATTTTGACTTCCCTTGAGTTGTCTGATTCTGTAATTTTATTGTTAATCTGAATTTCTGATTGCTCTCTCTCTATAGATTCTTGCAGCTTATTAAATTTGTCATATTTTTCAATAAACTTCTTAAGTTCTTCAACTGCTTTATCTGTGTGTTCCTGGGCTTGTTCCGCATATTGCCTGATCTCCTTCCTGATGCCTTGAAGAGTTCTGTATATTAATCTTTTGTATTCTGTATCTGGTAATTCCAGGAAGGTGCCTTCATCCAGAAGATCCCTTGATTCTTTGTTTTGAGAGCATGTTGAAGTGATCATGGTCTGCTTCTTTATGTGATTTGATATTGATGGTTGTCTTCAAGCCATCTATAAGTTATTGTATTATTTTTGTTTGCTTATTGTATCCTAGCTTCTTGCTTTGTTTTGATCTGCCCAGATAGGTTGCATGAGTGAGCTAGCTTGATTATTTTCACCTTTGAAGCTCTGATGTCCTGTCACCAGATGGCTAGAGCTGTTATCGGGTATATCAGCCTAGGAGTCCATTCACTTTCTTGTATGGATTCAGCTCAGGTGTCCAGGTAGTTGGTCATCACATGTGTGGTACAGGCTCTGTCCTACAGTCTTAGAGGGGCAGGGATGATTGGTGTAGGTACCTGTATCTGGTTGCAGCAGGGGGTCACGCTGTGAACAAGGCAGGGAGCTGTTCCCTGAGTGTCTGTGAGGAAAGCTCGTCCCTGTTCCCTAGAGCGTACAGGTGGGTAGGTTCTACAGACAGACCATGGGCACCCAATACTTTTGGTTGTGAGGACCCCTGACGCGGGTGGCTGGGTGACCTGGGCAGACCCTCCAGTCCTTAGACCCCTGATGTGGGAGGGTGAGGACCCTGCTTAATAGGCAAAGCAGTGTCAAACATCCAACACCCACCTCTCCACTGCACAGCTGAAACAGTTGCAGTCTGCCAACAAGGGCCTAGTCTCCTGAAATAGGCCCACACAGGTCCACGCGGGTGGAAAGGTATTCAAAGTCCACAGACCATTTACGACTGAACAGATGCCACTTCTGTCCTGAGCTCCCCAAGTTAGTGGAGCTGGCAGATTATCTTTTCCCCCAATTGTGAATTTATTCCTTCTCCAAGGCCAGGAGAATGGCTCAGAGCACTCAGCAGGTCCTATCTCAGGTCCAGGGAGACTGACAGCCACTGAAGCTGGCTTGGGGCCAGGGGCACGGTAAAATATATGCAAGTACTTAGTTTTTGCCGAGAGTGCCACTCTTCTCTGGTTCCAGAAGTGTAGGCAGGCTGTGCGGCTGGCTGTTTCTCTGAGGAAACTGTGGCCAAACGCTACCACCAGCCCGCCGCAGTCGCTCCCAGGAACGGTGCCTGAGGGTTCCCAGCAATTCAGGTCCAGCAACTCCTCTCCGCTTCTGAACCATCTCTCCATTGCCCTGCCGCTCAGTCCGTTTTCTAGCTTTGCCTTTGATGTTCAGGGCTCCTAGCTCGTCATAAATATAATCGTTTCACTTGTTTTTTCAGGTCTTTGTTGTAAGAGGGTTCACCGGAAGCATCTCACTACTCCGCCATCTTGGCCCTGCCTCCTTGACTTCCCTTGAAAGCAGCCGGCTACTAACCAAAAGGTCTGCAGTTCAAACCCACAAGCTGCTCTGTGGGAAAAAGATGTGGCAGTGTACTCCCATAAAAATTTACAGCCTTGGAAACTCTATAGGGCAGTTCTACTCTGTCCAACAGGGTAGCTATGAGTCAGGACTGACTTGACAGCAACAGGATTTTGTTTTGTTTTGTTTTTTAAATCAAATTTAACCATACAGAATTTTAATAAGTTCAGGGTTACTTAAAAACATCCTCACAAAACTGAAAGATAAGAAATTGCCACATGGTCAGAAATCATTGCAGGTCTGAAATACTATTAAGGGTTGTATGTATTCATTCCTGGAAGAAACTCTTAATAAAGCTGGTCACAGAGAAAATGCAACTGAACAGAGCCACGAATATGTTTTAATGAGGTATAATGGTAATAAAAATGATAATGGTAATACAAAATAAATTAGGTTTTAAATCGATTTTTTTTTTTTTACTTTAAAAGGAAGTTGCATTCAAAAACAACTGAAACCAAGTATCAGTGAGGAATACATATTAAAATGTAATAAAAAATTTTTAAAGGGAATAATGAAACAGCATATGGTTATCTTTTGCTTTTTAATTTTTTTAACTATAATAAACTTGGGTTTGAATAAACAGAAAATTAATGGAATAATGCACAGCAGCCAAACAGCACTGATAATAGCTACCTCAGAGGAAAACACTTGCATACTACAAACAACTTCTGAAAGATTTTTATAAAAATCTCATATTAAGGATCATTTTACAATGGTAAAAAGCTTGAATTTTTATGCTGGGTGAATTTTTTGTTATATCTGATACTACATCATTAAAGAGTCGTTGCAAAAAATCGACTCTATGGCACCTAACAAGAGTAAATTCAAATCTACTACAGAACAAAAGAGAAAGCATATAACCAACTTCCAACGGCTATCCAAGATAATCTAACAATTATTGCACATCATTAATGTTGAGAACAATCATAAAGACAAAATAACATAACAGCAGCTGCCCCTTATTAAAAGCCAACCCTGTACCACTGTTAGCTGCTTTACATGCGTTCATCTCATGCAAGCCTCACAACCATGCCGTGGTTAAGTATTTACACAAAGCCAGGTATGGGAAGAACCAGTATCAACCTACAAGTCTGTGTGGCCCCAATGTCAGTAATCCATGGTATTGTCTCCAACCCTGTGCATGAGAGCATTAGTAACCCAAGAGTTCCAAGTGGGTCTTACAGGGTATAAGACAGAGCCTGGCTGTTGAGAATAGCTACCTCTCCTGGCTTAAATGCATGTTTCACTTAAACTCTTTTCCTCTAGTAAAAAGAGTTCATCTTCATCAGCTAAAGATGGTGCTTACAAGAAAAGTAAAATGTAGAACTTCCACATGTTCTATGACTTTAAAAAGCAATATAAAATAGGTAGATAATGGTCAAAAACCAAAAATTCTACACTCTACCTACTCTATTCTAATACTGCTCAGCAATGCTTTGCTTTTTTTTTATTAATGGCCATATAATTACACTAAACCAGTTCTACAGAAAGGAGCCCTGGTGACACAATGGTTAAGTGCTTGGCTGCTAACCAAAAGGTTGGTAGTTTGAACCCACCAGCTGCTCTGTAGAAAAGAAGACCTGGCAATCTGCTCCAATAAGGATTACAGCCTAGGAAATCCTATGCAGTTCAATTCTGTCCTATAGAGTCACTGTGAGTTAGAATCAATTTGACAGCACGCAACCATAAGAACAGTTCTACAGATATCTTTGTTATTGTTGAGTCAGTTCTGACTCATAGTGACCCCATGTACAACAGAGCAAAACACTGCCCAATCCTGTACCACCCTCATAACTGTTACGCTTGAGCCCATTTTTAGTTTTCCAAAATCACCAATATAAAACCGTAACTCATTTTAAGCAAAAAAAAATTACATAAAGTAAAAATCTTAAACATGTATAGAACTGGTTAAGTGCAGTTCTTCAACCTTTAAAGGTTTCGTTTTTTAGCAGACCAAACTCTAGTATTAAGGCACGTAAGTCAGGATAAAATTATTTTATTTCCAAAGTATTTATCAAAAATTTCTTTGTCAACTTTCCTGTGGATTTAAAATAGTATTTTATTTATGAAATTTTTAATTCTAAATAACATTTAAAATAAATTTATTGAACTATGTGGGGTCCATTTACCATGTGGGGTCCATTTGGAAGTTTTTTGTTTTTTTTTTAAAGACTAGTTTCTTGAAGAAAGAACAATGCAGAGGACTGGTCAACACTCTTTTCCTGCTTGGCATTCACACTTTCCATTAAATGTCCTCAACCCTCAACCTAATTTTACAGCCTTATCTCCCACAGTTCCCCATTATATATCCTTTACTACAACCCAACTGGAATACCACATCTCCTCTGAACATCCTCCATGTGCTTCCCCATTTTTGTGCTTGAATGCATGCTCAAGGGATCCCCACTGCTTAGGATGGTCTCTTCTTCCAATGCTACCCATCACAGCCCTTCATCATTCTCCAAGGTTCGATTCAATGCCATTTCTTCATTAAATTTTTCCTGATCATTTCCTTCAACTGGAAATCAATCTCTTCAACTGGGTAAAATTGCTTCCTCCTTTGGTCTCCCACCTACAGCATCTTTATTGAACCCCTTGAAGGACTTACACAAATAATACACAGCCAACCGAATAAAATATACATATCTTCTTCTCTGGTACAAGTCCTTGAGGGCAAAAATTATGTCTTACTCATCTCTACATCCACTAAAGCACCTTAGAAATTGTGATACAGGCATTAAATATCTCAACTTATATTCTTCCATATACCACAAAGAATTTGAACTAACTGAAATGAAACTTCATTCTGATATCGTAAGTTACACTGCTCCAACACTCTGAAGTAGGGCAGGTCTTGGTTAGCCCTTCTGGTTATATAAATTAACTGAAAGAAGTGACTTAGATTCAAAGTTTTTGTATTTCATTTGAAAATGAGAGCGTGTCCATTTCCTAATACTCTGCAAGTGATTACCTACCTGAGACCATGGTCTGTGATCTGATAACATCCAGACAGACTGAGAAACAGAAGTACACGCCCAGTCTCTTGGTCAGATTTTTCACTCCCAGAGTAAATTAAGTCTTTTCCTGTAGGCAATCTAGTCCTTGATGCTTTTCTACAGAATGCAGAGGACTCTGGGAGTGCTGACATAGTTCTTAGAGCTGTTCCTGTACAACAAAATGAATGGCCACAATATGCAAAGGCAGGAGAAGCACAATGCTGCTGCCAACAGACACTAGTCCTTAGTCCCACAATATCTTTACTGTAACAACCAGAGGTGGAACAGCTAAAGTTGGATGCTGCTTCCATTACACAAAGGCTTTCAACATTTCTGTGTCTCCATTCTACGGCATCTTCAATATCGGCCAAATCTTCGGCATCTAGCATCCACACATAAGGAGAACCGAAATTTTCAGAAGAAACAGATTTAGTCCAGGGGTGTTCATTATCTATTTCTTCTTCAAAGCCTTTGTTAGTTAAATCGTGCAAACAAGTATACTGCTTGGTGGACTGCAGGGTAATGTCTTTATTTTTCCATGTAGTTGAAGTAATTTTGCTTTTAGAAGTTTTCAAAAGGCCACTCTGATGAGATGCCAGAATTCCAAGGGCCCTGGAAATTTTCTCTAGAGCCACATCTGTTATCTTCTCACATCCAGACAGGTCAAGATGCCGAAGACTCTGGCAGCAGCCGAGCCAAGACCAACTATAATTAAAAAGTAACAAGAAAATTAACGATCTTGCTAAATTCTTCAAAAGCACTTGATTATCTCTACGTAGATCAAAACCAGGAGAAAAAAATTAAATCTGATATAACCACTCAAATACTATCGTCAGCACTATTTTAGGTGCTGGGGTATGAAAAGACAATGAGAGTGATAAGGAACAAAAAGTACTGCTAACCTAACAGAAGGATAAGATGGGCAAAGGGTAAAGATAAAAGAGAGATAAGTAAATTTATTACCCTGGTAAGTAACCAGTAGAGGAGAAGCTGTACACACATGAAAAAGTACAACAGAAAATTCAGAAGAAACAAGCTCTAGGAATTACTTGGTAAAGCAGCAGCCTTAGCCAGAGAAGAGTATACCTCTTCCTCTGAAACAGGAAGAAGGGTGTTGATACAGATGCTGAAGGTGGAAGAGACGAGGTGAGTTGGGTAAGAGGAAATTGACAGCAACCAAGGAAATATAAACTGCAAAGAGTGTAGCTTGAAGAAAGTGGTCGAAGTGCAGAGTATCTGCGAGGAATATGTAATGGAGCTTTGCCAAATGGCACTTAAGAGTTCAACTGAAAATGAATGTCTTAAAAATATATAGTTCCAGTTTACGTGGTTGCTCAGCAAGGCTTAAAGGCCTAAATACCGTGCAGGATAACAAAGATGGTAGGACGTTATACATGGAATTTTAAATCAGCTGGAACCTGTGGACAAGAAACAATTGGAGCACACTGTCAAGTTATCGAACAAGCCCTGGAGGTGCAGTGGTTAAAGCGACAGACTGCTAACCGAAAGGACAGTGGTTCAAAACCACCAACGGCTCCATAGGAGAAAGATGTGGCAGTCTGTTTCTGTAGAGATTTATAGCCTCAGAAACCCTATGGGGCATTATGAGTGAAAATCAACTCAACATCAGTGGGTCTGGTTTTTTGGTTTGGCTTATCAAGTTATAGCTCTACATGACTACAATTTCATAGTCAAAGAAAAGTATGATTAAATGGCAATTAGGTAAATAAGAAAGTATAGAACAACTATAGAACAATTCATTCTATTTAAATATTTAAAATATTTGAAAATAACTAACCTGTCAAATGCAGAATCAGCAATGTCAGTCTGGGTGAGATCCAGATGCTCCAGGTTAGGACAAAGCTCTAAAACCTGTCTAACCTAGGAGGGGGAAAAGTCACAATAAAGACCTGCAGACTTGCCCTTAGACAAGGGACAGGTAACTACTAGTAAATGGTTATTACTAATGTTGGTTCTCAAACTTTTTTGCATGTAGAAATCACCTGAAAAAATGTATTAAAAATACAAATATTCTGGGCTCAAATCTCTGAGAATCTGATTTAGTAACTGTAATGTCAGGCCTGGAAATTCACATTTTTAAGGAATATTCAAAGAGATTCCTATGTAGGAAGTCACAGGATACACTTTTATCCAACAGTGACCGACTCTCACTTGACCATCTTGTCATGCCCTACATATTATAAGGGTCACGCAGAGCTGGGCTTCATCACTTAATATCTGTAAAACTGTGTAAAGTCATTCAACCTCGCCTCGTCTCAATTTCCTTATCTATAACATGCGGACCGTGATGTCTTACCACAGATTGCTGTGAGAACTGAAATGAAGTTTAACATATGAAAGTTAGCAGTGTATGCCTACTCAAGGGAAGGCACTCAATAAATAGCAGCTATAGAATTTTCTTCCCTAATTAAACTCAGGAATAAGCAAACCAAAGTTGTATCGTTGTTACTTTTTCTTAACATTCAAAACAATGCTATTTGATACATACCATTTTGCTGGAAACTGCAGAGCTGTATGCCAATACTAAAGTTTTTACAGAAGGGCCAACATATGGTAGGACATTATGAATTAAGCCATGGAGTAAACGTTTTTCCATCTGTGCAATGCTGATAGCGATTGATTCCTCTGCAGACTCCTCTGTAAAATGAATTCAAAAGTCTAAACACTGATATGCTAATTATTAAAAAACCAAAAACCGAACCCAGTACCGTCAAGTCGATTCCAACTCATAGCGACCCTATCGGACAGAGGAGAACTGCCCCAGAGTTTCCGAGGAGCACCTGGCAGATTTGAACTGCCAACCCTTTGGTTAGCAGCCATAGCACTTAACCACTACGGGCTACTCAAAAAATCACCAGATCATTAAATACAAAATACTTTTTTGCTAACCACCTTAAACTACCACCTTAAACTTCCTAAGCAAAGCAAGAGAAATGGACAAACTCTGACTCTCTAGGGCTTAATATTTAACAGGTCTGATATCAACTAAAGAGACAAAAGAATCAAAAAACAGGTTTGCAATGAGAATGAGTGAAAGATTTTTTGTGTGTGTGCTTCAGTGTTGAAGGGGATTTTCTTATCAGAGTAAGTGGAGGAGGGAAAGAAAAAGAAGTCCATTTTCAGGCAACGAAAATAGTTCTGGGGAAAAAAAACTGAATCCTGAAATAATAGGTGGGAAATCTTCAAGAGAATATATGATACCAAAAGAAAAATGACCTATAATAAAAAATTCTAGCAGTTATTTTACCTAAATAAAAAGAACACAGAGCTAGGAATTATTTGAAACTGAACTAAATCAGCCCAATCATAAGGAATCAAGCAAAGAATTTTTAAGAAGTTAAAAATAAGCATGGCTTTTACTTTTTACTTAATACACTTCTGTAAAGGGTGTTTACAACAGGATGTACTACTTCCGTTAACAACCGTGATGAAAAAACTAACGACACACTAATTACATTAAATAGAACAAATAACTTCATCACCTTTCTCAGGATCCAGTGGCAATTACACTGACCTAAAGACCTAACTTTAAATGTTTCTAAACATGAAATCGAGCCCTGGAAGCGCAGTAGGTAAGAGCTTGGCTGCTAACCAAAAGGCCAGCAGTTCGAATCCACCAGCCACTCCTTGGAAACCCTGTGGGGCAGTTCCACTCTGTCCCATGGGCTCACTATAAGTCACAATCGGCTCAATGGCAATGAGTTAAACATGAAATAAGTTAAATAATTTAACGGAAAAGCTAAGGAAATCTAGTTTAAGACAAATTGTAAGTAACAAAAGGAATACAAGTGGAAAGAATCATGATAAAATTTGTCATTAATAGTTCCGTATTTACAGATACTACCCTAATTTCCTCCTTTAGTCAGTCATTACCTTAGACATATATGTATAATATATAGCAATAAAAACGACTTCAGTGAACACTATTTATTCTCTTAGGAGGCCCTGGGTGGAGCAAATGGTTTAGCACTCAACTACTAATTGAAAGGTTGGTGGTTCAAACCCACCCAGGGGAGCCTCAGAAGACAGGTCTGGCAATCTGCTTCTGAAAGATCGCAGCCTTGAAAACCCCAGGAAGTAGCTCTATTCTGCACACATGGGGCTGCCATGAGTCAGAACTGACTCGGGCAACCACCATCACCGTCACCACCACCAATTTATTCTACTATAATTTTATTCCCAACCACTCTTTTGTTTCTGTGGCCCTCTCTATCTAAATGTGTACTTTTTAGTGTAAATTCTTCTAATAAGCATCCTATGAAAAATAATGACTTCTCTATATAACTAGTAAAAATGGCTAAACTGAAAAAGCACTAAAGTAGATGGAAGATCCAAAGTTTAGTCTTAAATCCACTAAACAACTGAACAAGTATCTTAAAAACGAAAGGCTCACTCTTTACAGCCTTAACCTTTCCTTCTCAAAATGAAGACCACCACCTTTTCTTTGACCATTTAGGTGCTGAAACAAATGCACTAAGTTTGATAAAGCCTTTAAAACTCTTAACATAGATATTACAAACTAATTTCCTAGAAAAGATAAAGCAAGTCTCTCCTAAGGTTACATCTGAGCAAAGACCTCACTCACCTCCTTCAGGTCTTTGCTAAAATTTCACATTCTTTGGGAACCTTAACTGATCATTCTACTTAAAACTGCAATGCCTTTCCTCTTGCCCTGACACCATTTTTCATCCTCATTTTTGTCCCACAGTATGTGTTGCCGTCCAACATAGTACATATTTTACCCATGTTTATTGGCTGCTTTCCCTCTCCAAATTTTAAGCTCAACAAGGCCAGGAATTTTTGTCTTTGTTCACTATTCCATCCTTCATGCCTAGAGCAGTGTCTGACACAGGGTAAGCTTTCAAAAACTATACGATGAATATGATCAAACGCATCATCAAATCTAAATGGAACAGATGTCCTCGTGATATATCACTTCTGAACTTCCAAAACTACACCAAAATAGGAAATCTTCGTTTCATAAAAAAAAAACTACTTTAGCTGCTGGAATTATAATACTCCTTCTACTTAATGTCCTTATTTTCCACGTTTAGTTCTTTTGCCGTACCAGCTTTTTTAAGTTGGGCGGCTTTATAAACAAAGATTCTCTACAGTTTCTTTTTAACAAATAGCACTGTCTCATCTGTTAACTTTTAACTATTTCATCATCTTTTAGCAATTATTATCAAAGAATACAATCTTGAACAGGACATATGTCTTCCTCCTTCATATTCCAAACCCTCTGAACCTCCACTTCAGCGTTTCTCATTGTGAATTAAGAAGTATGCACTCCAAATTCTTCCTCACTTGACTGAGTTCCTTAAAGGCAAGGATGAAGTCTGAATCACCCTTGAATTCTCCCACAGGGCTTAATGAACGACTACACTAAGTTTTATAATCCCTTTATATTTAAAAAGAATTTCCTTGTGAGGCAAGTGGTATGACTGTTTACAAAGGAATAAGTAGATTCAATAGCTTCTTGCTTCTTCCTCTGGGACGCAGCTGACTCTTAATAAATTATGTTGAACTGACCAACCAAAATGGCCCTCGAAAGTACGTTGTAAACTGGAAAGCACCACAATGAATGTACACTATTTGTATAGTGAAAATGGGCATCCTGTTCTAATTTTAAGAAGTATTTTAATGTAAAAGCAGATGGGAAACCCTATACACGCTGAAAAATCACTTCTAACAGAATGAACTAAGTTTGATATTACTCTCCTCAATTTTGAAAAGCAGTGGGTTTAAAAATGGAGCCCCGGTGGCACAGTAGTTAAGCATTCAGCTGCTAACAAAAAGGTTCACAATTCAAATTAACCAGGTCCACTCCCTGGAAACCCTAAGGGAAAGTTCTATTGTCTCACAGCTCGCTACAACTTGACAGCAACAGATTCTTTTTTTTTTTTTTTGGTTAGGTTTAAAGACACCAATTTCTTTAGAAAACATAAAATATATAACTAATATTAACAATCAATAATTATGAGTGTTTTTTTGTTGTTAGGTGCCGTCACGTCAGTGCCAACTCATAGTGACCTTATGTACCACAGAACAAAACACTGCACAGTCCTGTGCCAGGTAGTTATGAAATATAATAACAATTATTAAAATACCATGCAATCATTTTAATTCCAAGCATGGCTTACCAGATTCATCTATATCGGCATCTTCATCCCACTCCTGGAAAGCACGACTTTCATCTTTTCTGTTTTTCACCCATTCCTCATCAGGTTCAGTATCAAGTTCAGTTGCAGGACCACTATACCAGTCACCTACTCAATGAACAAATAAAAGGAACAAAATAAGACTGCCTACCATTACAAAAACATAACCTATTTAAAAAAAAAAAAAAAACTCTGTACAATGAAAATATTTGAATCTCTAAGAATATTCAATTGTAATTTTTAAAAATTATACTTAAATGACAAAGGATTCAATTTCAGACATACTGAAAGGAACTATTAATATGTGGGTTCAATACCTGAAACCCACTGCCACTGAGTCAATTCTCAATAAAGGATATTAATTCATTCAGCAATAGCTCAATTTTTCCAAAGTGAATCCTTCTCTTTAAGATTATGTAAACAAAATAGCAAGTCCAAATGATTACATACACTTAAAGCACAATATTTAAAAAAATAAAAAAGATTACATAGTCTGCTATGTATTTATTATCTATTCAAAAAGATTTTTAATTTTCTTTTGTAGATACAAGCTTAATGGTTATCCCACTTCTAAGAAAAATAATTATATTAATAGTCTTAAAAACAATGAAATCGAAAACAACCTAACCTTTTTCTGCTACTGAGGCTCCACACTGACCCTGGCAGTACCCCCAAATATTATGATAACTAACAAACAGAAAGAAGCAGGATTTTCCGCTCTGTAGCAAATCAATCAACAATTCAGAACTAGGTGGGAAGAAAAGCTAAAGGGAAAGATTATGGTAAAGCTAAACCATAAACTTAAAGATCCTGGAGAATATACTGTAATTAAATTACATCATCACAAAGTGACTGACAATGAAGAATTAATTTACTGAACTCTTAACATTATATCTATATCAGTTTCTCAAGTTTGATCCTAGTGACATTTTGTGCCGGGTAATTTTTTTTTTTGGAGGGGGTGCTACCTGTGCATTGTAGGGTGTTTAGCAATAACCTTGGTCTCTACTCACTAGATGCCAGTAACACCACCCACGCCCCCTGTGACAATCAAAAATGTCTCCAGACATTTCCAAATGTCCCTTGGGAAGTAAAACGATCCTGGTTGAGAACCACTGAAAACAAATATCATAATTAATAAAAATAAACAAGAACCATTGGAAGTTTTATAAATAAATAAAGTTTTATAAACCAAGTTCCATTATCCTTAATGGAACTTTTTGTTTAAACATCTTAGAAAATATTTTTAAAAGTTAGTATATTTAAGGTTTGGTAAACTTCACAGAGGTTTAGCGTAGCATTATCAAACTGTTTCAACAAATAGCATCTAATTACGTATTGATTCTTAATCAAAAACAAATACAGCTAAACAAAAAAAATATTTGGTACATCCATATTTTCCTTAATTGGCTTTTCATTATTTCATTATCCTGCAACCAACAGGAAAAATTCTTTCACATAAAAATAACAACTATGATCATTTGATCTTATAGTCTAACAGTTTACCCAATACTCCAAATAGCTTTGGTCAAAAAATATAAAATATCCAACTGCAGCTTAGCTTAAAAGTGCTATACATTGTTATAAAACATACAATGGTTTCAAATCAGACTCATAACTACATATGTATAGCTATGTGAGAAATATATATTTCCATGTCAAATCACAAACAGAAAACTATCAAAAAAAAACAGTATGAATTTTGAGGTTAATACTCACCTACAAAAATTGTTTTAATGTATGTCATATGGTTGTATTTATCCCATGATTGCACTGTATGCTCATGAAAAGAAAACTTTCAGTGTTCACAAGCAAAAAGTAACTCACCAGCAGACCAGAAATTGTGACTTATAAAATAAGGCATTACCAATAACAACAAAAGACATGTTAAGGACAGAACCAGATTCACAATTATTCTGAACCACCACCACCACGAGGGAGCCATAATGGTACTCTGTTTTTCAATGTTATAGAAGTAATTCATTCTATATTTTTTAAATACTCAAATAATCTAATTATTCAAAGTTGTTCCTACAGCCTATTTATTTTTAACTTTTTTGTTTTGGAAAAATTCCAAACATAGTCAAAAGCAGAAAGAATTACCATGATGAATCCCCACATGCCCATGCCAATCTTCAATAATTACCAACTTTCTGCCCATTTTCTTTGGATTCCTTCCAACTATTTTTTCCTAATTATTTTAAAGTAAATTGCAGACATCATGTAATTCACCCATGAATACTTCAGTACTGCAAGCTTTTTAAAAATGTATTCCAAGAATGTATCATCTAACTACAAAATCTACTTTTTGGTCAACCTCTCAGAGTTCCCCTCTCTGGCCTTACTTTTTAAGGTCTATGAATGTTCTTTAAACAAACAGATTGAATTATTTCTAAAACACCCTGAAAGTCCCATGTACCCACCTCTCGCCCAATGAACAGGATAAAGATGTTTCCAAAGCGATCCAGTTTTTGCCAGCTGAGACCATTTAGTGCTTACTTGGCTGCATCGACACAATTCTTGAGGATTCAGATAGCTGAAAATTGACAGCATTACCTCTGGAGGAAGATGGTTTATACTGGTGCAATGTTCTGAAACTTCCGTTTCTGAAATAAAAAAGAAAAACATTAACATCAAAGGCTCTAACAGTGAATGTAATAAAAAACTACAATCCTATTTCTATAAATAAAACCCAGTGCCTGAAGTCCATTTCTTCCTGCTTATAAGACGCGGAAAGGAAAGAACGTGCATTAGAGATAACATGGGGATGTTAAACTTGCTGAGAACCCATAGGGTTAAACTATCATGGCCCAAATCATACTTCATCAGCGGGGACTACAATAATGAATACAGAATTGACTTCCTCTTACAAAGACACTGGAGAAAAAAACAATACTCACTTTGTAGCATAAGTAGCATCATTTGAAAAAGGAACCGAACAGGTTATACAGCCTTGAAATCAACAAGGGCAGCATTTGGCAGATTATGAGACCTCCAAGGCATTCTTAATGACACACAAATCTCACAACATTTTCCATTCATGCATTATGACTCCTGTTAGTACCTTCCTTGTGATCTCTGATGTACACACTTCACCTAAGAGATTTATGAAATCTGACCTCTTTAACCTATAGGTGCTCTAACCTGAGACTGGCACTACTATTTACATGATTTATGTGCCAGCTGAGACAACATAATGTAAATATTTTTGAAGCTGGTATACATTTATCAAGGAGCCCTGATGGCACAGTGGTTAAGCATTGGCTGTTAACTAAAAGGTAGGAGGTTCAAACCCAAAAGCTGGCTCCATGGGAGAAAAGACCTGATGATCTGCTCCCATAAAGATTACAACCTAGGAAACCCTATAGGACAGTTCTACTCAGTCCTACTGGATTGCTATGAGTTGGAATCGACATGACGGCACACTACCACCACAACACACTTCTCAGGTATCTTCTCTTAGCAATTACTGTAGATAGTAGCCATTGAATATACAATGTCCTATATTATCTGGGTAGCCATTTTATAGAACGAAAAATGCAAATGAGGTATTACAATAAAGATATAAAATATAAAGCTTCGTGATTAAAGTTACTATGAACATATATTTTGTATCTCTAATTTGTCTCCACAAAGCAACCTAAACATAGAAATACTATGATCAAATTACCTTAAGCGACTCCTTTTTAAATGGCAAATATTTTAAACATAATATAGCTATAATTTGCTTTGAAGGAATATGAAGATTAAATGCAAGCGTGATGCTTTCAAGTTGCATGTTGTAATTACAATTAAACCAGATACAACAGGTCTTGGCTTGGTGTCTAAGGCACAAGCTGTGTTTCAGAGTGAGGCGTACAAGCTTTATGGGTTTAATTATAGCTTAATTTATAAAACCATTTTTGTTTCCACATGCATCTCACCTAAATGCTTTGTTGAAGAAAATAAGAAAAAGGAACCATTTTTTTCTAAATTCTAGGTAGTTTTAACAGAAATGCCACTGCTGGTTTCCATCTAGAAAAAAGTTTTTACTAGCCTAAGGATACCAATTGTTTCTTTAACGATGTTTTAAAAGGCAGACAAAGATATCGAAGACAAATAAGAATAAAATGTGGAAGGAGTCTATTAAGAAAAAAGTGGGCATATTTTACTTGCATTTCTCCTTCATTTTTCAAGATAAATGTACATAGAAAAACTGCCTCTCATATTCATTTCCCTGTGTACTACTGGACAGAAGCTGAGAGAGAAGCACACACGGGAAAGGATGGGAAGAAAACTATAAGCATTAATGTTTTGTTTTATACACCGTATCACAATAAAATTAAAAAATTGTAAGCATAACCAATTTTGAAAACCAAAGGAAAAAACAAGGAAAGAAAAAAGAAGCCGCTATGGTCAACAGAGCTCAAAAATATCGGATGATACTGCAAAAGTGCTATGTATACATGGCAGCTTTCAATAACTCTGACTAGCAAAAGTAACAGTCACAGTTGTGATAAGAGTGCACATAGAAATTCATTCAAGAAACACTGTATTGCATGCATCCCAAGTATGTTATCGTTGCTGTGAGCTGTTGAGATTCCGGCTCATAGCAACCCTATAGGACAGAACAGAACCACCCCTGAGGGTTTCCTAGGCTGTAATCTTTACAGGATCAGACTGTCAGGTCTTTTCTCCCATGGAGAGGGTAGTGGGTTCAAACCGCTGACCTTCTGCTTAGCGGCGAGCACTTAACTACTCTGCCACCAAGGCTGTTGGCCCAGGTATACCCATTACTGTCAAAGCCTATAAGAGATGTTAAATTATCATAAACTAAAAAAACAAACTCTTTGCTGTCAAGTCAATTCCAACCCATAGCAACCCTAGAGGACAGAGTAGAACTTCCCTGTAGGGTTTCCAAGGCTGTAAATCTTTACCACAGCACACTGTCACATCTTCCTCCCAAGGAGCAGCTGGTGAATTTGAACCGCTGACCTCTCAGTTCAGAGCTGAGCACTTTAACCACTGTGCCACCATGGCTCCTTTAAATTATCAAATGCAATACTACATTCTAAAACAGAAACTATTGTCTTCAATTAAATTTATACACACACACCCACTCCTCACTTAGCAACATGGTCAGATTCCAAACACCAGGTTGTTATGCTAAAATTGGCATTACGTGAAAATGGAGTTGTTTTTTTTTTTTTTCTTTCCTGTTTTCAGATCATCCATTTGTGCGATTTTTTTTTTTAATTTAGAAAACACGATCATAGCAATAATAACAGCTAAGATTTACTGATGTGCTCGTCACTGTGAAGAGTCCAATTATGGATTATTCCTCTGCAGGGGAGGAGGCTTGGAGGAGACAAAGCTAGATAAAGTCCAGCTGTGTGACTGGAGGGCCCAAGGTTTAACCACTTCACCTTCCCCCAGTGCTGGGTCAGAGCTTCCCTCCAGAAGCCACCTTCAGGGCTCCACCCCCACCTTGGCAAGCTCTGTGTTCACAATCCCAGAGCCTGCTCTGCTCTGCAGGCATGGCAAGTCACTGAGGCTCGGAGCTTCCTCCGAGGGCCCTGGGAACCTGGCCATGCACCCAGCCCCACCAAGGAGGAAGTTTCAGGCCCAGATCAGCTCACTTTGGGATGTCATTAAACTTGTACACATTTCCTCTAAACACACTCTCCAATGCCTCTTTCTTTCCTCCGTTCCCATCCCACAGCAATTTTGAGCTGCAGAGCCTCAAGTCACGTAAGAGCTGGGAACCCAGAACAGGTGCCCCATAGCTGGGCGCTGCCTGGGTGTGTGTCCATGATACTGTGGCCATGGGGAGGCTGCCCTGAATGGCAGCTGGACAGATGCCCCACAGGCAGGAGGGAGCAGAGGGCACGAGGCAGCACAGCCCAGCTTCCAAGAGACCAGCCAGAGACCCTCTTCAAGGGAAGGGACATTCCACAGCCACTGTGCCATACCACTGCCTTGTTCATGTGAAAAATAGGTAAGAGATTTTTCACTACTGTCATAAATGCAAAATGTTGGATAATGAGACATTCAATAAGTGAGGAATAGATGTAACTGAAAATAAATGGCTTCAACAGGCCACAGTACTAGCCTGTTTAAATTATTCCTCCATACCAAACCTACACCCATATCTACAAGATGCAAAAGGCCTTGGAAATGCCTATAATAAATAGTTTATTATCTAAACATATGAAGCTCACCTTTATCTGACTTTTCATCCACAGAATATTTAAAAAACTTTTGTCGTTCTTCAGCTTGATTCCACAGACTAAGACCTCTAAGGAGTTCTGCAGTATCCTTGTGAGAGCAGTGTTGTGCAATCACTTTCTTTTTAATATCCTTAAGCTCTTCATAAGTAAAATATTCCATTAACATGGGCTGAAAAACCTCAATTACACAAAACAATCATAAAAAAGATAATTAGTTGTATTTACGTCCTTTAAATTATTAATTGATCAAGTGCTGTATTATCACATATTCCAAAGAAATAAAAATTTTAATTATTACCACTGGGTTAATCTAAAAATTGTAGTGAAGAATTATCACCAAAAAGATCCTTCTCTCCATGGCTTCTCCAGCCACTTAAGTCAAGCCCGAAACAACGTCGAAGCCTCTGGAGCAGCCAAGTTTTCTCACACGCAGCTTGTCAAACACTCTTAATCATTTTCTGATTGTGAAACATTTAGGTCAGTTAATTGCCTATTAAATCCCCAAAGAGGGCCTCTAGGCCAGTTACGAATGGTACCAGTATACTGGAACCATGAAAGTCAGAGCTCTACTGAGACCCCAAACTATTTGATACTGTTTCTCAGTTTTGGAGACGTTTCCTCAAACCATTATTCTAGTACAGTGGTTCATATAAGAATTACCTACAGAGATTTTTTTTTTTTTTTTTTGCAAAATAGATGTCCAGCCCTAATCTCCAATTTACATAATCAGAATTTTTAGAAGTAGAGTCAAGGCTTTCTTTCTTTTTTTTTTTTTTTAAGTTTCACAATGTTGATGTGCATCGCAGGTCGTGCAACACTGCTCTGGCAACTCGGTGTTTCAACCTGGCTGCATGTTACAATGACTTGGGGAGCCTTTAAAAAATACCCATGCCACTGCCTCCCACCTGAGTTAAATCATAGAGCTTAGAAGTAGGTTATGTTGTTTTTAAATACCAGCCTGATTATGACGTCATAATTGAGAATCACTGTAGTAACTGACTTACAGGTGAAAAAGCATCCAGTTCCTCAAAAAAATACTTTTTCTATTCCTTACCCTGATATTCATCCCACTGAGTGAGGAAGAAGAATGAGAAAATGTTTTGCTCACGCATTCAGTGATATTCTAATGCATGTGTATCAGGCATATGACTGATAACTTCAAAACCACCAATTAATTACTAAAATCCACTACTGCAAAGATCACTAAAAATTCTTTACATATACCATGAATATACAGAAAATATTAAAAAGTTTAAAGAATATTCCAAAAATTCTGAAAAGAAATTAAATCAAAAACCAAACTAATTGCCATCAAGTCGATTCAGACTCATAGAGACCCTACAGGACAGAAAAACTGTTCCACAGGGTTTCCAAGGAGCAGCTGGTAGATTTGAACTTATGACCCTTTGGTTAGCAGCCAAGCTCTTACCCGCTGTGCCACCAGCGCACCCAAAAAACATTAAACCTGTTGCTGTCAAGTCGATTCTAATCCATAGCAACCCTTGGGGCAGAGCAGAACTCCCCCATAGGGTTTCCAAGGAGTGGCTGGTGGACTCAAACTGCCAACCTTTTAGTTAGCGGCCATAGCTCTTAACCACTGTGCCAGGAGGGTTTCATTAGGGTGACACAGAAAAGTTATTAATATTCAACACAGTTATCATCTATATATTAAGAACATGAATATTTGTTAAGCAAATAATTTGTTCAATGAAAACCAACTCTGCGGGAATAAAATTAACGTTTGTTTTTTTTCCCTTGGATTTTTCTTCAGTCCCGAAAATGAACTAGCAGTTTATCTCCATCAATCAGGCGTACCTTCCTATGGGTCGTTTTAAAGTCCTTAAGGTAAAACACCAAAGATGGCACAGGACTGGGCAACACTTCATTCTGTTACATATAAGGCCACCACGAGTCAGAACGGACTCAACTGCAACTGACGATAATAACAAAGGCAAAATCATTTTTAAAGATTTTATAAATAAAATGGAAACGGAGAGAAATTATGCTTACCTCCTCCTCCTCTTTCATGTGAGGAAGAAAATCTCTTGTAAAAGCCTCCAATCTCTCTTTCAGCTGTTTTGCATAATTTAACTGCTCGTATTCATTCTGGAAACAAACAAAAAAACAGATCTGTACTTTAAGGAAAGTTCTGCTTCACTGTTTATATTATACCTGATTTCAGGACGTCAGTTAAAAGCACAACGTAAAATCTCAGGAAAAAAACAGATTGACAAATAGCAAAGTGGTCTCTATAATCTTCTTAGTATAAAAGACATCCTTAAAATAGTAAGCTTTGAAATCCTTTAGTAATATGATCTCACATTTCTTTTCAAATTTTCACAAAAATCTAAAAATTGTGTCCATGTGTTCGAAGCTTCTATTGATTTCTAATTTTCATATTTATGTAATTTCTCCATGTCTTAATGTATCTCAGAGCAGTCCATAACAGCACATTGGTCTCTATCATTACAGAATCCTTTTAAGGTCTTCTTGTGTATCCTCCAAGAAGCCCTGGTAGCACAATGGTTAAGCATTCAGCTGCTAGCCAAAAGGTTGGCAGTTGAACCCACCAGCAGATCTAAGGGAGAAAGATGTGGGTCTGCTTCAGTCAAGATTACAGCTTTGGAAACTCTGTAGGGCAGTTCTACTCTGCCCTACACGGTCGCTGTGAGTCGGAATCAACTTAATGGCCGTGGGTTTTTTTTTGGTTATGACACATAAGTGTAATTAAGAACAAACTCTATATATCATTATCCTAAACTACACTAAAAAGATCTTTAATTTTATATTATACAATTAAAAGTAATCCTGTTTAACTACCCTTGTTCGCTCCCTACAACAAGGAAAAACAAAACACAGTAAACATACTATAGCTGACGTTCAATTTTAAAATAAATAAAATTATATTAAAATGTTCACTCATTCTAAGTAACAATTTTACCTTTAGTCAGCAATAACTGCATTTATAGCTTCCCTTTAAGTTTCAGAATGTTATCAGAATGTAACAATTTTACGATAATTAAAATGTTAACTTATTAAAATCAACTTTACAATTTGGGAAGAAGCATTTATTGTAAAACGTTATCACACAATAATAAGGAGGTAACGCCATTTGCTATAAAATGCTAACAAGTTTTGCCAGTGAGATATCAGAAGATGGCAGAAACTGTGATAGTTAAATCGTCATTTTGCAACTCACCTTAACATTCTTCAGTCCCTTTTCGAAGAGGCTAAGCATCTCAGAGAGTTTATTGTCAGAATGCACATTATAAATGGTCTGGCTGCGTTGCTGAAGCAAACCAATAATGTATTCATTTTCAATCTGCTCGTGCATTTTGAATTCCTTAAAAGTAGCATACAGAGACTGAAGAAGAGCACGAAAATCGTTGTTGTTGGAAAAGTTGGTTTTAGAAAGCTGAGTAAAAATTTAAGAAGGCATAGTAAATATATGCAAACAAGCACCAATTAGAAATATTCAAATGAATTCTATTTCTTTTTCCAAATAGCAAAATTTCTCCCCTACACTTGGCTAAACTAAGTACAAAGAAAGTTCATAAATCAAGAAGGTATCATAGTGTAACAGAAAGCACACTAGGCCAGATAGATGTTTGCATTCTAGAGAGCTTGATGATATAGAGAAGTAATGTGTGCACAGTAAAAACCCTTTATATGAAAGGGTTTAGGCCAAACTCCCTACAAATCTAAAATTATCACTCTGTATGTATTGGAAACCCTGGTGGCGTAGTGGTTAAGTGCTACGGCTGCGAGCCAAAGGGTCGGCAGTTGGAATCCGCCAGGTGCTCCTTGGAAGCCCTATGGGGCAGTTCTACTCTGTCCTATAGGGTCGCTGTGAGTCAGAATCGACTCGATGGCACTGGGTTTGTTTCTTTTTTTTAATGTATTCTAAAGCAGCCCTGACGGCAGTGGCTCAAACAGTTAAGCTCTGGGTTGGTTGCTAACCAAAAGGGTGGCTGATCAAACTCATTCAGAGGCTCCACGGGAAAAAGACCTGGCAATCTGTTTCCGTAAAGATTACAGCCCTCTGGGGCATTCGACTCAGTCACAAGGGGTCGCTATGAGTCGAAACTGACTCAACAGCACGTAACGACATGTGTATGTTAAACAAACACACCATAAAGAAATAGGTAAAATTAAAATAGTTGTGTAAGAATAATGTGATAAATTGTTTTTCCCCCTTTGTTCGAAATGTTCTTTACTACACTACTTTTAAAATTTAAAAATTCAAAAATATTATAGATTATTTAAGCTTTAATATCAAGATGAGTCTGATCTGTTCAGAAAATAATCAGATAATTTTAGGGAAGCTCTGAAGCTCTTTTTTTTTTTTTTTCCAGTCACTGGGTGACACGGTTAATGCACTTGGCTGCTAATCAAACAGTTGGAATTCTGAGGCTACCCAGAGGGCACCTCGGAAGGAAGGCCTGGCAATCTACTTCCAAATAGCAAAAAAAAAAAAAGCAGCCCTGCTGCCATCAAGTTGATTCCGACTCATAGCAACCCTATACAACAAAGGAGAACTACCCCAACTGGGCTTCCAAGGAGCACCTGGTGGGTTAGAGCTACCTACCTTTTGGTTAGCAGCTGTAGCTCTTAACCATTACACCACCAGGGTTTCCAAACAGTCAGTCATTGAAAACCCTGGGGAGCACAGTTCTACTCTGACACACATGGAGTCGCCATGAGTCAGAGTAAACTGAAGGGCAAATGGTAATTTTTTTTTCCTCATTTAAAAATTTATACACGTATTGTTTCATGACACTGGTTGCAATCCCCACAATGTGACAGCACGCTTCTTCTTTCTACCCCAGGTTCCCTGAGCCCATTCGTCCAATTCCTGTCCCTTCCTGCCTTTTCGCCCTGCCTTTAGACAGGAGTTCCCCCCTTGGTCTCATATTTGATTGAACTAAGAAGCATGTTCCTCGTGTGTGTTATTTTTTGTTTTATAGGCCTGTCTAATCCTTGTCTGAAAAGTGGACTTCGGGAACGGTTTCAGTTCTGAGTTAGCAAAGTGTCCAGGGTCCATAGTTGTGGGGGTTCCTCCAGTCTCTGTCAGACCAGTAACTCTGGTCTTTTTTCGTAAATCTGAATTCTGTTCTACATTTTTCTCCTGCTCTGTCTGAGACTCTCTGTTGTGATGTCTGTCAGAGTGGTCATCGGTGGTAGCTGGGCACCATCTAGTTCTTCTAGTCTCAGGCTAGTGGAGTCTTTGGTTCATGTGGTCCTTTAGTCCTTTGGGCTAATATTTTCCTTGTGTCTTTGGTTTTCTTCATTCTCCTTTGTAACGGATAGGACAGGACCAACAGATGTATCTGATATGGCCACTCTCCAGCTGTTAAGACCCCAGATGCTACTCGCTGAAGTGGGACGTAGAACATTTTTTTTATGAACTATGTTATGCCAACTGGCCTAGATGTCCCCCAAGACTATGGTCTCCAGGTCCCAGCCCCAGCTACTCAATCCCTCAAAGTGTTGTTTTTTTTTTTTTTTTTAAGGAAAACTGGGGCTAAACACTTAACAGCTTATATAAGAAACCATGTACTTTTCTGGGCTGGAGGCACTGAGATAGTGTAGTGTGGAAACCTAGTATATCAGTGCATGAGAAAATAAATGTACTTTAAAGAAAGATACAAATCAAGAAAAATATAAAGAAATGAAAAAACGTATATACTGTAATTTCTTTAATCCTACTCTTCAACAATAAAAAAAGACTTTTGATGTAATTCTGCTTTTATATTTAAGGGCAAATTAAATTCTAATATTTAAAGCATATATGCTATCAAGAAACTTAAATCAGATTAAAGTTCAAAATAAGATTCTGACCAACAAATAAGATTTAAACACTCCATTACCTACATTAAATATATTCTCTATGATATTAATTCTGTTTCAAAATTCATTTTAAGAGGGAAAAACCTGATTAGGCTAAATATAATAATAGGTAAATGTGGGGAAGAAGGCTACCTAGCAATATACTTCTTAGACTTGCCTTGTAAAGTCTGATCTAGTATTTCTAAAATGGAGCAGTCTATAAACTGTCGTATTTTGCCTATTCTCAGCAGGAATTGTAGTCTGATGACAGAGCACTAGAAAAGATGGCACATAAACTGCTAAAGCAGAACTATTCCCTATGCACGATAGAATTAACAAAAAGTATCTTCTGTAAGAAGCGGCACGGATTAGGCATTAACAGAGAACCTGCTGTGGAGCGGGATTTCTAGGACCAGATGTAAAAATGGATGGCTCCTAAGCCATATAAAAACAGCATTCAAGACAGATTCAGCTAAATCCATGTCCCAGATTAAAAATCATATGTAATATCAAAGGGCTAATCTCCCCAGATACTATCACTTGTCATTTAACAAGACGAAAAAAATTTTTAAATAATTCAAAAGATGGCAAAAAATAATGCTCTCAAGTAAATTAAATAACATCCTGGAAGACATGCAGGGAATTTTGCATACATTTTAAGTAAACTATTAGGCAACCTTTTAGATTTCATAACAGGCTAAGTTAAAGACCAGCTTCATACTACAGACTGAAAGCAACTTAGTTATATAAAAGCGCTCTACATTATACAGAGAGTCAGTCCATTACGGTTAAGCACTGACTCTGGAGTGTGAATTCATCTCTGCCAGCAAGTCACTAAATTTCTCTGTACCTCAATTTCTTCATCTGTAAAATAGGACTAATTATAATACCTACCTCACAGGGTTCTTGTGAAGATTAATTAAGTTAATATACGTAAAGAGCACAGAATATGTATCTTATGGATTGAATTACGGCTCCCAAAAATATGTGTGGAAGGCCTAACCCCTGTACCTGTAAGTAAGATCTTGTTTGGAAATAAAGGTTTTTTTTATGTTAATGAGGTCATGCTAGAGTAGGGTGGGTCCTAAACCTAATCACTTTTAAATGGTGTTATAAATGAACAGAATAGATAGAGAAACACACATACAGGGGGAAGAGAGATACCATATAAGACCTCATCCACAAGTAAAAGACTGCCAAGGACTGCCAGCAGGTAACAGAAACTAGGAGAGAGGCCAACTGAAGGAATCAACACAGCCAAGACTCTCATTTGGACTTCGAGCCTCCAAAACTCTGAGAAAATAAATTCTCTTCTTTAAAGCCACCCACTTGCAGTATTTTTACTATGGGAGGCCCAACAAACTAAGACGATATGTAGCATATACAAACCCTATTCAGGTTTTTCTGTTATTTTATTTTTTTTCTGTATTTAGCCTAAAATAAAACTATCAGAAGTCCTTGAAGATACCATCCAACTCAGTTTTTCTCCATTTGAAAAGAACAAATGTTTTTAACCTGCTACCTAAAGTCAGAAGATTTAGGAGGATCAGTTAAAAGAATAACCAGAACACATACAATTTAACTTTTTAAAAGTTTGTGAATAAGAATAGTTTTTAAACACTTTGTTTGCCTCTACAAAGTTTTTCAAATATATAAACTTGATTAAGAAAAAAACAAACCTGGACACTAACCGAGGCCTACAATGTGCCATTTATACTAGGTGGTTTTAGATACTGTTTATTTCTTACAAAATCCTATAAAGTAGGTATTATTTTATCCCTATTTTATAGATGAGAAAACTGAGGCTCAAAGAAATGAAATAACTTACCCAAAAACCATACAGCTAACAGACGATAAAGCAGAGCCTCTATTACTCTAAAATCTGTCCTCTTTCCACAAACTACAATTTAGTCCTGATCATAAAACTACCTTTTCAGATCCAATGGGGTACACTGTCACAAACAGCTCATGCTCTACACTGATTCTGCACCACCACCACCCCCTGCCAGGGAACATTTTGCAAGGTCTGGAGACATTTTTTGTTTGTTACAAGTGGGAAAGTACTACTGACATCTAGTGGGTAAAGGCCAGGGACACGGCTCAATATCCTGCAATGTTCAAGACAGCCCCCACAACTACAAAAAAAATCATTCCTCCCAAAATGTCAATAGGCCTTCGGGTGAGAAACGCTGCCCTAAGGCAGTGTTTTTCAAATATTCGGAATCATGACCTTCAGTATGGAATACACTGCAATCCACACACATAAAACACAAACACTTGGAACAAATTTCAGGAAACAATATTTCCCTCCCTAACCTGTGATCGGAGCCCCGGCGGCACAGAGTTAAGAGCTCAGGCTGCTAACCAAAAGGTCAGCAGTTCAAATCCACCAGCCTGCTCCTTGGAAACCCTATGGGGCAGTTCTATTCTGTCCCATAGGGTCGCTATTAGTCAGAATCAACTCGAAGGCTATCATTTTAGTTTAAGCTATGGTTTCCTCTAATATTTACTTTTTTTTAATGCTGTTTCTGATCCACAAAATTGATTTCATGACCCACTAATGGGTCATAAGACACTTTTTGAAAAACACTGTAAGGCGCCCTGGTGGCCCAACAGTTAAGCGCTTGGCTGCTAACCTAAAGTTGTCGGTTTGAGCCTACCAGCCACTCAGCAGGAGAAAAGATCTGGCAATATGCTCCCATAAAGATTACAGCCTAGGAAACCCAACGGGGCAATTCTACTCTGACACACGGGGTCGCTATGACTCAGAATCAACTTCAAGGCAAACAACAGAGTAGGATATAAAGCTTCCTAAGTAAGCTATAAACTCTACTGCTGGGGAAATTCAACAAGGGGCCTATACAAAACAGGATACACAGAATCAGTATATAGTAACATGGTATCTTCAACATTTTTTAAAAAATTTAAATTGACTTCAGTCTCAGATATTCTTCAACTTAAAATCTTTCAGTCTGGCTTCAAAGTGATTCCCAAAGTTGCGTGTCACTTAAAGACTAGGCAAAGTGATATTAAGTTCAAAAAACAGACATGAGAAATAGCATAACAAAAATGTAAATATTACTACCCAGAATGAGTTTTTACTTTTTATCTACTCAGCCAGACAACACTTTCATTAAACCAAGGAAGACTTACACTCAATGAAAAAATTTTAGTAACTATCTGGTCAAACTTAGTTTACCAATGGAAAACTCTATGACCCACAGGTGAACTGTTTTGCCTAAAATCATACAGCTAGTAA